>NW_019392806.1:523336-994656 GCF_000648675.2 Cimex lectularius
ATGGGGAGTTAGATAAATTTATATATATATCAGACGGGTATGGCTTATACTCAATCGGGTTAGCGTGATCTTTTCCTTTCGGTTCAGACTCTCAGAGGGCCATCGCTCAGTCGGTCTACATTTCAACTGTGAATCGTTTGGAACACTCAAAAATGAATTTGTTTCTATCAAGCGTTTTTTCGAAAATGACATAAATGGCGATAATTTTGAAACGACTCTATCGATCCACAGGAAATTGTACAGAGATTTAAGCACCTACAATCCATAGTTTTTTTAAAATTTAATTATAAGTGAAGAAAAACAAGAAGGAAATCGACGATAAATCAATTTATTTTATTTTAATTTATTTTAAAAAAAGTTTTCATTTTTTTAAATCGTTAAATCGTTTAAACCCCCCCCCCTACGAAAAATTAAGCCAAAAAGCCAATGAGCTTCACTTATTAAATTATTTTCTAGATACATCCTCATTTTTCCTCAAATATCAAGGTCGAAATAAAATTATAATGCGGATGTCATCAATCGATTTCAAAGAATCAGTCTCCGGACGTATAATATTGTGACAAAGTCAAAACTTCATCACTATTTAAAGAGCTTTTACAAATTACAAACGTGATTGATCGACCGGTTTCTCTTTCCCCATGATAGGACTCAACGGGTAAATCGAAATGGCAAAATTTTCTTACTACGAATTCATTTTTTAACGAAAAATGCCTTTCGTGCGACAAAAAGAATCGAGCGCAATAATAACAAGAGGGGAAAAATACCGCTTAAAAATTACATTTCCAATCCTTTTTCTCGTTTTCTATTACTAAATATTCACTTTGAAATAACCTTCGCCTTTTTTTTGTCTTCGTCGAATTTAAAATTTGTTAAGGTTAAAGAATTATTGGGTTGTCCGGAAAATAATGCAGGATTTTGGTATTAAACAAAAAAAAAGAAACTAGTTACTTTAAAGCAATGTTCTTTAATCAAAATAATTTCCCATACTCTCAATACATTTCTCCCAACGTGTTGGTAACTTATTAATTCCGTCTGAGTAGAATTCAGAATTTTTAGAATTGAAAAAGTCAATAAATGCATTTTCCAGTTCCGTTTGATTTTTGAATATTATGTGTTGTAAGTAGTGGTCCAGGTGTCTAAAAAAATGGTAGTCAGTAGGCGAGAGGTCCGGAGAGTAGGGTGGGTGAGGCAAAGTTTCATAGCCAAGCTCCAATAATTTTTGTGACGTTACACGTGACACATGTGGTCGAGCGTTGTCATGCAACAAAATGGGCCCTTTCCGATTGACCAAAGAGGGCTTCATTACTGCCAATTTCTGATGCATGGTATTAATTTGGTTACAGTATGATTCAGCATTGATGGTTTCGCCAGGATTTAAGAAGCTGTAGTGTATTAAACCAAATGAAGCCCACCATACCGTAACCATTACCTTTTTTTGATGAGTTGGGGGCTTTGGAAAATGTATTGGAGCTTCTCCTTTGTCGAGCCACTGTCCAGAACGTCTAGTGTTATCGTAGAGAATCCACTTTTCGTCACATGTAACAATTCTGGCCAGAAATGGGTCATTTTTGTTTCGACAAAGAAGTGATGCACAAACATCAAAGCGCTGATTTTTTTGGTGATCGTTTAATGAGTGTGGAACCCAATTTTCGAGTTTTTTCACTTTTCCAATCGCCTTGAGGTGGTCAGCGACGGTCGTTTTACTGACTTTGAGTTGCTCTGCAAGTTCTCGAACAGTTGTTTTGGGGTTTTCTTCCACCACTGATCGCAGAACATCATCATTAAGAGAGGAAGGCCTTCCACGACCTTCTTCATCTTCAAGGCTGAAATCTCCCTCCCGAAATTTTTTAAACCACCTTTGCACAGTGCACTCATTAACACAACCCTCGCCCCAGACTTGGTTAATGTTTCTAGCCGTTTGGGCTCCGCTTCGGCCGAGTTTAAACTCGTAAAAGAAAATCGTACGAAATTCTCGCTTTGACATTATAAGGATGACTGAATTATTTCCAAGTAGCGGAATGCTGCAGAGGTAAACAAACAATATCATTTGGAAGAGGATTAATAAGTGTTGACATTCATACAAATGAGTAATCCTGTAAACGTAAACAGAATATTTTATATAGATTTTTTTTAATGAAAACTTAAAATCCTGCATTATTTTCCGGACAACCCGATAGGAACGTTTGTTTCCAATTATTGATGTAAATAACCAAACTATAATGTGTATAAAGGCAACAAAATGCATTGTTCTAAAATCATATTGATCAAGTACTAGAAGGGCATTAAGACCTTACTCGGCCCCTAAAAAGTTCTGCCTATGAAAATGAAAAATGGTACAACGTTGAACATCACAACATTGAAAAGCTCTTAATTCATTCAAGTCCAGGCATTGTTATGTTGGGTTTTTTGTTTATAAAGATCATCATAAAGCTTGACATCAACATGGAAACATTCTTAAAGAAATTTCAAGATTACTTAAATTTAAAACTATCAAAAATGCATGAAATTTATTTCTGTTAGAAACGTGAAATGTCAAAATGAAATGTACAAAACCTTAAATTTGGCTTAATGCCTTGAATATTCCATTCATCAAATGTCCAATCCGAAAATGGCGTAGACCTCTGCAAAAATTTACTTTAAAATTCAAACCTGATGGATGTATATTCAGTATAAGATGAAAATACAAAATTGATTTGGTTTTTCAAATTATGCAATTCAAATGCACAGGGAAACATCACAGTTTGCTAAACTCTTAGATGCGTTCAGTGGAGCAATGAAGGTGTTTTAAATTTAAAACTTATGAAGAAGCCATCTTATAACTATGGCCAGTATAGACAACGTCGAAAAGCTATGGAACAGTCAAAGGCAAAAGTAGCAATAAGCAATAAAACAGTTTTGCCTCGTCATTCTTATAATCTTATGTCTATAATTAATCTGATCGCTCTAGTTTCTATTGGCGGGCAAATTTTGACAACAGCATGTAAATATTCTTAATGCTATTTCAGGATCACTTAATTATAACACTATCAAGACCGCTACTGCTAGAAACGTGCGAAAAGAAATAAAAGTGCGAAAAGTTGCTGCACATCGTCTGTTTTTAACAAAGGCAAAAGTAGCAAATATGTAAGAAAACAGAGACTTGCCTTAACACTCTTGTAACCCTGATGTCAATGACTGATCTAATCGCTCTAGTTTTTACCGACGACAAAAGCTTGACATCAACATGGAAATGTTCTCTCTTTTACTGTGAGAACTGCCTTAACGAAGTACCCTATCCTAGGCTAGTGCCTCACATCCACAATGGATCTGTGCCGATGTCACTGTCCTTTCCTGGCCGAGTCGGCATGCTTCGTTTTTTGCTTTTCCCACCTTCTTTAGGTGGTAGTTAACAGGGAAGTGGCCGGTTGTAAGGTGTACGATTTTCCTCAAATCTTGCTTACTGAGAATAATACTGAGAGAGAGTGAGAGAGAGAGAGTGAGAAAGAGAGAG
Source organism: Cimex lectularius (assembly GCF_000648675.2). Lineage (NCBI taxonomy): Eukaryota > Metazoa > Arthropoda > Insecta > Hemiptera > Cimicidae > Cimex > Cimex lectularius. Next base: position 526,827 of record NW_019392806.1, read on the forward strand.
TTTGTTTTCATTTTTGAGAGGTTAAAAATCTCTCTTCACACAGTACTTTATACTGAACTTTCTTTCTCAAGAGATTTGTCTAGCTTTTCCCTACTCCAATTTTAGTACACTCGTCGCCTAGTTGTGGTGAGATTCCTAGTGGTGAAAGAGCTGCCGCTTTACTATTAGTTGGCCATCCTAGTTCGTTTCCTTCCATGCCCCGGAAGCCACTTTAAAGTAACCTTATTGTGTTTTCCTAGGATCAAAAGGCAATTTAAGTATTTACAGACTAATTTCCTCAAAGTCGACCCGCTTCTTTACTCCTGTGCCCAGATTTAGATTGACTGGACTTCAGCTTGGAAGATAGTTGAAACTAGAACAAGGGTTTGCTAAAATGTAATTTGTCCTCTTTACCCATATCCATGAGCATCCATAGTTGAGACATTTCTTGATATGTGAAGTTGCCTTTCTTCCAAAAATCTCTGTTGTAATGACACAAGGAAAAGTCTGTCAAAGTTGAGTTTTGCTCTCATTTTCTTAGGTGTTGTTATAGCCATTTCATTTATTTTCTCTCCAGAGGCCTATGATTTTTAGGCCTCTGACTTTATTTTAGTTTATCTGAAGTCTCGAAATCGACGTTTTGTACGTAAATGTGTAAGTTGGGAAAACTGTGTACGGTTTCCACCACTTTTGTAAGAGAAGTTTTAAGATATGCTACCTGACTTAGCAGTCGTCTCCTTATTCTGTCGTTTTGGTCACCATACTGTAGCCGCTACAGTGTAGCGTATGTGACCAGGTATCTGCCTGTTGTGGTGTATAACCAATATACCGACTTGTGTTTTATTCCCCAATGTTAGCTGAATAATCGTTGGCAAATGTTTAGTAGTGCCTTCACCTTATGTAGTGCGTTGCGAACATATACTCTCCAAATGAGCCTTTGGTCAAGAGTTGATACAAAGGTGTTTTGAACTTCAAAAAATTATTCTGAAAATATATGTGGTGAGTGATGTAAGTCGACCTGCTGGGCTGATTGGAAAAAATAATCAAGTCTTAAACCACGTAGTTTTCGAAAAAAACGTAAAAACCGAAAAGAAAATTATTGTTTTTTCGATGTAAAACGACCTACTAGGTTGATTGGAAAAAATAATTAAGCTCGTAAAGAACGTAATTTTTTAGATTAACGCAAAAAACCGAGAGAAAAATTATGGTTTTTTTAATGTAAAACGACCTACTAGGTTGATTGCAAAAAATAATTAAGCTCGTAAATAACGTAGTTTTTGAGAAAAAAGGAAAAAACTGAAATAATATATAAAAAGTTTATCATATTTTTCGATATAAAACGATCTGCTGGGTCGATTGGAACAAGAATTAATCTCGTACCACGTAGTTTTTTATAAAAACGAAAAAAATCGCCCAGTAAATTAGGACTTCACTTATATAAGTACCTACACAAACGGCAAAACAAGCAAAACCCGTGAGTTAGGCGACCATTATTATACCCTACGGGGTGAAAATCTACTGAACATTGTTTACCATTGACAAAGGTTGCAGGTAGTAAAACAAAGTCCAGCCTCGACGCTATTATACCCCAGATGATTATATTTGATCTGTACTGAATTAATTTCGTTTAGATGGAAAATTTGTTTCCATTGATTAATAAAATAAAATAGAATAAGAAGTATAGTTAAATTTACATTCAGATTGAAAAAAGCACAAAAGTATTGTGTGATGACAACACCACGCACGTTTATTTTATAGATAAAAAGTTCATATTCTATGATAGAACTAATGAAAAAATTGCAATAGAATCAAGCTACTTGTAAATTTTTTAAACATATACCTACATTTAATTAATCGGTTTTTGTTTTATTTTTACAGATGACTCATGGCCGAAGATTTCTCCCACCCGCCTTAAACCATGCCACCCATAGGTTAGTATCTTTCTCATATTCGTTACAAACACTCGCCGTACACAAAAATATATATAAAAAGAAACGGTTTCGGCGTAAGAGATCGATTTTATAAATATATTATGACATTGAATCCATCTACGGGTGGAGGGGCACGAAAACCGTGGGCACTTTGTTAAATTTGGTGCCTCTCTATAACGATATTTGTACTATTTATAAGAATTGTGATGCTGACTACGACGGTCCACCTTCCAGCGAGGACTAAAGTGAGACCGATACCGCAGAGCTAGCGGTTTTGATTTCCGCTTAAAGAAAACAAAACTCGACAAAAGTATTACTTTGTTTAAAGCTTGAATGTTCTCAGTCTCTTTCTGAAACCAAGTGGATCATTGTGCCTTCAAATGCCGTTAACCGGTTCAAATATCGTCAAATATTGATCATCAATCGGATAAGCAGTTATAAAATAAAAATATAAATTTTTAGCCATAGTTGAAATATAATATTTTCAGCAGAAAATAATATGATAGTAATATCTATATGGATTATAATAAAATAATCTCTTTCACTCTCACTCTGTCTCCTCAATTATCTTCCCTCTTCTTTTGTTTTGTACGTATATATTTTTCTTAATAGAAATTTTTGCATGGCCTAATCAGGCCTGAATCCTTGTAAATTTAACAGTAAACTTTCTATCTATCTATCTCTCCATACATCTATCTATATATCATCATTTATCCATTTAATTAGTTTATTTAACGCGCATTACATCTCTCTCTCTCTCTCTCACTCTCTCTCCCCCTCTCCCTCCCCCCTCCCTTCCTTAATAGAAATTTTTGCATAGACTAATCAGACATAAATCCTCGAAAATTAATTTTTCGAGAGGCGTTTAAGTTCCAGAATAAAGTGTTTTATTCATATTAAAGGTTTAAAATCGTGTTCGGAGATTTTTTGGCCTTTATTTCCGAAGGCTTCAGAGGTTTGATAGTTGACATGGGGGGATAGAATACAATGGTTTTCTCTATTGCTTTTATCAGGATGGGGAGTTAGATAAATTGACTTGTATTCGTACTAGTTCTCTAAATATTAATAGAATTATTTGTACCGATATGTAAAAAGATAAATAAATAAGTAGGTAAATAACAAATAAATAGACAGAAGATTTGATTTCATGAGATGTAATTTAATTCTTTTAATAGACATTTGACATTTTTGGTAACATTTAGGTAAAAAGTAGACTATTTTTAAAAATATGTTAGTTATTTATAAATAAATATAAAGTGTATGGTAAAAATTGCATCCCAGATGAGGTTTCGATAAAATTTGTTATTAATAAGTTTTAATTTTTCTAATCCTTTGTTCACAAGCAGATGTACGTAAATGTATTGCTCACGTTCTTGCTACGGTTTATTTATTACGGTATTAAATTGAAAAAAAAAAAAACAATGTCTTGGTACAACAAAAATCGGTTCAAAATGTATTGTTTATTTAAAAATAGACATATATTTATATTGCCTTTTTTGTACTTAAAATAGAAAATTTACCTTAAAATTAAATTAAAAGCGTTTTTCCTTATAATGCAAAATTATAAGAGAATGAAAGCATTAACCTTTAAAATTAATGTCTGGACTAAAAGAGAAAATCATATCTACGTTATCAGTAGAAATATCAAATATTCCATTTTCCAACCTGTCAATTTTCGATTCGGGAAAAGTTTTTGTTTCGCCCGTCCACGGCGCAAATGAAGGTCCGAACGAAATATGATTTCGATTATCCGTATGACATTGAGCCTAGACTCGTGACGATATTGAGACAGGCCCCCCATGCTGGAAATTAATTGTTAAGGTCACCTCTAATTCTAGGAAATTGAAATGTACATAAATCAGCGTGACATGGCACTCAAAACGAGACGATTTGAATGATTCATTCGTTGATGTCCTTACGGCCATAACAAGGTAAAACGGTTTCCCCTGCAGACTGTATGCTTACTAATTTAATGATAAAGCATAAATGAATAGAAAAATATTTGATTTTTTTCTTTCAACACAATTTATTTGGTACATCAAAAATCGGTTCAATATGTATTGTTTATTTAAAAGTAGACATATTTATATTGCATTATTTGAACTTATGCTCATACACGCTCAACGTCAATCTCTCTTTGATTATTATTAGTTTTTAATATTTTTTGTTATACTCAAATTGATCAGCTTCTATTAAACATATAAATACTCAATTAATTGTACACAATTTTTTTCGAAATGAAAAATCTGTGTCACAGGTTAATTAGAATAAAATCGGGTAGTCGAAATGAAAAGTTTGAGGCATGGGCGATCGAAGTCACGGTAGCTCAAGTGGTAGAGCAGCGGCGTATTGAGCCGAAAGTCGTGGGTTCGAATCCCGCCTGTGACACAGATTTTTCATTTCGAAAAAATTGTGTACAATTAATAGTGTATTTTTTGTTATATTAAAAATCGGGAATAAGATAAATTTGAAGAAAACAATCACAATGGTTATGGACGTAGGATCACCGGTTTTAATGAACCTTTTATTGATAATATTAAACCAAAAAATATTAAACACTTTTCTGAACGTTCTTGCCGATGGACTCTACCAAGAAACAAAAGTTAAGTAATTTAAATATATACTTTTAAAATATTAGTTTCTCTTTTTGTTATAAATGTATTTCAAGATTAATATACACTAGTTTATTCATATTATACATAGGGCAAGAAAATAATAAGTAACATGATGCATTAAATGAGATCAAGTATAGAAAAGTTTACAAAACCAAAAGACGTTATCAGTAAAGTAAGCCAAAAAACATTTTTAGCAATTATTATAAAAAGTTTTAAGCAGCTTTTTAAACTCAAAGTTAACAAATTTACATTGCAATGAAAAAATACAGATTTGGCTGTATTCGCTCGTTTTTACGTTTTTTCTCGATGATGTCCGATGATCCACCTACAACTTTATAACTTTTCACCTACAACTTAACGTTCATAACATCTCTGCATTTTTTCGAAATTTAACTTTATTTCAACCGTTAGAAGGCTTCATTTTTATTCTTTTAGTTTCTCTCAACTAAGTTTGGTTTTACTGAGGTGAGTAAAATAAAGAGGAAATGAAAAAAAAACTCCTCAAATTTTTTTAAAATTCTTTTTCAATTAATTAATCTTTAAGTATGGTATTGGTTGAGATGAAAAAGTGTCACGAGCAGGATTCGAACCCACGACCTTCGTCTAAATACGCCGCTTCTCTACTACTTGAGCTATCGTGACTTCGATCCACTCAGCTCTTTAATCTCAATCGGCCATACTTTTGTCAATAAAAATATTCACGATTAACAGAACTTTTAGCTGTCCGAGTGGATCGAAGTCACGATAGCTTAAGTCATAGAGAACGGCGTATTTAGCCGAATAAGGTCATGGGTTCGAATCCCGCTCGTGACACTGACTTTTTATCTCAACCAATACCTTACTTAAAGATTAATTAATTGAAAAAGAATTTATTTGGTCAATCGGACCACGAAACCTAATGTTTTTTTTTTTCAAATTCTGACTTACTTACACAAGCCAAAATTATCGGTACGTGTAGCTTATAGAACTCTAAACCCCTCTTGAGACTCTGTTATCACAATTTTTTCGATAAAAAATTCTATTTTTTTTCGGCTTCGAAATTGCTTTTGAATTTTTTCGATAATCAAAGCCACAATGTTAACTTTGAAAGGATTCCACTCACTTACAAAAAACTTTACGAGTGTCTTGAACCTTACAACCCGTAATGGACCCATATACTCCGAAAATAAATCAGAACCGAAAATATAACATAAACGTTTAGGGATCTTTTGTTGCTATCTTTTCTTGCTTCTAGTAAACAAAAGGTTGTTGACGTAGGTTCAAAGAAGAAAAATGCAGCTTTCCAACTGCTGTAATGTTGTGAATATTGGATTCAAATGTAGTTATGAAATTTTAATAGAAGCACGAGACATCGCAGAAAAAATTGCCTTCCTGCTGATTAAGACCAAAATGTCTATTTTTAGGTTGCTATAAAACTTCATAGTTAAAGGTTTTTAAGAATGCTTAAATTAAATGCTTTTTTTAAACAAAAATGTTTTGTTCTACTTTATTAAATTTTTGAACTTTTTACATATCAAATCAATACCATAATATTTTCGTATGCTGCGTAAAAGACTTATGTGCATACAAAACCTATATAAAATTATAATAACAAGGAAGGCAAATTTAACAAAATGAAAATTAGTTAATTTTTTACTTGTCTCCTAGAGCTTTTTACTTTGAAATTTTGTCAATTTAAATATTTTAATTCTAGTGATTACTTGCCTATAAGAAAAATAATAAAATACCTATAAGTCAGCTCATTTATCACAATTTGATCAATGAATTGACGAAAATCACCGACGTATCCTTAAAAAAGGTAATCAATTTTCCGAAACTACGGCTAATTGAAAAAAAGGTTCTTTTTTGGCCAAAAATTACTGCTGTGTCCACATTAACATATCAAATTAAAAAATTATTATAAACTCCTCAAACGCTAGCACAACTATAGTTTTTGACCTGACCTCTGACGATCCACCCATCAACAAACACGAATCGTAGATCGATACGACAAAACAATAACAAAAAAATAATGAAATTACGAGAAAATGAATAGTTTGTTTTTAATAGATTAACTGAAGCTTATGAATATTTTGAACATAAATACAATTTCAACCAGCTGTTCAAACATATTATTTAAATGCAAAATGTAAATAACAAAATATAAATTGCACAAATAAATACGTAAAATAAACAAAATTAAAAGAGTAAAACAACTGTATATTTTTTAGTTAAAACATTGTTTTACATGGGTACAATACCTGTTTAAAAGCGTTAGATTAACATCTTACTTGATTATTTACTTCTAAAAATAAAGTATTTTTCTCATGTTTATTCTATGGTTAAAAAATGAGGCAAATTTATGTATCAATTCCGGGCCTTAGAGTAAAATGTTTTAAATATTACTGAATGAAATAAAAAAATTCTTCATTTTAGCACTCACGTCCTATACGATACAGTTAACGACATTTTCATAATATATTTAAATTAGAATACTACGGTAGAATTGAAAAAAAAAGCCTTTATCATAAGGTCATAAGGGTCTTAAAAAAAATAGTTTGCAAATAGGTACAAAATAACCCATTTTACACTCTGAATGAATTTTTAACGCAAAGGTTGAAACAGTGTAAAACAATAAAATTTTTTTAAGTAGAAATTTCTAAGTAGAAATCTAAAATATGACGTATTCAAACAAAATGTTCACGAATAAAAATATTCATATTCATACGACCACTTCAGAACAATGAAATAAAAAGCTTGTTACATCCCCCAAAAAATAAAAACCTGTCTGGTAAAAAGAATCCAAGGGACTTCTGGGATGAAATGGTGGTTGCAGGTGTGCCACCCCTGTCAATACTTGCTCCGTCGTTGTGCCCATAATTTACTTCAGACATGCCCATCGGAATGCACATCAGAACAGAATGGAAATCTTCTTCCTAAGTCAAAAAATTGCCTAATTGCACTTTATACGGTTGACATAGCGCTAAATAGCTCGGTCTGGAGGACCTAAACAATTATGATGAGATTAACTGAGGCTGCAAACAGTGTTCTGTTTCTATAACCGGTAGAATCTCAAAATGCTCGTAAAAAACTGGGGTCATATTTTTTACTTGGCGTCGCCCTATCTTCAGAGACAAAGTTTCTATAAACGGCTTACCGATTGTTTGGACGAAAAAATTAAATACTTAGGCGTTATTTTGAATAAGAAGCTTAACTTCTCCAGTAACATAAATGAAATTATAAAAACAGGAAAAGTGGCTTCCAGGATTCTCTTTCCGCTTTTGCCTCGCAACTCTGGACTTAACTATAGTATTAAACTCCTCATCTCCAAAATTATGGTAAGGCCTGCCCTCCTATATGCTGCCACGCCTGGAACTACACGTCCTAGTCAAACTGGAAAAAATTACAGCGCACACAAAATAAATTTTTGCAGTTAGTAACCTTTCCTAACCGCCGCACAAAAAGAAGCCTCCTTCATCAGAGTACAAAAATGGGATATATATACGGCGAAGTTAAACGTCTCTAAATTAATTTCTTTAATAAAATGATGGAACACAGAAACCTCATCACAAATTGGAAGGTACCTTAGAGATATTAATTCGAAACTCAGGGGAGTAAAGCATATATTCCAATAAATCGTTAATCTCCAAAATCAGGCCTATGTATATATGTATACATAGTTGCCTCATTTATATAAATTATTTATTTATCAGCTTAAAGTATTAAATTTATGTGTACAGACTATTTATCTGATCTGTTTATTGGTTATATCTAGATTTTATATTCACTATTTCTCGTGGTCCGCTTGACCAATTAATATCATTCAATTAATTAAGGTTTTAGGTTGAGATAAAAAAGTCAGTGTCACGAGCGGGATTCGAACCCACGACCTTCGGCTTGATACGCCGCTACTCTACCACTTGAGCTATCGTGACTTCGATTGATTTTATACTATAATTAACGAACTCTGGTTTGGTTATTTAGGTTGTTAATTTAAATTGTTAATGGTTGTTATATTGGTATATATGTTTTTACAATTCCTGTAATATCGCCAAAGTGACCTAACTTCTGTACCTGACTTAAATTATCTTCCTTCCTTTTGCTGTGATTTATTTCATTTTTCCACTGGTTTAAATTAAAAATCAATGAAATTAAGTCTTGGATTTATATAGAAATACAAATGAAAATGGATGTAACAGTGTTCCGCCACTTCCCCTGCAAATAGAAAATATGATTATATATGCATATGTATGTAAACTGTGTTAAAATAAATTCTATTATATATTCAAGGACAGAATGTAACATCAGAATGCACTTACTACCACATATGACACCGACATATTAACGTCACGCATTCCTTATGTTACAAAACCATATGTCAATAATTGAAAAATGGAGAAATCTTTAAAAAATAAAGTTTAAACCCTCAAAATCACAACATATCACCACTCCGCCAGAGACTTGTCAAAAAATATACTTACACAACAAATCTGTTCTTAAATCGGACGAAGCTACCTATTTAGGAAACAAAACTTCTAATTCGCACATAGAATTAAAAAACGGACACTAAACAAACGGTGCAAAATGCTTTTCCACCTACTGAACCGACGATCAAAATTACCATTAAAATCAAAACTTTTGACATTCAATTAACTAATCAAACCTACTATCGGGATGTACGGATGCCAAGTTTGCGGAATGAACAAATATTCCATTATTCCAAGATTACAAAGTTTTTATCAAAAATTTTACAACTAATATAGTTTCGGCCCTTCATACGTAAACACAAATATCACAGAGATCTTCACATGTCAACTGTTTTTTCATCCATCAAAACATATTACAGACGTTTTCACAGTAAATTACAAGATCACATTAACACACAAATTAGTCCATTCCTCACAATAATTACCCCATAGATAATTGAAGGGAATACGGATCAGAGGCCTCTTGAATGAGTAATTCAGAGTGGCTGCCAATTGGTAGGTCCTCTATAACACCAGCAATCTCACATTCACCAATAAAAATACAATCTGTTCATTGTATATAATCCATATACAGTTGTAGATAAAAATAAATGAAGTAAAAAAAAAGTCCAACCTCAATGTCAATGTGGCCTACAAAGAGTGTATACTAAACCCGTAAGACAGTTCGGTCTGGCAGGACTCCATAACCAAAACGCCGCGTTTTGAATAAAAACTTAAAAAGGCCAGGTTCTATTTTTTAATTATAAGAAAGAAACAGATAAAAACCAATGATCGGATAGGCAAATTTAAATAATTTCAATTTTAGTTACTTAATAATTTTAGATGAATGACAAAATTGAAAACCAAAGTTTATTATATTATAAATATAAAACATGACAGTACATCGTCTTTTTAACTTTGAGACTTAAATTTTTTTAGCCTTTCCTCTCTTCTAATAGGAAATTAGAGCCAACTTAATTGTAGAATAATAAGGCTGACATTTCCCGTATATATGGGATTTTCCATTGTTCATGCTGGTGTTGCATGGGCTCATTGTTTTAATGTATAACTTTAACATGAGCCATATTGACTGATGGTTGTTATATCGCAAAATTCTACGCTTGGGCTGCTGAATATGGGCTTTATAGCCTAAAACTTCCATTTCTAAATAAAATCAACTACGACGGAATATTTGGTTTCCTTTAACCTAAATATTAGAATAAGCATTTTGATCTCACCGTGCACTTAACATTATAAATAAATATAATATTAACATTACATTACATTTAATGAAAATAAATGCATAAATAAACTACATGGCGTAGAAATTCCGTCTACTGAAGGAGCGCTTTAGCAAATGGATTTACGAACTCAGTTATCTAACAAGATTTACTCATAATGAGAGCACATAACTAGAGATAACTTATAATAAAAATCTAGATAGGTAGAAAAAAAAATTAATACATAAAATAAATTAAATAAAATTTGCTAGAACATGACAGAATGAATGAGATGCAAAAAATGTTGATAGTAGAATTCTGTTCAGTTTTTCATAAAATAAACAATACAAAAAGAATAAAACTGACCTTACACAAAAAGAATAATTAATTGAAAGAAGTAACATGGTCAATTAGATCACTAAAACATAAATGGATTAATAATATAAAAAATTCTGTTTTCGACACGAATTAAATTTTCCCTTTCGTTTAAACGTGGATTTTACCCTGATTCACGGTTTTTTGGAAAATTTTATCTGATCGAATCCTATCTTACCAAGCATATTATTCAAAAGCTTTTTCCTTTTATAGGGGATTTTTTTTCAAATCCATCTTTCAATAAGTTTAATAAAATACAATGTAAATAAAATGTACCTAGCTTCAATAATAATAGTATTATTGGTAGATTTCCACTTGGAATATGCTAGGTGAACCTTTAAATTGGTCGTTTTCGATCATTTCTCGGTACTTCTATACATGTTAGGCCAAAATGATCGGAAACTACCAAACCGCCTTATTATTATTATTTACATACTATCAAGACTTTATTGATAGTTAATAAATTTTTTTATTGACATTATTTCGTTTGTTTACATTTGTACATACATCTAATCTTCTTTTTCTTTCTAATTCTTTTTAATTTTGAAACTAAAAATTTAATAGAAAGTTTAATTTTTTTCCTACAAAGAATATCTAATTTCCACCGCCCAAACAGTTTAATGACATTGAACAACTTCGTCTAATTTTCATAATTTTTTGTAGTACGAGAAACTGTTTGAACACCAAACATACTTTAAGAAAACATATCCTTTTTCTAAGACATTTCTCCTGAATAAGAGCTTCATCCATCACGGAACTACGCTTCTAGTTCAGCCAGACTTACGACCATCATGAATATTATCTCATCTTTGGAGATTTATGTGTCCCAAAAAAATGAACGTGTTTCATTTGTATAATCTGAAGTTAAAAAATAACGTCTAAGATTTATTTCCACGCTGACAATGCCAGTGTTAATGTTGATTATGTAAAGATTTCTGCGGTCGCTTGGCCTTCAGCGAAATCAGCCATTGAAACGAACTTGGTTAAGTGACGTAAGTACTTTTAAGTTCATTGTTTGTGTCAATTTTACGTTTGTAACCCATCGGCCGTTTTCTCTACAGTGAAAATTTATCCACAATTTATAAATTCTTTCAAACTCTCTCACTCTCTCTCTCTCTCTCTCTCTCTCTCTCTCTCTCGTAATTATTTAGTATGATTAATTTGTACGATAAATTGATTACCATTCATTTTCTAATCCTTCTAGCCTGTATCCATCATTTATCAGTTGACCTGTCGTCCAACTATTATCCATTCATCGTTTCCATCTACCGATTCATTCATAAGCGTGTCGGGTGTCACTTCATTGTTTCCCCTCTTCACCTATCCAATCATTATGTCATTCCATCAGTTTCCATTAAATATCCATCCATGCACCCATATTTTATGCTTTACTTACATCCATCTCCTATGTATGTCAAATTTGTTTAGTTGAATATAGTATATGTACATGAATATTTTTATATGTATATACAATCTATTTATAAACCATTTTTTGCATCCAATATGTTTTAATTAATGCATATAACAGCCAACATGTAACATGACATACGTGCTTAATTTTACGACAGTTTTATAATTAATTACTCTAACATTAAGATAGCAGTAAGTTCTAGTGGTTCCAGTGGATTAAATTGCAATTTCCCTGTATGATCGGGTGTAAGACAAGGTCATTTTCTAAGATCAATATTTCTTGCCATCTGTCTTAATGATCAATGTGATGAAATGGTGTGATAATTAGTGAATAAATATTCTACCATGTGCAATGTTTGTATCATAAATGATTTTTGAGGTTAAGGGAATTTGAAAATTATTTTGATTAATTTTAAAACATAATGTCTTAAATAGACAATATTGCTATATATAAATNTGTTTTGGGTGTCTTTGTCGGTATAATACAATCAATAGTAAGATTTTAAAAAAATCATAAAAAATAACCAATATTTTAATAACGATTGCAATATTGTCTATTTAAGGCATTATGTTTTAAAATTAACCAATATATATATATATATATATATATATTTCAACTTCCCCCTCTTCACCTATTTTAAATATAAAAGTTAGTGCTCCTTAAAACTGGAAAATTAATCTGTTGCTTCAGTTCTGTTGATCATGCTTCAAGAGATTATCCAACATGTTAAAGTCAACTAAAAAGTCTGTTATCCAAACTCTCATTCGTAATTCTATTCGAGATACTTCATTTTTAAGGTTACTCCAACCTTCCAAAATTTTATTCCATAAAGTCCACATATCTCTTAAAATTCTAATCCTACTGTAAATTTGATAACATTAATGGAAGGAGCATTAAATGTTCTATGAGATCCATTTGTTTTTAACTTTTACAAGTTTTAAATTAACAAATTACATGTGTTGACGTTGGTGTCAGTAGGTGTTTGAATAGATCTTTCGTTAAGTTCTTGTCGTTTTAATCTTGTATGCGGGTTCGATGTAAGTCTGCTATCTAAGTAAAGCCCAAGGTAGCGTACTTGGTTCGATGGTGGTATTATCTTGAAGTTAATGTGTACTGGTGGGCAGGTTTGACTGTAAACGAAGCTTGTTGGCTTTTATGCTTGATCAACCTCGATCATTATCGAGTGCACCAGATAATGAAGTTCAGATGTTTGTGGATTGATTTTGTGGCTAGGATAGAATTGGAGTGTGTTCATAAGATCGCGGTGTCGTCACATTAAATTATATTTCTGTATTGTTTAGTATTGTGAGCATTTTGAACATTTAATTTTTTCAACTTTTTGTTTTTTCTCGTTTTCAGTTTTGTACCAAAGAATCTTGTTGAACACTCTGTACTAGTTTTATTGTTTTTTAGCAGAACTTAAACTTAAAGCATGAGCATTAGAAACTCGTAAAAGTACATATTCGAAGTGATTTTGTATGTTGTTCAAGTTACAATAAAAAATTATCTCATAGGGATTTTAATGTTCTTTCCACTGTTGTAATGAAATTTACAGTACAATTCACATTTCAGCAGATACGGAGGACGTTATGGAATAACGTAGTGAAAAGTTGAAGAATTCTTAAAACTGAAATATCTCGGATGCAATTGCAAATCAAACTTTGGACAATAGGAACATAAGGATAACATTCTGAAGCATCGACGACTGTTCAAGGGGCACCGAGTATAAACTTGTTCAATTCTACAATAACTTCTGATTCGTAAAGTACAGATTTATGGAATTTACTCATGTATGCAGATTTTTAAAATCTAATTAGATCAATCAGTTTAATAAATTTATTGCCCTATAAAATCTAAATATCAAAAGTAGAAAAGCCATTTCTCTTTTATTATTCATTATTTCAAATTTAGAGTAGGATTATCATTTTATGAGGTTCAGGGGACTTTATGAAAAAAGGTTATGAATGGTTGAAGTAACGTGAAAAGCGAAATATCTCGAATATAATTGAGCTTCAGATTATGGACAAGAGGGACTTTTTAGTTCAAGTTGAGATGTTGAATAACCTTGGTACTAAATTGAACATAAGAAAAAACGAAACATTTCTAAAAATTATATTATTATTCATAGCGTTTTTCACTAAGATGGACATTTTAAACATTTATCTTTTTTTGAGGAATTCTGCGTTTTCTTATGTTTAATTTTAACTCCAATATATTTACTGGTCTATTGACCAAATTACTTCTTTCAATTAATTAATCTTTTTATGTAAGGTTTTGGTTGAAATGAAAAAGTTAGTGTCACGAGGGGGATTCGAACCCACGGCCTTCGGCTCAATACGCCGCTACAAATGTCACAATAGATCAAGTGGTTAGAGCAGCGGCGTATTGAGCTGAAGGTAGTGGGTTCGAATTCCGCTCGTGACGCTGACTTTTTTATCTCAACCAATACTTTTCACAAAAAATAATTATAAATGTGCGTTTCTTAGTGATCTGTTGCTTCATAATTTGTTGAAGTCGTAAAGAGCGGTCAAGAATGAGGTAGTGTAGAAAAAACCTGTTTCATTTTTTTGCCGACGTTTCGACCGTTATTCGGATCATCTTCAGGACATAAATTGTGTTTGCTATTCTTGGGGTGCCATTAGTTTTGTGTGAAAGTGTTGTGACAAACAATACAACAACACTTTCACACAAAACCAATATGGCACTACAAGAATAGCATACTACTAATACTAACTTGTTCATATAATCAAATTTACTGTTGGCTTAACATTTTATGAAATAAGGGCGTCTTCATTGTGAAAAGGTGAATAACTTGAAAAGCTAAATATTTTGAATACAATTGAGAATCGAACTTTGAACGATAGGGAATTTTAAGTCCAATTTGACATGTACAATCTTCCAAAGTAGTGACAACACCCTGTATATATCGTTTGCTATCTAAATTGACATCACACACAAAGCTATGAATTAATTTATTTGTCAATCAATCGATTATTACATGCATACTTTATTATATGTTGTCCAAGGTACAATTCATTCGTTTTTTATTAAATGTGTTTTAAAATGAATTTTTACAGATTTTTTTTATTAGTTTTCTACTGCGCAGAGTTTAACGATGTTGACAAAGGCTCAGGTCTCATTAGGAGAAAACTAAACAAGTCTGTAACAAGTGAAATGTTTCCATTCTCCCTCCTGCCCCCTCTTCTGTCTGGGAAACGTTGGGAAAAACTGGGAATCTCCCTAGTTCTCTGCGAGTGAGTGAGATTGCGCTCAAGTGGCTCCTATTGATTGTAACCCAATTCTGCTCCCAGTCGGGTGTTAAGTGCCGCTCGCTCTTCCAGCTCAACGGACCTCAGCGTTGCTCAGCATGTTTTGTTTATTTGTAGTTTTCAATTGGGGATGTTAGATTTTCGGCCAAGGCGGAAGATGGTAATTTTTCACAAGCATTTTACGGAGAAAAGGCTCAGGAATCACTTTGACACAAAATCACAACACGTTCTATTTTAAAATCAATTGGAATTTTGAAATTTTGCAGAATATTCGGAACCTCATAAGTTTTTTATTATATTTCTTATATTGCCGGTGGTTGATGCTCTTTTATATTGAAATTATCTTTTAAATTTTACATAAAATACAAGAGATTATAGATACAATAACTAAGTGTGTTCATCTCCAGTCTGGTAATTTAAGTAAGAACCCTTTCAGGTTCAAACAATCTCAATTTAATCTAAAAAATAGTTTAGAAATAAATAAATAACGTTTAAATAAAAAAATTAATTTGTTTATTAAATATTGTTTTAATTCTTGCACTATATAGCTAGAGATATATTTATATATTTTATTGATAATTAATTGCTAAAGCATTTTTTTAAGTTAAATATCAAAAGAAAATCTTAATTTTCATATTTTAAATTTAATTTTAAAATTTTTAATATTTTTATTTTTGTACATTTTTTGTACACGTCAGCTTCAAAGAATATACATAACTCATCGCCAAAACCGGCATGGGAGGGAAAAATACTTGGCTCAAAAATGTTATTAATTTTTTAAAAAAGTCTGGTTTTTATTGATTTTGTAAATAAATAATTCGTCCTTTTTCTTGAGGATCGATAAACACAACGTTTGTTATTATTACACCAGGATGAAAGTGGATTAATGAAGCTTTTAAATTGGGCTTAATGTTTAATTAAAGGTTGAAATGTGAGCTTTTTAATATTTTTTATTTAATTGCTCTCCTAATTTTACTACATGCTAGACAGTAAGATTAATAGGTGACAGTTGAGATATTTATTTTTTGTTTTTAAATACGTCTTGTCAAAATAATACATAATAATGCTAATAATTTTACACAGCAAGATCATAAAATATTCATTACTAGGCAATTTTTCCGTCAATTTCAATCGATAAACACAAATTTTGTTGTCTTACATAAAACATTGAATTTATGTTAGGCTTTGAGCTGAAGAGGAAACATTCTTAGGTATAGAAAGTACACATAGAAAAACAAAAACAACAGAGTAGTTTCAAATAGTAAAATACAAATATACCTCACTATTGATCGATAAGAACTCGGCAATAACAAAGAAAGAAGGATATAATAAATATTGGATTATTTTATTTCAGCATGCAAATTTGGGCTTTTAATTTTATGTAATTTTGAAATTAGTTATATTAGTAAATATTTATTTTTCCCATTTGAAGTCGAAGAAGTTTCTCACTATAGCAATTAAATTTTCATCTATTAGAAACAATCTCTCTGAATGTATTTCCTGTAAGATTTTCTTTGATGAAGTACTGAATTCTTCTTAGGGGTTTGGTACCTTAGGCAAGTAAAGTAAATATTCTTACTGAACGCAATAGGTACATGGAAATCGTTTTATTATCTTCATTTGAATCTAAATACGAGAACTTTGCACGGTCTCAGGGGACGTGAAAAACTTTTGGTAGCCAGAAAATCACGAACTCTTTGCACTTTTTTTCAGTTTTCGCCTATAACTCGTAAATAACTCGTAAAAGTACCACCGACCTCGTGAAAATCCCTTACAATGGAAATTTGGGATTTTGCGTAGGCTACTTAGAATTGATCAAATTTAAAATTTTAGGAGTTCACTGAAAGTAAAATTAAATGCTCTATCACTTTTATATTAAAATTTCTATTTGGAAGAGCCGTTTCGAGGATCTTCACGCGTAAAAAGTCTACTAGTGAAAATTTCTTTCAAGTTGGTAAAATTGCCGCTTTCTGGACAGTCCAATACTCCTATCTTCCTGGTTCGAATTTCGTAATTCAGATACTCATTCGACGCAAAATTGTATCTTCTTTCATTTGGAAAATAAGACAGTTTTGGATAAGATGCGTTGTTTACGAGTTATAGACAAAAAAAATAAAAATTTGCGGAAATTTCGTGGTCTTTTAGCCGCTAAAAGTTGACCATATCTGCTGAAACCGCAAACTCAATATTTCACGTATTTAGTAATTTTGGTGTATAGTTTTACTGGCCTGTCTAGATCTGTATTGCGCAGGATGCTTTTCCTAGTTACGATACCCTTTACCTAGCTATTAATGGGCAGTTGCATAGTATTAGTTCTGTTGTCTCTGTCTCTTCTAGACCACGTCGACGCTGGAATTTATTATATTAATTATTAATAAATCACCTTGCATCAAGTGGCCTGACATGTTTTCTTTACTACTGATTTATAGATTTAAAATTCATTTTTGACCAAATCGATCATTTTTTTCACCCCTGTCCATTAAAATCAAAAAATTTAAGAAAACTGTCAGATAACCCTTCAAAATTAAATTACTGGCACTCAAAGATCGAATAAAATTGCTCAAAAAGTATTTATAATATTATTATCTTCATACATGTCAACTGTGTCGAATGAGTCAGAACAACGTCCGGCCAGAATGGAAAAAATGCGACATTTGAGAACGGGTCGTAAATTGAATTTTGAATTGGTTTCGGTCCGAAATAGAATTGACTAGAGGCTAACCGTGTCACGGGACCGATAAATCTTCGCAGACCGACATTAAGAAGGTAGATAGCCGACCTCTCACCACCTTATCCATTAATCAATATATCAATAATGATCCTACTTACACCAGTACTTCCCACTTTCCCATTGATGCATTGACGGCTGACCCAATTGTTTTCCATTAAAAGCACAAGCAGCTCAAAATAAAAAAAATAAAAAATCCGACACTTACAGTCTGCTTTGCAAGCGAACTTGTGATAAATAGTTCTGTCGAGACAATAACTATAAATTAGTTTTATAATGAAAAACTAGATATAAATAGTAAATTAATTTTAAAAAACGCTGATTGATTTTCTTTGTTCGTTCTGTTTTTCTTGAAACGTTCTATAACCTCATTCCCTCAATAAATAATTATCCATATAAAGTAACATCAAACCTCAACGATAAATTATATCAAGAGATATAATATATATTAACAGAACAAAAGTCCTTTGTTTATTAGAACTTTTTCCAGAAACATTACTCTCTCTGCCTTTAATGACTCTTTCCAAATTTTTCGGCACACTCATAAAATGTTTTTTCATATATCCTCAGGTATGTTGTCCCTTTCTTCCACTACAGTCGCCTTCAAGGGAGTAGGTGGTAGATACAACCTTTCTTTTGAGATAATCCCAACGTGTTAGATTGTGTTAAGGTCCGGATTTCTTGATGACCAATAAGAGTGTAAAGTCTATGGTTTGCTGAAACATAGAATCATGGCCGAGCATAATCATGACTCAGAACCAAAGAAAGCCATAATAGGCATATAGTCAGGATCATCTCGACATATTCTAAGATAGAACTCGGTCAGTCAGAACATCATAGCTCCTCCTACTGTTTCTACGTGCATTACTAGATGTAGTGTTCTTCAGGTATTCTCCAGTCACATCCATATATATCTGAACTATTAAAGTCCACCTTTTTTATTCGGTGAGCAGGACCTATATAGTCCACATGTGGAAAATCTTGCCTCTCTATGTTGGTCCGTGTTTCATGGACCTTCTTGATCTAAGGTTTAACTCTCTGTCTTCTTAACAGATAGATTGATATTCCCGATACCAGCGATCGAGGTTGTAATGCCAGAAGATTGAATTGCTCTTCCGGATTGCTTTTTTTAATAAAACAGTCGTCAATGGCATTGGTGATTCAGGGACGCCCTGGATTTGGTTACCCCGAGTGATTTCCAGTCTCCCTGTACCTTTCAATGGTACTTGACATCGTCAAATAATGAAAGCACGGTGATTAACAATGAACCGCAATGATTCTGATCGATTCATCACAAAATTAACAGAGTAAATAAAAAAGAAATAAATTGCTACCTCTGAAAGAAATTTCGAAATGAAAAACTCTGATTCTTCGTTTGTTAGTAAATATTGATTATCAATTCATACTATCAGTCTCCAATGTCTCTCAAGTAGTATTACTATAAATTTTAAAAAACGTAGGTTAAAGTCAAAAACTAAAAAATATCGAGGTGGTGTTTCTATATTTTTTACTGGGAGTACAAATCAAGAATTCAGTTCAGAAGTTATTTAAAAAAATTGTATTAGAGATTTTTCGCTTTTCAGATCATTTCAATATTTCACAGCTTTGTTCCATACAATCCCCTGAGTCTTTTAAAATGTTAATTCTACAATAAATTTTATTGCACTAATGGAAAGAGCATTGGAAACCCTATGAGATTCATTTTTTTTACCTTAAGCAAACAAAATAAAAAATCAATTAGAAAGTAAAGCTACATAATATATCTTATATAATATATATTATTATTACTACAAAGTTCTGTCTATATTTATCTATTTCATCTATCTGTCAGTATTTACAGAACCGATAAAATCTTTTAGATACTATAGACAAGAACTTTGAAAACTCCTGAAGGATTATCTTCCAAGTGATTTTGTATTTTGTTTGTTTAAGGATGCAATAAACATAATTATCGTAGGGGTTTCTATGCTTTTTTCAATTTTTATTCAAATTTACTGTAGGATTAATTTTAAGGGATACTAAAAATAAGTAAATTATTTCAAGTACAATTCAGAATTAGACTTTCAAAGTCCAATTTGACGCGTAGAATAACCTCATGAAGTATTGTCCAGTCAGATTCTTAATTTTATTTGGTATATTTCACTTTAATCTTTCACAATTTAAAAAAAAAGACTAAGTATCTGAGTTAACCAGATTGTAAATTAGATTATACCAATGGACACCAATGGAAAGGGAATTGAATTTCATTTTATTTGTCAACGTTTACCTGTTGGGATTATTACATTTGTTGTTCGTTTGTTAATCTTTCTTAACATGTAATATATATTTAGCAAATTATCTACTTTGATAAATGGTTCTGTCCCCAATAAATGGAGCGAATGGGACCAGAGCTTCTGGAAGAACTTTCTTAGGTACATTTACGTTTTTGTAGTCAATTGACTAAGTTACTTCTTTCAATCAATTAATTATTCTTTTTAAGGTCTTGGTTGAGATAAAAAAGTGAGCGTCACGAGCGGGATTCGAACCTATGACCTTCGGCTAAATACGCCGCTACTCTACCACTTGAGCTATCGTGACTTTGATCCTCTCAGACACCAACTCTTTAGTTGAACCTACTTTCTTAGGTACCTTAGTGCAGTCAAACGTCCATTCTGTATGGTAATCAGTTTCAGCATGGACGTTGATTCAACCCCATACCACTGCTGATTATCTTTGAAAAGAAAGGCTTTGACGCATGGCACATGAATCACAGCGTTTTTCACGTGTTCACTCGTTCCCGGTCATCTCATTGCCACATACGAAACTGACCATCATCGGTGAGAAGAACCCCCCCCCATAGTGCAAGCAAGATGCTGATTTTAGTCGCCAAAAACCTGATGCGACAAGCTGACCCTTACCTTACGCACAGTTTGGAGCTGTCTACCTATCAAGGAAACTTCTCTAACCGTCTTACATCGCGATCGACCACTACCTTCTCTTAGATCAAGACTTCCGGTAACCCTAAACCACTGTAGACCCGGTACAATCAGGACTTAGGCTCTGTAACAGATGCGACGGACGTCGTTGACCAAAGCATTTTCCCAGGCGAGATCTTCTCGACTTAAAATCAAGCTTTTTTTAAGAAAGACAAAACTTTTTTACTCAAATTTGTCTTACCAAAGAAAACAAATTAAAAAACCACCAATCACTCGATAAGTTGGCTCTGGAAGAATGAAATTGAACTGGTTTTCTTTATTTTTAATCAAAATAATTTAAAAATTCACTAGTTTTCGTGGTCCGCTTGACCAGTTAATATAATTCAATTAATTAAGGTTTTTAGTTGAGATAAAAGGAGAGAAAATTCAAAAGCAGGGGTTAAGATGGGAAGTTAGTGTCCGAGTGGATCGAAGTCACGATAGCTCAGGTGGTAGAGCAGCGGCGTATCTAGCCGAACATCGTGGGTTCGAATCCTGCTCGTGACACTGACTTTTTTATCTGAACTAAAAACCTTAATTAATTGAAATAATTTAAAAAGATTAGTAACATTAATAATCATTTTTGTTTATGTTAGATCAAAAACAACCTATTTTACCTATGAAAATAGCGAAGGTCGTTCAAATAATGTCTCTTTTATCTTTTCTCGCTTTTGCAATCGTTCTGGAGAACAAATGAGCTCTTTTCAGAACCGGCATTACCTTCATGGACGTTACAGTTTTACTAATAAGTAAAACTATTCACGCGATATCTCAAATGTATGTCATTATATTCTGAAACCTGTGGTTAGAGTAAAAATCATTCCCAAATTAAAGGCTTTTCATGAACCTAAGTACTGTTCGCTCGATAACATATTCTCATTGTTTGTCTACAATTGTGCTCATGAAAATAATAACCGACGATTTTTAATTTTTTTTCTATATTGTATAATTTATTAATCTTAAACTCAAATTCTCCAAAGGAACTAAACGCCTCGCCTGTCACGGTTGGATACTGTGTTAAACACTTGACACCCCTCAAGAGGCTTGTCAAAAGCAGTCGACGATCGAGTTTCCGTTAAGTTTACTTTCTCGTTTAGCCGCATGTACTAAGTTCATTATTCAAAAGGCAAATTTTCTCATTTATCAACTTTTAATAAAATTCGCAAAATTTGGAAGAGTGCTGAAAACACAAGATTGATTATGTTCTTTGGAAACTTTCACAAAACCTGTGAACTGTAAAAATAGTTAATAAAGACAAGCAAAAAACACGTATTTTTAAAATTATCAGCATGAATGCATACACATATTGCGTTAACAATCATTGCTGAAGTTTACAACTTGACTGACTTAAACAGGTCTTAGATGACAAACATACAAGAGGGGCCGAGTGGTCCATTTGCCACGATAGCGGTTCTGGGTTCGAATCCCGGGACAGCTCATGGAATTTTAATTGGAAATAATCTATAAAAGGTATTGTAAATTCTGACCCTTCGTATGAATTAAAGCCCATATGTATGACAGGAATTACTTTTTTCCTTACTTTATCATGTTAAAATTATTATTTACTATGACAAGCTCATATGCTCTGTTAAACCAAGTAATGTATATGCAGAAGCTGTAAGACTAAAATTTATTCATTTCGTTCGATGAACCATTCACGTTAATGATATCATGATAAAGATTAAAAACGACCCTGGAAACAAATTCAACATAAACATTACATTTTTAAAAAGAGTCTTATTCAAGAATTACATGCATAGATTTTCGAGTTTAAAATGTAAAATATTATGGATACATATAACGTACGATGTATGATACGATACATAAGATAAAAGCAAGTTAAGTGAAGTTACTCTTCGTATTTCTTCAACTTTTTCCAATGCCGAAATCACAGGATGTGAAAGAACTTATCGCAGCTTTGTTTTTTCGGTCGAGAAAATCGGGGATTTTTGTTTTTAAAACTTAATAAACTCTGAGGACCTGTTGAGTGTAAAGAATGGGTCTGAAAGCTCGAAGTTCAAAACAGTGTCGAAGTTCCGGGAGTTCCGGGAAAATTCAATGAGTTTTTTCCCAAACTGATTCTTTACTTAGGGCTGATTGGATTTTTACCTCCAACTTTCCTTAACGTGTTTAAACTCAAATCAAAACTAATACTTTGAACACATTAATTGTTATTAAGGAATTGTCAAAATATCTTCAGCAAGTACCATGCATTATATCAAGTCAGTTATTCTTTGTTAATGAAAACATAAAAAAACAATACAACATTTGTTAATGATTTCTTATTGACTTTTCTTTTGCTGTGTCGTTTTTCTATCAATGGACAATGATGTTGGTTTATCATTGAAGTCCTCCAGTGCTTTTTTTATTGTACTTACTTAGTCCCATTCTTCTTGATGTTCTTTCTTCACACAATTATGGCGTTTTCTCCCTTAATGAACTTACCTACTGAACCTCCTTACCCACCCATCCAAACACCCAGATCTTCTCTGTTTTTTCAGACACATCAAGGATTCCCCATTACCAGATCCCAAGCTTATCTTATCTCTGACAACAGTGGTGTTCTCCTTTGTGTTCTGTTATATATAAAGAAACTACTAAATTGAAATATATCGTGTCTTGGCAAAAGGCCCTTGGAACCGAGAAAATATTTTAAGTAATTTCATCTCTTGTTTGAATGTGGTTTTCTGAGTTTCTTTGCATGTATATCATAGTAGAAATAAAATGTGGTAGGGTAAAATTTTATTTTTTGTTTATTATAAAAATTCATACTTAAAAGGCTTTAAGAGTTGGATAAATCAAATCCTAGACCCAGTTCTAGTAAGGTTAACCAACAGGATTCGCACGTGTAAAATTTTATTTGCCCCGATGTCCAGTGAACTTTAAAAAAATGCATGTGAAATTTATTACACCTGGTTTTATCCATAATCAGGTTTGTAAGCGAAGTTTTGTCTTTATGTAATTATAAGTAAGAAAAGTAAGAATGAAATCATCAAAAATTTCTCAGACGTTTTATTTTATATTTTCAATTGTAATTTATATCAATATATTATTATAATTCTAAGATATTCCATAGCGTGTCGTTTAGGAAGTTCTAAACCGTTTAAAGTTGTTTATACATTAGTTAAGTGACTTACTTTGCTACTTTGTTATGTATTGTGTTTACTACATACGAAATTATTCTCCCACAGATTGAATCTTTTCTTGTTGCAAAGTAAGTTCAACCTTTTTTCTTTTCGTAACAAGGAACAAAGCTGACTTTTTCGGCAGCCAAAACACCCTGAATACAAATTTTTGGGAAAATCAGGAAAGATTTTTTCCCTCTTTTTTTCAGTTTTTTTTTTTTTTTTTCAAAAACTCGATTGTGATAGCTTTTAAGCGACTCTACCGATCTTTATGAAACATTATAGTTGTTTAGAATACAATAAAATTCACTTAATGGCGTAAACCTAGTCTCCGCAAATCAATTTAACCAGAGTTATAAAATAAAAAGTTTTGAGTAGTTTTTGTTGATTTCAACTTTTTTTTCTCGCTTATAATAATATAAATATCAAAGTCTGTTGTTAAAACAGAAAAATGCAGCTTACAAAGGTTGTAATGCCGTTGGTATTGATAAAATCCAGTGGAGTTACGAATTTTTAGGTGGAACACCGAACATCTTAGAAATAAAATGTGGTAGGGTAAAACTGGTTATTTTTTGTTTATTATAAAAATTCATATTTAAGAGGCTTTAAGAGTTGGGTAAAACAAATCCTAGTCCCAGTTTACGTGAAGACTCTTTTCATTTTTGTAACTTTTCGTATAACTAATCTCGTTTAATAAGATCCTGCGTCTTATTGACTTATCCAGGATAAATCAAAAATCGGCTGATAAGTAAAATTACCTTGAAATACATGCACAACAAAAACAGAAAATCATATTTTTAAAGAATTATATTAATTATTGAAAATAATTTGTTGAAGTCGTGAAGAGTGCTCAAGAATGAGGTGGTTTAGAAAAACACTTTTTATTTTTTTCCGACGTTTCAACCGACCTTTATTCGGGTCATCGTCAGGGCATAAAGTGTGGAGCTATTCTTATGGTGTCATATTGGTTTTGTGTGAAAGTGTTGTGAAAATTAGGTTATTGAACATTTATTTAGAAATCGTGAGATGCGGTTTGGTGAGATGTAGGTTTCAGAAAAACATTTTCTTTATCGTGCCAACGTTTCGATCTTTATTGAGATCATCTTCAGGGCCTTGTGTTGTCTGCATTTCAGCAAAAAAGTTCTCTGATTGATGGCCGAAGCGAGTTTCTTCTCATTGTTGGCGATGCCCTTCAGTATACTTTTAGCTTCGTGTCTATATGTAGTTGCAATTTGTTCATAGAATCCAATGTTCTTCGAACGCAGACAACACAAGGCCCTGAAGATGATCTCAATAAAGATTGAAACGTTGGCACGATAAAGAAAATGTTTTTCTGAAACCTACAACACACCAGACCGCATCTCACGATTTCTAAATACATATCTATTAACGGTCACTAATCACCACACATTATTGAAAATATTCGTTGACGACTTTAACTATTTCTCTATTTTTCCATATTATCGTTATTTTATTAACAACTCGTAATCAAGAGCAATCCAAAAGTTCCAAATTTCTCTGCTCTAAATTTAAAAATGACTAAATCACTAGCACTCTCAACACGACACACAATCGTGACACATCTACACAGAAAACACACACGTTGAGCCCTGAAAATGATCTAAATAAAGACCGAAACGTTGGCACGATAAAAACAAATGTTTTTCTAAACCTACATCACACAAAACCTCATCTCACGATCTCGAAATAATCAAAAATGATAAAGTTGACTGATAAGTTGGTGTTTAAAATAAAATGGTTTTACAAACTTAAACCTTTTCCCAGTTGATTTTCGGATAAAATAAGGTTATTTGTTAGGTAGGTTTTTATTTTTAACTTTTAAAACTAGCAACATTTACTGTATACCTGAATCCAAGTTGAAATAATCTAGTTATTAACACAACAGACTTCAGATGTTCATTATTGATCAACTGAACCAGATATATTAACATTAGGGGTAAAACAAGAATGAAATCACTCACTTCTAAAAAAATCAAAAAGCTAGTATTAAATTGCCTGAGCCTTTTTTCTCACAAAACAACGTTAATGAAATTGAGATAACGTCAGATTACGGATTCATTTCAATCGTGCGCAGTTATAGAAGATAAGGCTCATTGGAGGGATGACGTTGGACGAGAAAGTCTCTCGAAATGGGCCAAATGCGGGATGAAAGCGTCGAGCAGGAAATGCTCGGAGGAGGCCGAAAGGATGAAGAAGACGAAGATATCGGCTACCGGTCCAGGCCTAGGAGAGCGAATGGTTTCACAGAATTTTGGAACAAGCTGGACAGCTGGGGCTCTAGAAGGAACAGGTACAACAAGAGAAAGAGCGCACCTCCGACACGAAGACGAACTCCGTCCGGTTTATTGCAAACACGTAGTAAGTACAATTGTATTTCAAACCAACAAATATAAACCATCTCTTTTCAATATGCGTCTTTGTACCAGTTAATTTTTTTTAAATTGATAATTTTATCTCCTAAGGGGAAGACAGTTTAAAGAAATTAAACTGTATAAATCTGCTTGAAACAATAAGTTGACAAAGTTGTTCAAGACCAAGAAAACTTCCAGAAACTAAAAGATGAATCAGCAAAATGCTACGCTACTACACTGCACTACTCATCGATCAAAGTTTGTCTCGTTTGAACAGCCAAAAATTTTATTAAAAAATCTTTACTTTAAAATTTTACTTACTTTAATTATTAAAATGTGTGAGCTCCCTTGTTAGGAAATTGTGTGGCAGGCAATAACCAGAGACACACATGGCACCATTTACACCATTTACCAGTAACTACATTCTACTACAACCCTTAGACGACTGATAACCTTGAATCGGCAATATCAACCAGGGTGTTCATCACACAAGAGAGATTTTAATCAATTGACTAGAACACGACTAACAGCTAAACGAATACTGTAACGATCAATACTCCAGATACCTCAGACACTGGCCACCAACTCACTATGACAGTGGCGACACGTATTCCCAAGTATAAGAACACGGCCCTCTTATACGAACTGACGGCAAAATATCACAGCTATACGCCACACATCGCGACATATACACACAACACACTGACATACTGGAACTTCTCGGTTGTGTCATAACACCAAAACCTTTACGCCTATTGAAGTATAAAAGGTTATCCTCAACCTTCCTAGAAACAACTGCTATGCAGTCCGTGTGACTTAATCACGTTTTATACCTGATAACCTCCAAAATTTCACTTCAGCTTTTTCGCAAGGCGATACTAATTGGACCTATGGGAATTCTCGTCCATTCTCATGATCCTCAAGCCTACCAAACTAACTATATTTGCTCGTACCGCCCTATAAATCTCCTATCTACCCTCGGCAAAGTACTTGAGAAGCTACTTACATCCGTGCAAGAAATCATATCCACAACCAACACTGTAGCCACAGATTTGGCCTGGTAATTATCACCCCACAATCAACCAAACTAGTAGAACACACTCTCAACATAAAATCTCATCCAATCTGTTCGTTTCTTCAATGTTACCTACCAAACCTCAGTCTCCCCGATCCATTCCATCTTCTCAGGTGTTTCCCAAGGGAGCCTAGGTTACTTTTTAACATATACACCAATACATTCACCCATAGAGGCTTCAGACCCACGATACAGCATTCTTCTCTGCAAACCAAATCCTATCCTAGAAGTTCGATCTCTCCGAGACCGCTTCCTACCTTACAACCATGATTCTGTAAGTCACACACTCACAAGCGAAATGTTCCTTCCCGAATGACTCAAATTCCACTTCCTGCGGGAAATCGGTTCAAACACTCGGGTCTGAACACAGACAAAATTGATTTTGGTTGACTTGAAATCCTCGACTTAAAATAGCATAATTGAATTATAGGTACGAGACAACAAAAAATACCTTACCAGATTTCTTCTAACTCCTATAAGAAATTTAACTATGGACTGTATAGCACGGCTAATACCTTCAGTCGAAAATTGTCCGAAGGATTCAGCCATGCTCTTTTCTTTGTTAGTAAGCGTACGAGACTGAATACGTCAACTTCCAGCCAAATTATCTCTTCATTCCAATTCTCTCATCCGTAATCTATACACTCTTACCCTACCAACCAATCTCCTTAGAAAGTTGGAGGCTAGTTACCAACTGCGGACTTGAAGTCATCTATCGGATTCATTACAGTCGAAAAGGCTGCCTAATGTCATCAATGGATGGCTTCCATCCACGCTTAACCTATCTCCTTATTACAGAAATGATGCAGTTGTAGATTACCTAATAATAAACAAATGTAAAAATAAAAAATACTGTGGGATAAAACGTAAGTTATAATTATTACAACAGAAAAAAGAAAACGTTTATTTAAAATATAAAAATAGTTACGTCATCTATCTTGTTTGATAATTTTCATGATGCGATAGTTAATGTATGTCCTCATTAAGTACTTCATACCATGATTTTTTAAAGTAAAATTTGAACAAGATAACAGCACGTATTTTGTGATATTTTATTTATATTTGTTTTTCAGTCAAACTAAAATTAAACATTGCCTAAAGAGCACAAAAAACAGTCAAGTGATATGCAATCATACTCATGACGCATACGTCATTCACAAAAATCAGATCATCTATTTTTATACTCTCGTATTTTGTCTTTTTGTGGGATCATCAAACATCAATCAAACTTAGTATTGTTTAATAAAACACACGATTGTTTAATATAGCAACGATTTATATTGGAATTTTGATGTAATTTATTTTTTTATTTTTGAGCCTATAAATTGTTATAATGCTGTTGTCATGTCTGATGATATTCCATGCCTAAAAGCCCAAAATACCGAACTTTTTGTAGTATTACATATTTTAAAAAATCGTATCCCAGGAAATTCTTGGTCGATTTCGATGATTTTTTTTAAATGTACTTTTAAGATGTAATAGATTAGATGGTCTTTTATTTTTAAGTTGTATTAATTAGTTGGTTAACCCAGTACGTGAAAGTAATTGAAGACTTTCTTTGAGATCTTGTTTGTCACATTAGCCAAAAAACTTATTAAAGAAACTTATGGGAATATACTTACCCGGTTCATCTCTTTGCAACTTTTGCCTGTTCCAAACCGACGTTTTATTGGCTAGAAGTATGTTTTACTACAATACCATTCTTACGCCGCGTGTGCTTAAAAAAATCAAGTTTCCCTTCTACCTGTTTATTTGCCCAGTTGATTCCGTTTTAAAAAAAGACTCATTGTTGATCTTTTGCTTATCTCGAAGGTGAGCCGATCCCAGGTGTAAAAGTAGCATCGTCAGTTTTTTTTCGATATTTTGGTCGGCTTATCACCCTCGAAGATAATCCAAAATTTATATTGTAAAATAGGGATATTTTATCAAGGTTTATTTTTGGTAGTCAAAGTTTC
Organism: Cimex lectularius; assembly: GCF_000648675.2. NCBI lineage: Eukaryota > Metazoa > Arthropoda > Insecta > Hemiptera > Cimicidae > Cimex > Cimex lectularius. Next base: position 556,281 of record NW_019392806.1, read on the forward strand.
TCATTTTTGTATTCTAAACCAAAAATTTATTTTCTTTGCAAGTACAATTTAGCCATTTGTTATAGTTGAAAGTAGGTCAAAAATATTGTTATCGTTCCTTTCGTGTTATTTTTGAATTAAATTGTACAATGTTGCAAAAACATGCTAGAAAATTGAAGACAAAACATCAAGACTGTAGCGCAAAATTTATATATTGCAGAATAACTGGAAATTTCATTAAAGAAGCCTGGATTGAATGAAATTTAAAATTTGAAGCACATCGTAACGGAATGTTTATAATTTGATATGGAGGTGTTTTCAGGTGTGCAATCTTGGTGAAATCTTGCCTGAACCATAGTGAAAATTGTACCAAAAAAGCAAAATCACAAAATTAATTTACTTATTTTACAAGAACCGGCAATTTTAAGGATAAAAGCTAAATCTAATCGATAATTCGTGGATCATCTTATTTCCTTGAAACTTTTCCGGCTAGTTGAAAATTGTCCAAAAATTTGTAAAATTGATAAATGTAACCTGATAATGACCGCAGTGAACGGTTCCCGTTCTACCACAAAAAAGGGTTTTTCTTTCGAGTTTGAAAACTTAATTAATCAGTGACTAGTGAACTCGGTTCAAGCATCTTTTAGAAAATCAGCATTTAGAACATCTCATAATCTAAAATCCTTTTGAAGCTTTGGAATTTCTCTTTTTTTCTTCAAATCTGTTTAAATCCAGATAAACGGAAATAATAACTAATTTTGATAATTAGCATAAATAATTTGTGCAATCTACTGGCTGAAATTAAATTATTTAAATATAATAGTTTCCCTCCAACAACAACAATAATTATTATTATTTCATTTTTTATAGTTGGTGGATTTTTATTAAACTTGAAATGTCTGTTTATAGCTTTTATTTTAGTTACTGTAACAAATATTGTATACAGAATTGAAAAAACATTTCAGAAAATTATCCCTTGGTTTTCATTAATAAATCAATAAAATTAAATATGTTTATTGAAAAACACTTATTCTCTTTGCAACGTTTACGTGCTGTAAAAGGTCATTTTAATTGTCAGAAGTGTGTTTTTACTACAGAGGATTTTACACAGCGCTTTTCATTCTTCCTGTTTATTTGCCCAGTTTATTCAGTTAAAAAAAAGACTTTGTTGATCTTTCACTTATCTCGGAGATAAGCCGATCCCAGGTGCAAAATTATTATTTCCCTTGAGTAAAATGATAAATTATATGTCAAGTCGCATCGAGTTTAATCATCAGATTTGTTAATTATTAATCATCATATCCGGGCTCTCTATGCTCTTATTTTTTTTTTTTTTTTTTTTTTTTTTTGTTCCATAGCATCTTACTTGATATTGCCGGTTTTTAATAAGCAGATATCCGTTTATATTTTCTGCACAACAAGAGCGTAATAAATTCAGTATGATATTGTAATTTTAAGGGCAAGACAAAAAAAAATTAAAGTAGGACTTGATACATAAGACTAGAAAATTAACTTTTTTTCTTGTCTTTGTTATTTATTGTAGGGGTTTTATTTATTTCAGAGTTTCCCAGCGTGTAGTTTTCGGGTATTTGCGAGACAAATCCACTGTGTCTTCTCCATTTTTTCCTTTTATTGACTCCAAAATTTATACAGCCATCATTTTTACATCTTATTATTATTATAATCAGCCGGAGAAATATTAGCGGCGTGGGGAGTAGAGCTGAACCGGGTGGAAACAGAAAAGCTTCCCAAAACGTCCCCCTGGTTACTCCCCTCCTTCATCGTACGGTGGGATATGGCCAAATTAAAGAAAAACGAGACACCCGAGTATATATATAAAGCAATGTTTGAAGCCCTAAAAGATGAATATAGACATGCGACATCCGTCTTTACAGACGAGTCCAAAACGGCAGAGGGCGTGGGGTGTGCCGTGTACACGGAGGGAGAATTTAAACAATTATCGCTCCCTCCTGCCGCAAGTGTGTACACGGCGGAACTAAACGCCATATCCCTCGCACTGAGCATGATAAAAAATAAAAACGACAACTCTTTTTTGTTATGTACCGATTCGCTCAGTGCGGTCCAGAAGCTCAGGAGAAGAGCCTCCGTGGACCCCTTAATAAACAAGATAAAAGAACAGTTAAAAGGGATCGATGCAGTTGGGAAGAAGGTCGTGTTGGCATGGGTTCCCGGCCACATAGGGATAGCCGGGAACGAAGAAGCAGACAGGGCGGCCAAAGGAGCCGCTGGAATGCCCCACGACGTTTCCCAACCTATACGCCCAGCGGACCTAAAACTACTAATTTCAAACTCAGTAAAAAAAGAATGGGAAACCCGCTGGGCTCGAAGAAATAGAATTAACCCTGCCAAACTGTGGCAGGTTAAGAAAGAAGTCGGTCCCTGGTCCACGGAGAACGGTTCGAAAAGGGAAAAGGCCATACTGACAAGACTACGCATAGGTCATACAAGAATAACGCACGGGCACCTTCTGAAAGTGACCAGACCTCTATGTTTCTATCGAGTGTTGTGTTTGTGCTCATTTCTTGTAATGAATGTAATTTATTAGCGTGAAAGGAAGGGGTTGCTTATAACCCCGCCACGAGGAATATCGAGTACTCTGGGGAAATGAATGTGACCAGACAGGTACAAACGAGAGACTAGCATTGAAGAATATCAACGTAGTATTTATCTGATATCAGAGAGTCAGTAACCAGATCGAGACGCTCAAATGGCTGCAGTTTAAAACAAAATATGCGCGAAAGAAAAGAAAAAGATGGAAAACACGCAGAGGGCCGGCGATGACCTCAGCTGTTTCTCAGCCCATAAACTTCCCACTTATATCATAATTACATAAACATATAAATATTTCCTAAAAACTAAATATTATAATACTAATATACACTTTGTATATCATTATTTACACAATTATATTAATGTTCCTAATAAAACTATACAATTCAAGTACACAGCTAATTCGGTTGACCATATTAAAGCTTTGTATCCATAAGGTGGTTGAAGATTTATTTCTTTGGCATTTGAGAGGCTGTCGAAGAAATTTCCGCGTTCATTTGCATGTTTCTTGCAGTGCATGATGTGTTCGAGATCCTCATATTTTCCGCAGTCCTCAAAGCTCGGTGACGGGTTATATAAAATCTGTTGAGATATCCTTTGCACAGTCCATGATTGGATCTTAATCTTATCATTGTTTTGCAAAATGCCTTGGTTATGCTACCAACGGAAACGTATTTTTGTATTTGATCCCTTTGTTATTTGACGGGTATTCAATTTGGCAATCTATTGTAATCTTAATACAACATGAAGATTTTCTGGGTACTGGCGCTTTCAGAAAATTGCCCGTTTGAACCCTGTTTGGTTTTTGATCTAGGTGCTTACTATTTTATGCCCTTTAGACCTGATCATGGCTACAAGTTCAAAGACTCCTATAATGATGTAGTCCGCAATATACAACTTTTTGTCATTGCGAAGTTTTTGCACACAACTCTGTACATATTACCACTTTCGGGAATTGCTTGTTGTTGGCATATTTCATAGCTTCCCTGATAGCAACCAATTCTGCAGTGTATATATGTATAAATACTGTGGGAGTGAAAACTTTTGACTGTAGTTTTGTACAGGATCATAAAATACACAACCTACTAGTCCATTTAGGAGTGATCCTTCGGTGTAAATAAGATGTCCGTCCGGAAATCTCGCATAAAGATCACTCAGATATTTTTGGGTGACTTGGGTTTTAGGCGCGTGTAGTTTTCGTTTGTTTGCGAGACAAATCCACTGTGTGATCTCCATGAAATATTTTTATTTTAATAGGAAATTGCTAAGATAACGACGAATCACAAATATTTTTATTTATTAAATACTATTTTTCTGTTCTTTTTGTAAGGATATTTTTATAACGAATTGTAAAATATCGCAAAAATAGATTATGTATGTCCTTTTGTACAAGACAACAAATAAGATATAATAAAATTTACTTCATTCAATAAAATAGTAGTAATCGAAATAAATTAATTTTAATTTTTAATATTGTTTAAGTAATAAAAGTATTATAATTCATCGTTTAAATAATTTAATTATTATTATTAGTATTTACAATTTTTTTACTGTTTGGGAGTTTTTTAGTATGTTAAACTTGTGAGTAAAGATTTGATTTTAGGTGGGCTCTCGATCGATTCCGATTTTACAAATACATCGACATCATAAAACCTTATGGGTTTCATCATCATGTTGCTTTTGTTTTATAATCCTCCTAGACACGAATGCCCGAATCAATGGTGATGAGTGACCCATCATATCAAAGCCCGATTTACCAGACGGACATCGCAAACAGACCAAACAATTAAAAAGACCAAGCAATAAAAAACTAAACGGTACGCCGACCGTTGAAATGTTAAAATGGCCCAGTTTTTGATACGGAGTTCGAAAACCCGAAACCAGTTCGTCAAGGGGTGGTTTAATTCCTTTTGGAATATAAGTGGCCATCGTAATCGATGCTGTCCATAATAAATTACCTGCCCTCTATGTTCGTTCAACCGGTAGTTTGATGATTTGACGTGGTTATTTGAAATTTTTGTAGATAATGTACAATTTAAAATTCGAAATAAATTAGCCAATGTTGAGTCTTTCCGCTGAATTAATCAATGAACAAATCATCACACAATTTATGTGATTGAAAAAATATGATATACACATTAGAGGAAGAAAATGAACATAATTTTTAAATGTACTATGACAGCAGAATAGTCATTTAGTCAAAGTAGGTTTCACTGTACTTTAAAACAGTCCTGTTTCCTACACAAATCGGAGCAGGAGATCCAAATACTCGCTGCTCAAGCACAACTCTTATCGGTCGGCCTTCCTACTCGCACTCTATATGGAGCCAAGGAATGGCGCCCTTAAATGAAGTGGGACTCATTGAGCAACCTTTCTCCACATGCCGAGGACACACGGCCAGTAAGTGTTCTTGTGTCAACCTCACATGGCCCATTCTTAATCGACATTAATGATCCCTCTTCTAAGATTCAGATCCTTTTAGGATTTGTTAATTATATGATTGTTATATTTTATGTACATTATTTCCTATTTACATACAATTCACTCAATAAAGGTAGTGATGGACTCGATATTCAATAATATATATAATTGAGGGTCGATGTGTGTCGATTCCCCTCTCATACTACACATTCACTCTAATAAATACATTCATTCAATATACACAAAAGGAAACACAAAACGAGATATCTACCAAGCACTATATGCAATAACCCAGATCTTTCCTCCAAAAATTAGAACAGGAGACCCGAATACTCGAGTGTGGTTTTTCTCTACTGTTTGTATTTATAATATTGAATGGGTAGAGTATTCGATATTCCCTCATTTACCGCTCTCATATATACTACATACAATTTAAACAGCCCTATTTCCTTCAAAAATCGGGACTGAGGGCCTGAACACTTGTGGCTGTGGTCAAGCACAATTCTCATATCAGGTGACATTCCTACTCGCTCTCTATAAAGAGCCGAGGAATCCTTCATTATGTGGGAATCATTAAGCAATCTTTCTCGAAACGTTAAACTCAATTCCCAGCAATTGTTACATGAATGCATACCTGTCGTTGTTTTTTGGGAAATAAGAGCTGTTCAAGTCGTTAGGAACTAGTAGTTTGTTTTGACATTATTTGTTACTGTGTACATTAACACATCATTACGTACCCTCTCAGGCTCGTAACGACCTAATACACTTTTTAATTTATTTTAATGTTTTGACTTCTTATAGATCAAAATATTTCTCTGAATATTTCTTGCATTCAGGCTTACAAAACGTTAATATTATTATATATTAATCCATTTATGTTTAGTATTCTATTGGCCATACTTATTATTTCAATTAATTTTTTTTTTGTAAGATCTTGGTTGAGATGAAAAAGTTAGTGTCCCGAGCCGGATTCGAACCCAAGACCTTCAGAGTGACACGTGACACTAACTTTTTCATCTCAACCAAGACCTTACATAAAAAGAATAATTAATTGAAATAGATGATATTAATTCTAGACTTAAATTCTGCCGACTTAAAAAACAAAATAAATGTTGTTTTTATAGTCTGTATATAAAGTTTCAATTATCAACAGATTATCAAGTAACTGTTATTCGATTCGTTATTATATTGATAAAAAAGCTCTCTCCAAAAGTCGTGGGTTCGAATCCCGCTCGTGACACTAACTTTTTCATCTTAATTAATTTGGTCAATTAGACCACTAAACATAAATAATAATATTAATAATAATATAAATAGTTAATAGATAATTATTACTACCTATATACTTAAATTCTGCCGATTTGAAAAACAAAATAAATGTTGTTTTTATAGTCTGTATATAAAGTTTCAAATTATCAACAGATTAACAAGTAACTGTTATTTCGTTATTATATTTTTTATTTTGTTATTTTATTTTATACATACTTTTAATATAATTTTACTGCAACGTGACATTTATTTGTATATCTTATTTTATGTCTCCTATGAGTTCATATAATATTATTACAACTACTTCTCTGTATGCCTTAATTGGATATAACAGAGTAATTATAAATACAATTATTTGTTACTGTGCATGTTTTTTAAAACCAAATATAAAAGAAGTAAGTTTATTTTTGTAAAGTTTAGAATCTTTTGACGCATATTGGTAAACAGGAAGGAAAATAAAAAATAAAAAGAAGAATATAATTATTTGTTACTATAATTATGTATATTTTCTGTGGCTCAATTAATTGTTTTGTACTAATGCGACTATTGAATTTGGTTTTACTTAATTTAACTACATGAGATCGAATTTGGTTTATTTCTAAGTAATTCCTGTCGAACCGGAGGGCTTAATGTCCAACTAACCATTGTCGTAACTGTCCTGTAAACGGACGTGTCCCCAAGTCCCTAACGGGTGAATCCCTTATCGGAGGGTTCACTGTATTTACAAATAATTAATGAAAATGTGAATTTATGGCTGCTGAAGAATATTTCTTTAAAATTATATAAATGAACGCAATTTTGTTTTGTTGGGTTTTACTTTTTAGTTTCCTTGTGTTTTTTTGCTAAACGATTTCTGACCCGTTCTGGTAATTTTTGTCCTGCATGCTATTATCATCTTAAATTAGCAACCTTCAAAGGTCATTCAACCTGTTTCAAACCGTCTTGTACTTGACGTATTGTCGGGTTAAATTTAAATGTTTATTAAATAATATAACAGTTTTTATTTGAAGCAATATATTTGAACAAATTTCTACGGATTAAAACGCAGAAATAAAAAAAACTTTTTTTTTGCAAAGGCGAAATGTTAACAAATGGTATTTAAGAACAGATAAATAATACCAAAAGACATAATAAAAATACAAGAAATAAACCTTTTTTCCTGGGGTCCACTGTGGTCTATAATCCACTAACCGTATTTACCATCAAACAGTACAAACTAAATATATTGTGAAATAAGCTAAAATATTTTTCTCATTTGACATTATTATAATAACATGACAGGAGCTTTTCTTGACAGTTAAAATGTTGGTTAGGGGTCCCGGGGCCATCTACTCTTCAGCCCCGCGGGGTTGAAGGGCCTTGTAGGGGGTGGTGTGAGGATAGATTTTTTTCAGAAACGTAGAAAATTAGTTTAAGGTTTTTACGAAGGATATTTTGAGCTCATTATGAAGGGTCTTGTTAAAGACATAATAGGGAGCGTTAACGGTTCTAAAGACTTTCAGAGGACTGTATTCTTTGGCTGTTGGATGGTTTCAGTAGTGCTTTATAGAGTTTTTTTCCCCCCGATACGTGTATTTTTCTTGATAATAATTTGTTTAGTAGTACGAAGAGTGTTTAATTCATGTCTGTTCGTATGTGTGTCGTGAGTGATAGAACCCAAAGTACAGTTTTGCGTATATTATTAAGTAATATAAATGGAAGGTTTAGCGGTGGGTTTCATATTTCATTGTCGAATTTTACTCTGTCCATGAAACTCCTTCGGTTGAGAATTCCATCATTTGTAAATTTGGACTCGTCTATCTACAGTGTTTGTAAATCTGGATTTTACTCCCATATTAAGTCGGTATGCACATAGTACCTAGAGGTTAGGTGGTTAGGGCGTCCGACTCGTATTTGTCACGCTAGCTGTTCTGGGTTCGAATCCGTCAGAGCCCCTGTATGAATAATTACTTTACTTAATTCCATATTTACGATAACAGTAATCCTAGTATCATAACGTCGTAATCCATAAGCCACAACACTCATAAAACTTTTAGACCCGGTATGTTTTTTACACACTGGCTTTTACATTTCTTATAGCCGAATGCGTTGCTTTTCTTGAAGATAATTGGGATTTACTAGCCTAAAAAAGAACCAAACGTCCAAAGTCCTTGAATACGGGGATATCGATTTTTAAAAGAATACCGATCCCTTAAAACTTTTTAGCTCTCTTAATGTTTTAAAACAAGTATTATCCCCTGCGAGAATCTAAATATAACCATCTTCTTTCTTCATGTCCCACCTTGCAGCACGCAACATACTTGTCGTACATGCATATTAAAAAAGCAGTGCTAAATTGCTCCAATGTTACAAAAATTGTAAAAAGACAGAATTGAAGAAAGTAAAATTTAGAAAAAAATTAACTTCAACTCACAATGAAAGCCAAATGCAGAATGTAAACATGGCTTTTTTCCCGGGGTCACTAATGATTATTCTTCCACTGCAGCCTAAAAGATCTATTGTGGAATTGACCCTATTTTATTTCCATACCCGGAAAGTGCACTACCTTTGAAATGTTTAGCTTCCGGGTTTCCTCTTCGCCATAGAAGTTAGGGTCACCTTTCCGAAGTGGCTGTACATTTTCCGGGCTAATGCTTTGCAGTCACATAGGACATATTTCTGCTGTTTCATAACAGATTCAGCAGGTTTCTGTCATAATTTTCCCAATTTTTAGGTGGTAATTGAATGTACAGTGGCCAGAGTAAGGGTATTTTTCCTCAATCTTGCCTGCTGAGATAGAGATTTATTTTCTTCGTTAAGATGTTGAGAAACTTCTTTGGCTATTTTGCACCTGGTGAATTCAGCCAGTGTGTGGTCATTTTTTCAATCCATTTGCAGAATGAAGTAGAAAGATGTGCAATTCTGGTCCAAAAAGTATGAGGGCTGCTCATGATTTTGCCGAATTGCCACTCTGTTGCATTCAAAGCCCCGTGTCCTGGTATCCATATCAGATTTTCCTGATTTCGTATTCCCAGCTGCAGTGCTGTCTGAGAGAAACCTTTTAGCTTTTTAAACTATTTATTGCGCACATTTCTGTTGCATTGATCTCGACTCGGAAAATTGATTTTGTAGGGCGTAAGGGTTTCGCCAGGTCAAAATTTTGGTCTTTAACTCCTGTCCGCTTTCCATTTTCTATCCGTATATTATAATAAAGCTCTTATATTAATTTCGGAGTTTTATTCTTCCAAACATTTCTTGTTGTTATTTTTATTTGAAAGGGTCTGTCAAAATCTTCTTTTAATTTCATTTTGTCTGACATTGTAGCCGTTTAATTTATTTTTATACTTTTTGAATTTTAGATCAGGCTTTTTTTTCATTAAAGTTTAAGAACCTCGTCGCACTTTCGTAACCATTCTATGGATGTATGTACGGCATGGTGGTAAATCCCAGTGTTATTTCCACTGCTAAATTGGGCCAGTTTGCACTGCCCCTGTAATGTTAAGACAGACTAATCCAAGACATTTTTTAAAATTGATTTTGTGTCATCCTTTCCTAGGTTTTTGGCCACAAGTTTCCATTTGTATACTTTAAGCTAATTTTTGGATTTATATTCCATGTTTTAACTATAAAATCTTTGGCCTTCCCTTTTTGTATTCTTTTGTTTGTCTGTCTTCTAGTATTATGCCCAGACACTTCATCATTTGGTTGAAGCGCGTTGAAACAAATTAAATTGTTAATTTGTATAATATTCGAAGCATATTGGATGATTTTTATACAATTTAACAAATTACGTGTAGAAAATTTATATTTATTACGTACGAAAAAAACTAAATAAACGTACTTTTAACAGCCGTACTCATTTAAGAATTTTCAGTCCCAATTAATTGATAGGTTATAATTTTATATGGCTAGTTCTTTGTTTGCTAATTATTAATTTTTGCTGTTGCTTGTTCATTGTTTTTATTGTACTTTTTTTACCATCATAAATATCTCGTTACTGCCTTCAAAGTTCGTTCAACCAGATTCATAACGACTTCTCATTTGACAAATCGTGGTTCAATTTTTGCCATTTTCAGAAGTTTAATATTCAAAAGAAATTAACAAGTGTCTGGCTAGTTTTTGTGTTCTTCTGATCAACTAATGCTGATGATGCGTGTTTGTAATTTTTGCTATGCTGGTATCGTTTCAATGACCCTAGATTCGACTCGCAGATAACCCCAAGGTGGGCCTTTATTTTCCCAACCGAACAACTTGATTCTCTTCTATGGTAATGTTGATAACATTGATCAACATTTAGGATTTATTTCATGCTATGTTTACTACAGTATAAATCAATCTAATAGCATTAAAATAACTGACACTTTTATTTTGGAAATATGTTAATTTATAACTTAATAACTGTTTACCAGAATTAACTTGAATATCGAGAAAAATCGCCGGATCAATGGGCGACATACATACAATTAGAGACCGTTTACCCATAGGAAAAATAAAAAGTGAAAAAAAATATGAATATGTACAAAGCAGCTTTCGTGGTAAAGAACGATGTGTAAGGTGTGGATTCAATGGGATTAGAAGGATTATAATACATAATATATAATTAATATATTTTATTAATTTGCATTCTAAGAGTTAAAAGAACCCAATTTGTTTCATTAAACGACTGAATTGCAAAAAATATTGCGCTAGAGAATTACCAACATTATTTTTCCGATGTGCGGGCAGCGCCATCCTGTCCCGCTTTCAGCAGGACCAAAACCTTTGTTATTAAAATAACCACTCGTATTTGCCGCCCTAGCGGTTCAGGGTTCGAATCCCGGCAAGGACCTTGGAATTTTATTAGTGATTAATTTGGAAACAGTAGTATAAAATGGTTCTGTCCCCTCTTCCAACTACCAAGGTTGTTAAGCCCTCCCTTATTACAGAAATTACTTTACATTACTTACTTTATTAAAAATATTTTGGCCAAAACAAGAAGAAAACTGTACAAAGCACAAACCGAATTTATCTTTGTTTGAAAACAGTATCTAAACTCAGAATCAGGTCAAATAGCAATAAAGTCAAAAGTTTAAATATTAAATGCAAATAGTAATCGGCTAAATTGCCCAGAGTTTATCATGTTAACTGCCAATTTTATGTCAATACTATATCCTCTGGCTTCAAATGAGCAGAATAGCGACGTGCAATTAGGGCAATAAAGAATTTAATCTCATGATAAAGCCATCATACATTTATTATTCTATCACTTCCATAACGCCCTGAACATTAATATTCTCAAAGAATTTATTACGGTAGAAAACTATGACAGATGTTCACTCATCCGACAATGAAAATAATTCATAGGACCCGAGAGAATGACCCCATAAAGTTAAATGACCCCAGAAGAGAACAACCTGCCAATTGTAGGCATATATCAATATTTACGTTGATTCTAAATGCACGTAAAAATTGTATAAAAGAAGTTCTGTATTTATCCTAAAAGATAATTTTAAATAAAGTCAGAATTTGGATTTGAAATAAATATAGTTAGTTTGACCCAAACACAGTAAATTTTTTACCTAGCATTAATTGTTATAATTTTCTCTCCTTTAGCTAATTAATTTAATTTATGTTAATTTAACATTTTAACTTTTTTTTTCAGAGACTGAAAGGAGGATCAAGGCAAATGATCGCCAATTTAATGCCCAATTCAAATATGCCGTAAGTTTTATCTACATTCCTATTTGGTGGTTTACATAACAATAAGTTATTTTGCTTAAGGTACAAATGACAAGCTGCATCAATTTTTCTTCAATAATTATAAATTAATTTTATAAAAATTCAATTATGTAATAAAGGTATTAGAAACTAAAGCGTCCATGTTTTAGATGTATATATTTTTTTAATTCCCTCCATTGTAAAGGTTTATGTCTCTATTATATTTATAAAAATATTTACAAATGCGTATAAAATACATAAAGGACTCAGACTAATGAACCAAGACCTAACCCTGTCCCTGATTGACAAGCCTATCAATATTCATATAGCAGATTTCTTAATTTTACTTCTTACCCTTACCCAGAAAATTTTAAATTTGGGCTGCAGAGGACAGACATGCGCAAAATGTCCATAGTAATTAGAGATTTTTATACCACAGAAGACTTGACTTTAATTTTTTTTCATCAACTCTCTTTGTAATAAAATTTGTTCATTCAAGCAAATAATTATTCATCATACACTCGATATGATTTTTTATTTATGATTTATGATATACAATGATTAAAAAATAAAAATAAACAATGGTTTAAAACACTTTACTCTCCAATGATTACATTTAATGATTGATTAATATCCTCTTTTTTATAATAAAATTAGCAATGTTTATAAACAATTCTGATTTATTAGCCATTAGTACTTACATAAATGAACTTTACCCTTGTGTACTATCATTTTTTTATGTTTTAATTGTTTAATAGCATGGTTAGTGAAGAAAGCAGTCAATGAATGAGTTTTCCTTTGTTATTAATACAAACGACCTGTTCTATTTCATCTAAAGCCCATCTAATATTTTTTCTTGTTCCAAACATAAAGAATAAAAAATTATCTTGCATGAAATTTCAATGCCAAGTTGGTTTTATCCATTAAATCCTCCTTTATCAATTATATTTCTTCCTGGGCATTAAAGCTGACATTTTTTGCAGTATAAAAATTAACGACAACAACGATTGATAATTTACTGAAGTTGTGAGGAAGTGGTTAAGTATGAAGTATTTTACAAAATTGCTTTTTCTTATTTTTGCTGAAGTTTTGACCTTTACTAGGGTCATCTGCACCATACTTTGCCCTGAAGAAGACCCGAATAAAGGTCGAAACATCACCAGAAAATGAATAAAAGTGTTTTTCTAAAATACTTCATTTGTGACCTCTCCTCACAACTTCAACAATTATTAACAATCGGTCACTAAAAAGCACACACAACTGATTGAGTTTAAGCATTCTTCATTTTAAGACAACATACCTTGATCCTTTCTAAAAAGATAGTTTCTACTCACAGTAAGTGGTTACCAATGGGATCTCCATTATCCCCACTTGTGCCAAAATATTCATGGATAATTTTGAAAAAAATCTTTTCAAATCAAAGAACAAATTAATTAAATTTGTTCATTTTTGGAAACGCTATGTAGACGATATTTTATGCATATGGTCGGGAACATTAGAGGATCTCAAAGAATTCCTCCACCTAATTAATTCTCTACATCGTAATATAAATTTTACATTGGAAATTAACAAAGATAGTTGTATATAGAAAACCTAATAGACGTATATAAAAAAACCCACAACTACGACACTATGATACCAGTGGATTCTTCCCACCCATGGTCCCAAAAAGCTGCTGGTTTCCTTGGCTCATAGACCGTATGTTAAAACTTCCATTAACACCTGCTAACTATAAAAAAGAATTAGAACTTGCTGTGAGTGGGAACTATCTTTTAAAAAAGGACTGAACACCGCACTCACTCCATCATTCACCATTTCTAATATACCTTGATGTTGATTATGTGTAATTATATAATTTAAAATTGCAAAATTTTAAAATGTGTCTGGTGGACGAGACCAATTAGAATAGGCAGACCAGGATGATCATAGACGATCGAATTACATGATTACTTTTATTTTTAAAAAGTAAGATAGTCCTAAACATTTTTTAAAGCTAACTTTTGATTATTTTGTCTTTGCTGTTTAAAAAAAAATTTTTTATAAATAAGATTCTTCATTTTGATCTTTTTTTTCAGAATAATTACATTAAGACATCAAAATACTCCCTGGCGACATTCCTGCCTCTCAATCTTTTTGAGCAATTTCAGAGACTTGCAAATTTTTATTTCCTCTGTCTTATGGTGTTACAAATGATAAATGTAATTTCATCTTTGACACCCATCACTACTGCCATACCACTGATCGGAGTCTTGTGTCTCACAGCCATCAAAGATGCTTACGATGATTACGTAAATTTTAAAAAATCATTAAACCAATTTTATTACATACAGTAATCATACTAATTTTCAGGAACGGCATGCAAGTGATGCACAAGTTAACAATAGGGTGGCCTATGCAATAAGGGATGGAAAACTTGTTCAGGGCAAATGGTCTCAAGTACGGGTTGGTGATATAATCAGGATGGAAAATGATGAATTTGTAGCGGCTGATGTGCTCATACTCAGCACGAGTGAACCAAATGGCCTTTGTTTCATTGAGACTGCAGAACTAGATGGGTAATTAATTTAAATACATTAAGAATTTTACTGTTAATAGAGAAACTGTTATATAAAATTAAGAAACATTATTTTGTTTTAGGGAAACAAATTTAAAGTCAAGGCAATGTCTCCAGGAAACGGCTGCAATGGGACAAGATGAAGAACAAATTGCCGATTTTGACGGGGAAATTATTTGTGAACCCCCTAACAATTTGCTCAATAAATTTGATGGGACTTTAACCTGGAAGGAGAAAAAGTAATTTTCAAATCGTTTAGAAAAAAATGTTTTAAAAATTAAACTTTACAATACAAAATTGTATTTTACCAGGTACCCGCTGGATAACGATAAAATTTTGTTAAGAGGTTGTATACTTAGGAACACAGATTGGTGCTACGGTGTTGTGATATTTGCTGGTAAAGACACCAAATTAATGCAAAACTCTGGCAAAACAAAATTCAAGCGAACGAGTATAGATAAACTTTTAAATTTTATCATTATAGGGGTAAGTATTTCAGAACTTAGTATGTCAGCTTTATACTGTAAGAGTTTTTAGGCAAATATTTTGTATAAAAGCCAACCTGAAAGGCTAATAGCTTAACTTTTGTTAATAAAATTACTTTCATTATAGTCCATTTCATGCAACTATTTTGTAATGGTCATCTTCAGAATAATAAAATACTTATGTTATTCAAGAACAGACCAAGATATCCACAGGCTCACCCACAAACATTTAGTTTCCCTGTTTTCTTAGGTTTATTATTTTATTGGTATTACTTTGGGCTCTGCTGAAGCTAGAGCAGAGATCCCATCCATATCTAAAAACATGAAACTTCCAAAATTGTTTGGTTAAATTTTGTTTGTAATTTGATCCTTACCGAAATGTTCACCTAGGCATGCCTATACTTGCTATAGGTTGGTTTGTCAGGCACATTTTAGCATTGTGCCATCTTCAGTGTTCAGACTATTTGATTTTTGTGTAGTCAAGTTGACAAAGAAAAAGCCACCATTTCTGTTTTTTATCAGACCAGCACTGAATATGGCAAAACAACTGAAATGCATCTAGCCAAACCAGCGATGACTGGCAGACTAAGATGATCGGTAATGATCAAATTACAGATTCATCACCATGGGGACCACAGGAGGAAAGATTCCAATTTAAATTTTTTATGGGGGAGTACGATATCCAAGTCGTTAGCATGTCAAGACTCTCAGCTTGTAAATTCCACAGTTGTTTGATTACCACTACCGCCCCTGGAATTTCTGACCCTAGAATTCTTCCTCCCTCCTTAAATATTGTGTGCATATGATGTACATATACATCTGGCTAATATGAAAAACAAAGCCATAATAAATAAAATAATATTTTATTATTACTATGCAATGTGATAAAGCTATTTTATAGTAAATGCATACTTATAAAACCAATCAGGCATAAAAATAATTTTATAAAGATCTTTGTCAAAGAACAATACAAGAAATTGTGTATTAATATTTTAAAAAATCCATTATGTTTGGTGGTCCATTGATCAAATTACTTCTTTCAATTAATTTTAAAAAATGTTCAAGTTTAAGAAGGATTATTTAAATATTTATTCCGCATGAACAAACAAAACAAGAAAGACAAAAAATAACACAATCTTCTAAAATATTTTTATTCTTTATGACCGATATACTCATTACTAATAATGCAACTTTGTATTTAATTATTATATTGAGATCTTAGACACTAAAATTTTCTTATGTGAATTTCAGATAGTATTCTTCTTGATTGCAATATGCCTGTTTTGCACTGTGGCATGTGGAGTTTGGGAGACAATGACTGGTAGATATTTCCAAGTCTATCTACCTTGGGATAAACTCGTACCAAGTGACCCGATAGCTGGGGCTACAATAATATCACTATTAGTCTTCTTCTCGTATGCCATCGTGCTCAACACCGTCGTGCCAATATCGCTTTATGTCAGGTGAGATTTTATCACCGTTTGTTCAACTGGGCCAGTCTGACGGGAATAAATTTTTCAGCGTTGAAGTCATAAGGCTTTTGCAAAGTTTTTTAATTAATTGGGATGAGAAAATGTATTGCGAGAAACGAGGTATAGCTGCCAAAGCAAGGACGACTACTCTCAACGAAGAACTCGGTCAGATACAGTACATATTTTCTGACAAAACTGGAACATTAACACAGGTAAATAATACAAGTAAATTTTATAATAAACCAATAATAATATATTTTTTATAGAACATTATGACTTTTAATAAATGCTCAATTGTTGGAACATGTTATGGAGATGTTTTTGACAAACAAACTGGAGAAATAATTGAACCGAATGAGGTAAATGAGTCACATGGTGATTAATTTTTTTTTTTATTAATGTTATTATTTTTGTTTCAGTATACCCCAAGGGTAGATTTCTCATTCAATCTTGATTATGAACCAGACTTTGCATTTTATGATCAAGCTCTTCTCGATGCTGTCAAAGGCCAGAAGGACAATGATGTTGATTTGTTCTTCAAAGTCCTTGCTCTTTGCCACACAGTAATGCCAGCAGAAAGAGATGGTATTTGCTAAAAACTTTTTTGTGATGTATGATTTTTAATTAAGAATTAAAAGAATAAGAAAGATAAAAACTGAGGGGATCATAAGGTTTTTTTTTTTAAATTTTATATAGCAATATTTGATTTAAATGTTTCACTCTTGAAATTTTCTGATTCCTTGTAAATTTTATCTACTTATAAAAAGCAAATTACATTAAAAGATATAATAGTCATGCAACATAATAGTATTTAGTACAGTACCTTTTAGTTATGGGCATACATACATCTAGTGGTCAATGCTGGACCGCTTAATACCTCTGCACATAAAAATGGAAAATTCTACAGTTTTTTATTCCACATGTCTTTCTTACTGACTCTCCCATATTTTTCTCATGTTTCCGTAACTTGCAATCTTCTCGTTGTTACGTCAGGTTGTCAAATAGAACAAGAAAACCCATATTCATACAAACAGATAGCATAATTTTCGGTTCCCCACCTTCCCCAAAGTGCCACTAATTACAGGAACCCTGCTCCCTTACCAACAACCGTTGAAGAACCCATGGATGGATATCCTTTCACTTTCCAACACAAGACACCCTTCTGTGGAATAGGAACACACACTATTAACGAATACCTCAGACAGAAGGACAAAAAGAAAATGAGAGAACTTTGGAATTCACTTATTGGACATAGACAATCCAAGAATCTTCTAACCAACTTTGGCAAGAAAGAAATCACAGAATGTGTCAAAGGAAGCAGGAACAGACTGCGAATCCTAACAGGATTCCTGACAGGACACTGTAGATTAAATGGACATCTAAAGAAAATTGGAATAATCCAAGATTGAACCTGCAGATTCTGCAAAGAAGCAGAAGAGACACCAACACACTTACTAACAAACTGCGGAGCTACACTAGCCCGCAGGAGGAAGTGTTTTGGGATGTACAATGTGTCCATAGAAGAACTACAACCACTGAAACCGGGCCTATTAATCAAGGTTTTTGATGAAATAGGACTCACCGAGGTGCTTTAAGCAGAGCACAGGGGATACAATAGCTCTTAAAGGGCACAGTATACCATACCCTGAATCATTATATCTATCTATCTATCTTCCAACACAAGACAAGTCTGGGCCTTTATTTTTATTTATTCCCACAGAGTTCTCAATATTCGTCAGGATGGGTTAAAATCCCTAACAATTTAAATTCAACCAACACTGAATGCACTCATAAAAACATGCTGAATACATTCAAAAACTAAGATAGCCCTGAGGTACTGGAACAGTGATCTGTGCCCACTGCTGGGCCATAATGTCACAGATAGGTCACAGGGACTCCACAGCTCATCCTACAGTCTTATAGGATATCTGCATGTAAAATATGCTCAACGCTTAATAATGGGCACTGACGCCTTTATCACTAGCAAGCACATTAGAGAAGTATGACCTATGCATAGTCATACAACATAGGTTTTTCAAATATTCAAAACGAATAGAAAAATACTATTTTAAGAATGAAAATGAGATTTAAAACATACATATATCACTTTTTTTTTATTTTTAGGAAAACTTATATATCAAGCACAATCCCCAGATGAAGCTGCTCTGGTTTCTGCAGCAAGAAATTTTGGTTTTGTGTTTAGAGAACGTACACCCTACAGTATTACAATTGAGGTAGGAAAGAAACACATAAACTTACTGGCTTAAAGTCAGCCCATTTTTAAAAAATCGTTGCAATTGGCTTTTAGGTATTGGGTAAAAAGGAGATCCATGAACTGCTGTGCATCCTTGATTTCAACAATGTCAGGAAGCGAATGTCAGTTATTTTAAGGCACGAAGGAAAGTTAAGATTGTATTGTAAAGGAGCTGACAATGTTGTGTATGAACGGCTTCAAAGGGGCAACAACGATGTCAAAAGAATAACACAAGAACATTTAAACGTATGCAAAAACAACAACCATCTAAAATACTACCAGTATTTGAAATTCTTAAATTTGATTTTGATCTTTTCAGAAATTTGCTGGAGATGGCCTTAGGACTTTATGCTTAGCAGTAAGAGACTTAGACGAAGCGTATTTCAACCTATGGAAGCAAAGGCACCACGAGGCTGCTGTAGCTTTGGACAATCGAGATGAAAAATTAGATGCCATTTATGAAGAAATTGAAAATAATTTAACTCTTATTGGTTTGTGAACTTTTCTTTTAATTTAAATAATTTTCTTTTTATAAATATTTACTTTATGCAGGCGCTACTGCAATTGAAGATAAACTTCAAGAAGGTGTGCCTCAGACTGTCGCCAGTCTGAGTTCTGCTGGAATTAAAATATGGGTACTGACAGGAGACAAACAAGGTATTTATTGATATAGAATAAATTTAAATAAATTTTTTTTAGTATTACTAACACTTTTTTTTTGGTAATTATATAGAAACAGCGATAAATATTGGATATTCATGTCAATTATTAACTGATGAAATGGAAGTTATGATCGTCGATGGGCACACTGTTGAAGAAGTGACAAAGCAGCTTGCAAAATGCAGGGATACTCTTTTGTTAGGGGGTCATCCCATGGCACAGCACAACAACAACTCGCACCCACCCATTTCAATAATCACGTTAACGTAAGTGTAAAGTTGATTAACAAAATAAATTTTTTTATTTAATTTTAAAAATAAAATTACAGCGAAAATGGGTTGAAGCATCATAATTCAGAGGATGACACTAGTCTACTCTTTGCCCTTCTGATAAATGGTCATTCATTAGTTCATGTTTTTCATCCACAAGTAGAGAAAGTTTTTTTAGAAGTCAGCACCATGTGTAAGTATTTAAATATTTTTCTTCATTGTTCAATTTTTATCAACTGGATTTTTAGGCAAATCTGTGATATGCTGTCGTGTGACACCTCTTCAAAAAGCGCTGGTCGTTGAATTGATTAAAAAATCAAAAAAGGCTGTCACCCTTGCTATAGGTGATGGTGCGAATGATGTTTCTATGATAAAAGGTATTGCATTTCAATTATTTTCAGGATGAAAAGTACTAAGGTTTTGTTTGGTTTTTTAGCCGCCCATATAGGAATAGGTATAAGTGGACTAGAGGGAAACCAAGCGATGCTTGCATCCGATTATTCTATCGGACAATTTAGGTTCCTAGAAAGATTATTGCTCGTACATGGTCGTTGGTCATACTACAGAATGTGCAAATTCTTGAGGTACTTCTTCTACAAAAATTTTGCCTTTACTCTGTGCCACTTCTGGTATGCATTTTTCTGTGGTTTTTCTGCTCAGGTAAATACAAAACTCTTGTCTGTAACAACTAGATTTTAAAAATGAAACTTATTTTTCAGACGGTTTTTGACCCTATGTTCATAGCCGTGTACAATCTTTTCTACACGTCTCTCCCCGTTCTGTCCATCGGTATCTTCGATCAGGATGTCAACGATAAAAACAGCATTGTATATCCTCAACTGTATACGCCAGGACATACAAATTTACTCTTCAATAAGCAGGAGTTCTTGAGAAGCGCATTATACGGCTTTTATACATCGTGCATTTTATTCCTCGTGCCATACGGTACAACAATTAGACATTCTTATCAAGATAAGGTTTAATAATTTATTTCTTACATATTTCAGGGACTTATAAGGATGAAGTTTCTCCAAGGGGCCATGTGTTATCTGACCATATGTTACTAGGAAGTGTTGTTGCCACAATACTGGTAATTGTAGTCACTGCACAGGTATAGTATATTATCTTTTATTGTTATAGGTTTTTTATTACAATAATATTTTGGCCTTTAGGTAGCACTCGATACTTCATATTGGACTGTCTTTAACCATATTACAATATGGGGTTCTCTTGCTTGGTATTTTATACTAGACTATTTTTATAATTATGTAATCGGAGGAAGCTATGTAGGATCCTTAACTACGGTAACAATTAAACAATAATTATGTCCATATTATGTATGTTTAATATGTAAATATGTTTCATAGGCAATGTCAGAATATACATTTTGGTTTACAACAGTGCTGACAGTTATAGTTTTATTAGTACCAGTCTTGGCATGGCGATTTTTCTTCATAGATGTATTTCCCAGTCTATCTGATAGGGTTCGCCTGAAGCAGAGACTTGCCAGTATCAGGTAGAACATTTAAAACTTTTAAAACGTAATCAATGGTGTAAAACGTGTCATTTTTATGTATTATAACTTTTTTTTGTAAGGTCTCGACAAAGTCAAGACATATTGCGTACGCCTTCCGCTCGTAAGACAAGACGGTCTGTGAGATCTGGTTATGCCTTCTCGCACCAGGAAGGCTTCGGAAGGCTGATAACGTCTGGAAAAATAATGAGGAAGATGCCCAAGTCAGATTTTCTTGGGTTCAGCTCACCAGCTGTAAGATCCAACATAGACGTGATTCCATGACACGGTAAAGCAATAATTAAAATAATTATTTTTATAAAATTCAAGAATAATTTATTAATTTTTTTTTTAATTTTGGTTTCAGGGGAAGAGAGTGGGAGACATTTGCCTCCAGTCATCCCCATGTATTTGCCTTAAATGGAAAATGGAAGACTGGAAACTCTCACTCTCGTGATAAAGTATTCGACCAAAGAATTTTACCTAATTAATTGTTTCTTAGTTTTCATAATGAAAGTAAAAGAATATTTATTAAGACCATGGACGCAAAAAATCTTTCTGTGTCCAGAATGAATCATGCAGTTAATTATTGCCTAAATGAGCTCAGGAGAACTTTTAAAAACATAGTGCTTTAAATTGTGACAGGCATAGTCCTAGTATTTTAGGGTTAATAACGTATGTAATATTAGTAATGTAATGTTTACAAAACAAATTAAAAACATATCTTTTTGTAAAGAATTATACTAATTTTATCAGTAAATGTCAATTGGATTTTTTAATTACATAAACACCTACTGACAATTCATCTCAAACAGAAAATTTATAAACACTTCTTTATTCAAAAAAGGAAAAAGTTACTTTAAAATCCTGTATATTTTTATATATTACTAATAAATTTAAATGTATCAATTTTGTAAAGCAACGACAATGTACAAAAACACATTATTTAATATATATAGACTTAAAAAGGTTTTATATATGGATACATATAAAAAATAATTTTGTTAAGACAATGCCAATGTTAGTTTATAAAAGACTTTATGATTGTTATAAGCTTTACAGGTTTAACATGTGTACAATTTACATTTAGCGATTATATGTATTTTTGTAAAATTTTTATCAAGAATTGTTTATCTTTTAGGTTTAAACTTTATCATCATAGCATTAGCTGTTGGTTATTTTAGTCATTAATTCAAATCCGACCTACTAGTCAATGTATAATTTATTGAAATGCTGTTTATTTATAAGCAAATTAAATGATATGGGTATTTTCAATTCAAATCAAACATATCTTTATTTAAAATAAATTGAATAATTAGGGTCTATAAATGTTATGTCAATTATAAATTCTAAACAAGATATCATTTTAATTTTAGTTTATATTATGACTCTGTTTATCCTATAGACAATATTAAAAAAAAAAATTATTTTAAACATTGAATGTTTAATTTTCCTTGCCATAGTTCTTAATAAGTTGTGATTTTTTTTATTTAGCTCACTTCTTCTGGGGTGTAGGACTCTCACCTACTAATAAGCCCTTCACGTATCCAGCAGAAAACCATCCTGGTTTTCCAACTATTATACCCATTAAATCATGTTAGGCCGTCTAAATTGCCTCCGAACTATTCACGAACACAGTGCCATCTGTACATATTTAATGAAAATAATACTCTTTGTAAATATATAATAAGACTAATTGCAAGAATTAGTTGAACCAGTAAATGAAATAAATTGTAATAATTTTGTACAGTATGAAATATAAAAGCATTCAACTAAGGTTGTAGGATATGGTTTTTTACAGATTGCACAGAACTATTGAAGAAGTCAATGCTATTGCAGATGTTGTTACTCTTGATCATCATTTTGTGTAGAGGAGAAGAGAGTATGTAGTTAGAGCTTTGGAATTCAATATAAAATAATTTATAGGTTTTAAGAGAGTGCGAAGGGACATGTAGCTGTAGTTGAGAGAGGAGAGAATGACTACCAATGAGATTGTTTAATAATTTAAATACAAAAACAATATCAAAGTAATCCCTTCTTAGTGCCAGTTCGAAAAGTTTAAATTCAGAGCGGATTCCAGGGTAGGCAGAATTCGGAGGAAGATTGAGTGTAGGAAAGTTTTTTAAAAATTTGTTTTGTACAGATTGAAGAATTTTTTAATAATTTAGATAGAATGGGTTCTAAACAAGTGTAGCATATTCTAGTATGGGTTGTACAAAAGCTTTATAAAGATGGGCAAAACAGAGGATTTTTAAATTCATAGGTGTTCCGGATGATGAAACCTAGCATCTTCATAGATCTATTTTTTATTGAAGAAGTATGTTCGTAAACCGAGTGGTTAGTATGAGAAATATGTTCTTTAAACTTGAGCTTTTGATCAAAAAGTACACCAAGATCCTTTACGACCTCAACTCGCGTTAAAAGAGCATCATGGAGAGTATAGAGATAAATAAAAGGTTGTTTCTTATGAGAGAATGTAACTGTGTAGCATTTGGAAACATTAAGAGCAAGTTTGTTATTAGAACACCAGGTTAGCACATTATTGATAGAATTTTGTAATTAATTGTAAGCAATCGGAAGAAGTGATTATGGAATAGATTTTCAGATCATCAGCAAATAATAAAAATTGAGCAGAATTGCGGGTCTTACTCATTATCTAGATATTGTCAGGCATGATCTGCCTTATTTCCATATCCAATATGAACCACACTGGCTCTCACTGCATTCAAAGAATGTGTAGTATGTTGGGTCTTCTATTTTTCCCATCCTGCTAAGGTAAGAGCTATAGTATTAATGCCCAGTCAGGAATTGGATAACCAAATAATCTGTCCGACCTTTTTGTCCATTCAGAAAGCCATTTATAAAAAGCCATTTTGGCAATTCTTGCTACCTCCTCAGAAAGGGTGCCATGATTGTAGATCCATTTTCTCTTCAGAGGATACTCAATAGGGATGACTCTTGCAATGACCAAGATTGCTGGTTTGCAGTTCTCTATGGGCTTGTTATCCTTAGAACTTCCTCTGTTGGACTGCAGTTGTTTGCTTAATATTTATCTCTTTTCAAAGCTTCAGTTCATCCTCAAACCTGTGGCTCAATGGGCAACCAACATTAGTTGACGCCTTCCTGCCTAGTGACCCCAATATTTTCCATCAGCCTACCAAGCCCAAGAGCCATTGTGCACTGCATATTGGCTCCCAAAGGAACATTTTGTTTGGTATCCAGCATAGAACATGTGGCATCTCACTACCACCTCCATAATAGAGGGAATGAAATAATAACAAATATGTTCTGATAATTGGATAATTAATAAAATCATATAAATATTTAATCCTTATAATTATAAATATAATTTGAATATAATACAAATGGTATAAAAATTCTATAATTAATTTACTGAGTAGCGACGCCCTCGTAACCGGGATAATTTCTGGCGAGTCTGTCAAATTCTGCTTCTTTGCTGTTGTAATCAGAGACAAAATGATGGTCTGCGTGGGAATCTGTGAGCTGGCTCTGATACCTATGGGCAACCTGAAAATTGAATAAATCAATTACCAACATGCAAAAATAGAGATGAGATATGAAGTAAGATTAGTTAAAATAAAAGTTAAATAGAGGTATACATTTCTAAGGATTAAGTGTGTTTACGTTTAATTGATATTCCAAATTTAAAACATAGTATAAACAAATATTTATTCATAAAAACAATGAGACCAATTAAGGGCAGAGAAAAAGAAAAAAAATCAGTTGGGTGGAATTTTTGGCCTGTCAGTGTATTTAAAAATGTTTCCCACCAAAGAATGAAATGATCTACAATAAATTACACAATAAAGAGCAAACCTTCAAAGGTTTCCCCAGTTGTTGAGACAAGACCATCATATTTAAAAGTGTATCTGCGTTATTGGAATCTTTATCCATGGCCTCTTGAAGTGCTGATTCCGCCTCCTCGTACATCTTCTGGCTTATGAAAGTAACCGCCTGGCCGTTCAAGAGTACCGCACTGCTTCCATACTTGTCGATCAGCTCTTGGAAAATATAATAAGCATCTTGCAGTTTATCTCCGCCCTGAAAACAACCGAAATAATAATTGTAACATTGCAAAATTAATTAATGGGTAAATTTTGCTTGTTTGGTATACAAACAACCCTGGTGGGGACCTTCTTCCCTGAAGAGTGGTAAGAAAAGCGAGGAGAAAGGCATTGAGTGACTAGAGAAGCTGGAGTCAACAACGGTGAGCTTATTCTTTATTTTTGTTAATTCCTGGATCCATGTTCCTTTTGGGAATGTGCCCGCTCCTTGTTCAATTAAGTGTATTTACAAATAATGTTTGTATTAAATTGATTTATCTAAGTTGAAATTGTGTTGTTTTTCCGTAAAGAGGAATTTTATATATATATATANTTTTTTTTTTTAACAAAGACTTTTTTTTGTTTCTTACACGGCGTTTATTATAAATATAGCTTGTTTTATCTGATTCCATAAGGCCACATTATATTTTGTACTTGATGTGTGTTGTTTGAAATTTCTTTTACCGGTTTTTGTTTCCTTTTGGAAAATCTCAGAATTGTTTGGTCAAGGGACCAACCGACGGGTTCATTGAGAAGACTAACAAAATTGTGCAAATATAATAATTCGAGAAAATAATACCATTGCGATGTTGAGCCAAGCTTGAGCAAGCTGAGTTAGTGTGTTATCTTCATCCTTTTCTTGCATGTTCTTGACTTCCTTTTTTGCCAAATCTACCCTGTCCATGCGAAGGTAAATTTGTGTAGCAAGAGCCATACTGGAAGAAGGACATGAGTGACTTGTAAAAAAAAGAAAAAAAAAGATTGAAATAGTTCAGTATTACCTTTCAATGTGATCATCGCCATGAAGCGCTTTTAGAGCAGCTTCGTAATTCTTTTCATGGCAGTATATCGTGGCTGCTACTAAGACTAAAGTATGATTTTCTCCATTATCGTTAGCTAAAGCTTGCTCAAGAGATTCTGTGATTGATTGACTATAACATAAAGTTAAATTAAACAAAGTTTAGCATTTTTAAACAGTACAAACTATATATCAACCTACGCTTTTTGTTTGTTGGAAAAGTACTCAGCCAGAAGGCGCAGGGGTTTGATCTCGTCGGGCGAGGAATTTCCAATTTCATCGATGACCACCCTGTACTTTTTCTGTGCTATGTATGACCTGTATAGAAATATGTCCCTTTCCAGCTGAATTTCAGGAGTCTTTGCCTAGAAATAAATCAAAAAGAGTCAGACATGATTGACATTGATGTCTTTGACAATTTGACATTACCTTAATTTTCTGCCCCTCGTTTATAGATTGCTGATAGTTGCCTATGTAATAGGAATTTCTAACGTCGAACAATGCAGACATTATATACGATGATAAAATGCTAGTTTTATAAAATATTTGTTAATCTGTAAAGCTGGCAACCAACAGATTGACAACACGTAAGAGAACCTTTGCAGAATATAAACTTACAATCTACATCTGAAGTGTCACAAGACCCTTAACAAAAGTAGCTCACTCTAGAATTATTGTACATACTAAAACATTGGTGATGAGCTTTTGATGCTAAACAAAACATAAATTTTGTAAAGAAAATTAAAATTTTTAAATTTAGTATCAAAAAAATTGTCAACACTTTAAAAAATCTCAGGCATTATTATTTTTTTATGTTAGGTATTGTCGGATTCTATTACAAAATTTGTGAGCATAGGTCGGTCAAAATAGATCAGATAACAATTAAAAATTAAACAACTAAATATAATAATAATAGTTTTAAACAAAGTGCAAAAATATTGGTCTCTTGACAAAGTTCTACCCCGATAATGATAATTATTTTATAAATGCCATATTTTCCAAATAGACTCTCACTTAATAAAGAAAAAAACAATATAAATAAAATCAGTTCTGTTTTATTTATTTGCAGATCAGACCTAAATTGAATTTTATTCTTTGAAAAGTTCATATATCTGGTCACCCCCTAAGCAGAGTCATTTTACTCGGCCGGAGTAGGTTCTGCATGAGTTGTGGCAGGTTGGCTTGCCTTGTAGTTTTGTGTTGTTCGGGTTGCTTGGCTGCTGGTATTTCGACTGAAAGTATTCAACATGAGTCGTAGAAGGCCCTATCAGGGAGACGATGACGATGGCTACGGTAAGTCCTTCACAACATGAAAGAAACACTTCTTTTTTTTTTTTTTTAAATTACATAAATACTTCATGATTATGAATGTTTCTTTTGAGCTTTGGAACTTGTCAATTGTAAATAACCTCTGTTTTTGATGCTATTTGCCACGAAAAATGAAAGTTTCCTTATTCACAGGCTGAAGATAATTTTTCAAATGTGCTTTTTAATCTGACCTATATACACTTGAAATATTATTATCTCCTTGATTTATAACCCAAAAATTCTAAAATGCTTGCGCAATTTTTTATTTTCTCAATAATAATATATTAAATTCTAAATTTAATTAGATTAATTTAGTGGAAAATGATCCAGTTTATAAATTTTTAAAAAGGAAAAATTGAGCCTTTGCTTATTTTTTTAAACATCCTACTTGATTCTATATGAAGTGAGTCATAATTTTGATACAACTTATTTTTCTTAAGCAAATAAAATGCCTTGGTGAGGTGCAGAAGGCTCTGCACCAAAAACTGGGGATTAAACCCCAAAATGACCCTAGGGTATAACCAGCGTCTTAAGACCAATGTTAACATATGAGTCGGTGGTGTGGTGGACCAAGACTGCAGGTCCAAACAATCACGCTATTAATTGGCTCCCAGAGACTTGTCTCAGTGTCACTGGAGCCGTGAGCACAGCCAACTGCGGCCCTGGAGGTCTTGTCAAATTTCCCACCATATTTTAATCCAAGTGGAAGCCAGAGCAGCAGCCTCATAAATGGTAAACCATCTGAAAGGATAGGTCATGTAAATAAACAATGGAAATTGAGGCAGGAGATACAGGCAGATGCCTCATTAGGCATTGATTCCACTACTCCAAAGTACAAGGTACGGGTACTAGAACAGGAAGAATGGGCTAAAGGCAGACTCCTAGGGGGACTTCTTATCCTCCAAACTGAGCCCCTGCGATCCTGCCCGGTATTGCTGTAGTTAGGCAGGATATCAAGAAGCTCCTGTGAGTTAAGAGCACAACTAAACGATGGCCCCCTGAGAGTCTGAAGCAAAAGGAAAATATCATGTTAATCCAATTGTCTGAAACCTATCAAAAGAAGACCTTTCACTTGCAATTTAATCTTACGAAACTATCATTTTATTCCACTGCGGAAATTCGAGTCACTCTCATACCTAAACCCCACAAATTTCTCAACCACATATCCTCATACAGACATATTGGTCTTCTTACAGTGTCCAAAATTCCCAAAAGATTCCTTTTAAAACAGCTAGTACCCACCCTAGGTTTAGGTAAAGCCATTCTTAAGATGTCTTCTCTTATTCAGGTCCTTGCCATTCCATGTTTCAGCTATGCTTCAAGGTTGTTGACATTTAATCTGCTTTAGAGAACAGAAAATACTGCTCGGGTGTGTTTTTAGCCACATCCCAAGCTTTTGGCAGGGTTTTACACCCTGGAGTTCTTTTACTATATAACATCCTAATGACAAGACTGATCCTATCCGGTTTCCCATAAGGGAACATTATTGGTCCCAGCCTTTATATAATTTATAATGCTGGTTTGTTTATACATCTCAACGCCATCCTTCTTATGGAGGTGATAATATAATTTCATCTACTAACTCCAATTCTATCCAAGCAACCTACACTACCTAGGAGCATCTTGAGCTCATCGAAGAAATGTGCAAAATTTGGAATACACTCTTTTGGAGCTATTGTATCACCCATTCTGCACTTATAGCAGTCTGGTGAGTCCATTTCATCCCAAAAAACTTGATCATTAAACCTGGTTTGAATGATTGTATTTCTTCCGTGGTTTATACACCCCGAAAGTATTGTCTCTTGTGCATAAATGTAGTACCAGAATCTGTTACTAAGTTAAATTAATGTGAAATTTTATAAATACTTTTATAAATAATAAGCCAATAAACTTAGAAAACCGTCGATGCCACAACAGCACCCTGTTGGAACCTTATAGTTGAAATACCTTTGTAAAAAAAAATGTTTTTCAAAGCCACTAATTTGTCTGATTTCGGTAGAAATAAATAATTCTAATGTTAATTGAAGTAAAGTTTTTCATTTTCCTTTTGGTATTGCAGACAGGTATTGTCGGAAGAGAAGGAGGGTTTCCAATGACCAAGGAATGGAAGATAGGCTGGACACACTGATATGTCATCTAGGAGAAAAGGTATTTTCAAATAATTAGACTTTCATCACTTTCTTTGTGTGGTTTTTTAAGTTTTTCTTGTCACTGCTTATTTATTTTTAGAGCAATGCTTCTCTTGAAAGCAATTTAGAAGGTCTGGCGAGTGTCCTTGATGCATATTTGATCGATTATAGATCAAAAGTTTTACGATTGCTCACAGAATGTGCGGTTAAAATGCCAGAAAAATGCACCACTTACACAACGATCGTTGGTCTGATGAATGCAAAGAGTTACAATTTTGGCGGAGAAGTATGAGTATGCATTTTTTACTGATTTTCTTTGGTTAATTGATTTTTTTTTTTTTTAAGTTTGTTGAACAAATGGTGCGCATGTTTAAAGATGCTCTTAAAAATTGCAATTGGGATACAGCTAGATATACGCTCAGGTTCTTAGCCGATCTTGTCAATTGTCATGTTATCGACGCAAAATCTTTACTCGACCTTCTGGACAATATGCTGCAAGTTGCTCAAGTCGAGGGCGTTCCAGATGTAAGTTTCAGTATTATATTTAATTATTATTAAATAATGTTGAATTGCGTTTAATTTTAGGTTCGTAAGTCTTGGTTTATTTATGCGGTGCTTTACTGCCTTCCTTGGGTCGGCAGGGAGCTGTATGAAAAAAGGGAAAAGGATCTTGAACTTTTAATGACAAACATTGACGTCCTGCTGAACAAACGCAGTAAAAAGCATGTGCCTGCTCTGCGTGTCTGGACCATAGATGTGCCACACACTCAAGAAGAAGTAAGGAAATTATTCAACTCAAACTTGCATAAGTTTATACATTCATTTATTTTTTAAGTATTTGGACTGCCTCTGGGAACAAATCAGGAAGCTGAAACAAGACAACTGGCAAGAGAAACATATTCCAAAACCTTATCTTGCTTTTGACACTGTATTGTGTGAAGCACTTCAACACAGTCTTCCAGCGATTGTCATACCTCCTCATGATGATAGTTATACTTATCCAAAACCAACAGTAGTTTTCAGAATGTTTGATTACACAGATTGCCCAGAAGTATGTTTTTCCTTTTTAATAAAAAAAAAGTTTCTCAATAAGAAACCTCTGATTTTTTTAATGAATTTGTTTAGAGAGGGCCTGTTCTTCCCGGAGCACATTCGATAGAAAGATTTTTAATTGAAGAACACCTTCATCAAATCATTGAAAACTATCACTTAGAGAAAAAAGACTGGTATTTTTTCCTTCTCTTAACTAACAAAAATAACCATAATTAATTTTGCTTTCTTATTTAAGTGCTCAAGTGCTTTTGGACTTTCCATATCGAGCAAGCTTGCCTTTTGAATATTGTGTTGTCGAAGTTATATTTGCTGAGCTTTTTAACTTACCTCAGCCAAGATATTTGGAAATATTTTATGGGTCACTTTTGATTGAACTTTGCAAGTTACTTCCAACGTCAATGCCTCAGGTAAGATTAAATAATTAAAGAGATATTTATGTTACCTATATTAATTTGATGTTTTAGGTTTTAGCCCAGGCTACAGAAATATTATTCATGCGAATAGAAAACATGAATACTGCTTGCTTTGATCGGTAATTAATAAACGTGTTATCTTTTTTTTAACTTGTGTACTATGTATTTTGTGTATTTCCAGGTTTGTGACATGGTTCTCGTACCACTTGAGTAATTTCCAGTATCGGTGGAGCTGGGAGGATTGGGAAGAAAGTCTTAAATTCGACCACGAACACCCGCGTCCTAAATTTATAAAGGAAGTCTTACTCAAGACAATGAGGTATGTGTGTAAATAGAAAAATAATTTTGTACAAATTTTAAAAGTTTTATTTTCCCCCCCCCTCAGACTTTCGTATCATCAGAGAATAAGGGAAATAGTCCCAAGAAGTTATGATTGTGTTCTGCCTTCGAGGCCAGAGCCTTATTACAAATACACGGCTGAAGGAAGCAGTGAGTACTCACTTTTATGATATGTAGAATTAGTAATTAAATTTTTTAGTATAAAAAATATTTGTTACATTACAAAAGAAAATTTTTCTAATAGCAAAAGTTTAGCTTATTTCTACAAATAAAGTAACATTATTTGTTAATTTTTTGTTTTGTAATTGGCATATAATTGCTTAAATAGATCTTATGAATTTTTTATTAATACATTTTAAAAATAATTGTTTTTAGTCAGTTGGCTGTCATATTTTTGCATTGGATGCTAATTTCTTTGTATAAAATTATTCTCAAACTTACATTTACATAAAAAAATTACTAACAATTGCCATAAATGAAAATTAGTTTTTTTATTAACATTCTTTTATAAGATTGTAAAAAAAATCTTATGTAATAGTTAACTTTGAAAAGGAGAATATAAACAAAACAAATTGACTAGTATTTTTCTTAGATTATTTCGCAAGGATTATTTTAAATTTTCTTCAGGCTTCTGACCTGCCCGTTAGAAGTTTTATAAGAGTAAGACTGTGATATTCTGTTTATAACTACTGATATAGGATCACTATTGTCGCTTATTTGGTCGTTGCCTTCTGTCAGTTTGCTGATCAGTTTGCTGGAATTGTCCAGAAGTGCTTTGCTTATTTCAGGATAGCCTTCTATCCTTGTCATATTCTGGACTCCAATGTTGGTCAGAGTGTTCACCACTTCTTCCGGGCTTTTGTTGTTTATATTTTCAATCATGACATTCTGTGCTAGGAGTTTAGCTGTTGTTATTGTGTCGTTGGTTGTTTCATTTTTTTCTATTTGAGAAGACGTTTCATTTTTGTTAGATTTTTCATTGGCCTCTAATTGTGAAGCAACAGTTGTTACATTGGTGTCACTGGAGTTTTCATTATTCTTCACTTGAGGAGCGGCAGTTGTGGTTGTAGTGTTGTCCTTTATTTCAGGGGCTTTTGTTGTGCTTGTGCTTTTGTTTTGACCATAATTAGCAAAAGACGAGTTTCTTAATATTTGTGAAAATTTTGTCTTTGTCTGCGTCTTATTTTTATTATTCGAATTTTTTATTTTTTCTCCCCATTTGATATAAAGTGGTGCGTAATCGAGTGCCTCTGCACTTGAAAGTTTATTTAATGCGTTATTTCGTGTAGTCTTACTTACAGGCTTTGGCCTGTTAGTAACAGAACGTATTTCAGAAAGGTCGTTTGTTGTAAAAATCACTTTTCCATTATCTTTCTCTGTTACTTGTATGATGTTTATAGAACTTGCAGTCGGTTGGGTATTTGTGCCTTGTAAATCTGTTTTATCTTCGTCACTTTCAGTTGAATTTTCAGAAGATTGCAATTGCTCATTTATTGATGAAGGATACAGAAGGGTGGTTTTTTCCTCTTCTTTTTGCACAGGTCTTGTTGTAGTGATGGTTATAAATTTATCTCCTTCGTCTTCATGGAAAAATGGATCTAATGGTGAATAATTGATTAGCTGCAGGGATGGTTTAAAGTTAGTCGGTGTTGTTGGTTGAGTTTTGTACTGTGGCCACAAATACCCTGGATATACTTCTTGAAATGGTACAGGTTGTGTTAAACTTGGCATAAATTGAGGACTTCCTGTCGGTCCGGTGGATGGAAGAAATCCATCGTACATTTGCTCAGTTTTTTGAAATTCAGATAATATATTGACAGGATCCACTTGATAATAAGTACCTCCATTATTCCAATTGTATTTTTTTGTTATCGGGTTTGGAGGTACTGTTAGCCCTATGATAAGTGGTAGATTATGAGCAATCGGGGCTTGAATTGTCGAAAATGAAATTCTCTTGGGGTTTTGATAATTGCTTTGTTTTTTAATAGGTGGTATAAACATATCATGCATTTCATAAAACTGCCTATCATTCCTGCTGATTCTGCCATCATTGACCATGCGAATTCTTTCGGTATGGAGAAGTTTGTTATCGTCAGTTCCCTTCCATACATTATGCTTATTTAGAGATTTCATTTTTGTCGAAAGGTATGAGTCAGCCATATTAAGTGGTTTCAGACCAAATTTTGGACTGTATTCATAAACATCGTCATTAATACTCCTAGGGACTTTAACTTTGATCCATATGTTGTTGGTGTCGGACTTCTGCATTCTCCAAATTGCCAGTAGTTTGTTAAGAATAGGTTTGCACTTTTCTTCGGGGCAGTTGTAAAATGAATGATCCGATTGTCTGAATTCCAGCTGGCCATTTTCCCTAGTCATGTCGATTAGCACACCCATTTTCACCCGGTCCATTTCTTCGGCTTTGCTCGGCTTCCTCAAAAACTTTGCCGCTTGTATCTTTTCCCAAAGTAGTCGATCTGTTTCTATCTTCTGGTCCAGGCTGGGGGTGAAGCCGGTGTGTTTTATGAGACTCTGGAATGTAGCATCCTTCAACAACTTTTGCCAATTTGTACTTTGGCTGTTTTTCTGTACATTGGAATGCCTCGGCGTTGAAGATAATTGGGTGATATTGGGTGTGAGTATTCCATAAACTGCAAATGGCTCAGTTACCTGAAAAAATAAAAAGTTATTTTGATATATAATATTTTAACACAATATTGGTTTAACAAACATTGACCAAAAAAAATATGTTGATTTGTTATTCTTGTCTGGTAAGTTTCGGATATTATTGAATTATTTTTGATATTATGCTTTCCTATTGTCCATTTTTAATAAGTTGGATCTAGGTGGAATTTGGATAATAGTGGAAAATAGTAAGTAGTAACAAGCAAATTAATTACATTAATCTCTAATTTAAATATGAATTACTTAATTGTACTATTCTGTTAATTACATTGGCTTAGTTACTGCTTAGTTAATGTGGCTATTGCTACATAACAAGTCATGGAAAAAGTTAAAATAAAGTAAATCATAAATCATCAATTCTATTGGAAAAAATAATAACGGGCTGCATCCCATCCTTCCAATCGAAAGTCCTCAGACAAATCGTCAAAACTATTTACTCACTAACGTCACTATCCACAGCGGCCTCAAAATTCCTTTTATCAACGAACCGATTGGTTTATGATTCCAAAAATTTCACACCAACCTATCGATCCATCCTAACTGTACTGTTCGAGCCCTCCACACATCCCCCGCACAAGAACTCGCCACGTCGCCTTAGTTGATGATGGCCTTGATTGACCACATTTGTAATATATACAAATCTTTATAGGCTACAAATATATATTTATAACACACACACACACAGAGGAGAGGAGTGGAGAGGAGTATTTGGCTACTCGTGGTACAAACTTTGCCAGTAGATTCTACATTCAAAATGGAACCAAAAAGTCCTGATTAAGTATGGTCCGAATCTCACAGTTTCGGAGTTATTTCACTTTTTCTGATTTTTTAAGATTTCACGACCTTGCTTCAAATAAACAGTGGTAACTCAAAAACTAAAAGGTTTTGGATAAATCTGTTGATACCATTGGAAACCACGTTAAATTTCCAATAAGGTGTGATCAATATTAACTTTAAAAAACATTTCAAAGTTGAAAAACTTACTATGGTAAGTGTATGGTAAGTAAACTACTATTTTCAAACGTAGAGACCAGCAAATTTCAGAAAACTTACTTCATTTAATATACTTTTTAGTGGTGCAATGGCTTTTTTCAAAGATGAAGAAATTGATGAAGGTAAAGAAAAACCGTGGTTGAAGGATTGGTAACGTGGACAGATTAATAATAATAAAAAATAAAAAAACTAAGGAAATTTTGAATGAATTTATTAAACTTTTTTAAATTTTGTTTCTATATGCTCTGCTCTCCACCCTTTGCAATGTATTTTTGATGCGCTGCCTTGCATTAAACCAGCAAAATCTTTACATAAGATCATCTGTACATCAGCGAGTACTTCAATAGAAAAAGTAGACGTAGTATTCACATAGATAACTAAAAATGTTTTGAATCTTAAAACTCTTTTATTCCGGAGAATAATAATACAATAATCCTTTAATCAAAGTTGTAGTCACGTTGGTAAATCAGTAAACACTTGCACTATTTCGGTTTCAAACCAAAATTTAAAAAAAAAGTTTAATAATTTCATTCAAAATTTCCTTAAGTATTTTTTTTTAATTTTCCACTTTCCCAATCTATCAGCCACGGTTTTTTCTTTACCTTCTTCAATTTCTTCATCTTTGAAAAAAGCAATTGCACCACTAAAAAGGATTTTAAATGGAGTACTTTTTCTGAAATTTGCTGATATTCAGGATTGGAAGTAGTAGTTTAGAATCACCATAGTAAGTTTTTCAACTTTGAAAACGTTTATTTCACGAACGTTTACAAGTTTAATATTGATCGCACCTTATTGGAAATTTAACGAAGTTTCAATGGTATAAACAGATTTGTCCAAAACCTTTTAGTTTTTGAGTTAAAAAAAATTATTTTTCAAAGCTTTACCTACTAAAACACTTATTTCACCAACGTTTACAACTTTAGTAATGATCACATCTTATTGGAAATTTAACGTAGTTTTCAATGGTATCTACGGATTTGTTCAAAATATTTTAGTTTTGGAATTATTTTTTATTTGAAGCAAGGTCGTGAAATCTTAAAAAATCAGAAAAAGTGGAATAACTCCGAAACCGCTGAGATTCGGACATAGTTAATTAGGACTTTTTGGTTCCATTTTGAATGTAGAATCTACAGACAAAGTTTGCAACACGCATTGCCGAACACACTGTATATATAAAAGTTTCATAGCCCTGATGAATGAAATGGATTAAAGTGGAAAGTTCGATAAAGGAAATGAATTTAAATGCTATAGTGAAAATGCTTCAGTTTACAAGTCATGCAAATTTTCTTTATACTTTAAATAATATTAACGGGTTTATTTTATTTATAAAAAATAATGATATTAAAAAGACATTCATAAACCCCAAGAATGTTATGAAATGGAAAAAATTGATTGATTTGGTTTAGAGATTTACATCACCACCCATAGTTCTAAGAACACGGAAAAAGCTCAACTTTCAGCTTATTTCAGGTTCAGTTCAGTTCTGAATTAGAAATAGCGGAAGAGACCTCGTGTGCCGTGTTCGCGTTCATTGTCAACCCGACGGATTTTATCAGGAAGGTGATGAATAGCGGCGTCATTACGTGCCTAAGAACTCTCTTCAGAAAGTGAAAACCCTGGTAGAAATGTCATTTCGTAGGTGGGAATGAAACAGTAGCCCGGAGCGCGACAATGAGAACCGCGACTAATCGCGACAAAGACCGAAATATTGGTAGAAAAAATAAAAAAGGAATTTTTTTTCACCTCCGTCACATCACATATAGGACAGCGTTTCCGCACGCGTCATTTGAAAAATTATTTTTTTATGTAACAAATTCGTTGTTATAAAAAGAAACAATGGCTTGGCGTTCACGGGCCGATTCTTCCGATGCGTGAAAGAAAGATGTCTTCCGGAATGTCCGACTTGGTTGAACTGGATTGCAAAATCTTGCTAACTACCGTCTAGTTAGCATGTGAAAAAAAGACTTCTAACTTGAAACGCCGTGTAAAACATTCTATCTAATCCAAAAAATATTTAATGAATAGAGACGATCTTGAAAATAAATGAGGCTATAGGGTGTATGTATTGGGTTGTCTGGAAAATAATGCAGGATTTTGGTATTAAACAAAAAAAAAGAAACTAGTTACTTTAAAGCAATGTTCTTTAATCAAAATAATTTCCCATACTCTCAATACATTTCTCNTGAGTAATCCTGTAAACGTAAACAGAATATTTTATATAGATTTTTTTTAATGAAAACTTAAAATCCTGCATTATTTTCCGGACAACCCAATATCAACTTCTACAATCCCCCCATTGAATTCGGAAACGATTAACTTGAGCAAAAAAATGGTCTTATACAAACCCCAAGTTAATTTTGGCTAGGAATCGCGTGGTGGTAACAGATTTAACATAACTTCCCCATCTATCTGGGTAATGACATTTTTAAAATTAGAATCTCACATTTTTATTGTACAATTTTATGACACTTTTACTGGAAGGAAAATTTTGACAGAATCGACCATTTTTGAGTTATGCTCGATGGAAGAAGCGTGAGGGGGTAT
Source organism: Cimex lectularius (assembly GCF_000648675.2). Classification (NCBI taxonomy): domain Eukaryota; kingdom Metazoa; phylum Arthropoda; class Insecta; order Hemiptera; family Cimicidae; genus Cimex; species Cimex lectularius. The sequence continues at coordinate 593,731 of NW_019392806.1, forward strand.
GCTTTTTGTAACAAGATGGCTCTCCCCGTTTTAGCTATAAAGATACAAAAGTTTTATCGTGTTAAGTAAACAAAATACAAATTTTGACATTACATTCGTCAAAAATAGCACGAATTAATTCATTCATATTCCGCTATTAATACATGAAAAAACTCCTCAAAAGTCACAAAAAGCATTAACAGTGAGGAATTTTATACTTAAAGTTTAATTTTTTTCAGTTGAACGATTGACATCATCTTGTAGATTATTTTTTTAAAAAAATTATAGCACAATATTTACAACAATTTTAACATCTTTTAAGGTTCAACCGTTCAGGAACTATTTTATTACAGTTTCTCGTATAGTGTTTATGTACAGAATTAAATTTTTTAAAGCTCACTTAGTTTGTAACACATTGTAAGATACAACCCTATCTAAGAGAAAGCCATAATAAAATCGTAACAAGTATACAAATGAAATGGCTATTATAAAATGAAATTACAAGAAATCTTGACACTACCAAATGAAAATAGTAAGAGATTTTTGGAACAATAAAAACCCTAAAACGAATAAAGGGGACATTGTGGCATACAGTTAGATTATAAAATGGGAAGGACGAGACAAAGAACAATTTTTGACCTAGCGAAACTTCTAGGCCCCACACGATAAATTTTCCATGCAGAGATCCATGTATAAAGAACCACGAGATATGTTTAAAAAGCTAAATAAGGGCAGATATTTTCATACAGCGTAAGCAAAGCATAAGTTCATAAAACGTTCGAATACGTGTCTAATATTTTTTAATCTAGATCACCAAAATTTTAATTAAAATCGGTATTCCTATGTCTATAGCTTCCCCTTGTAACTTTGATTGTTAAGTTGGCATCCTATTTCTCCAATTATTTTATGAATTGTGCCGTTAAACAAGACGTTTTATTGCAAAAATTGGATTTAAGGCTAATTGGATTAGGAAATATGCGTGATATATTTTCTGTTTTACAGTCCGAAATGCTCCGGGCGGAACTTATGGTGTTCTCGTTGCTCAAGACTGACATTTATGTTGAGAAATACTTATGAAAATTAGATAAATTCCTTTCGTTTTACTACGCTGGCGTTCGACCGAGGAGGGATTTAGGATATATGAAAGTGCATCGGTTGCGTACATAACACATCTAATTTGCATAATTATTATCTCGACGGTCCGTTCGGCTCAAAACCCAACGGGGATAACAGAAAAAAAGGTGTTAATTCGGAAAAATCTGGGCTTTTAAAGGCTTTCGATGTGTTTTCGAAGCGTAAAAAGATTCAAATCTCAGGCTTAACGTTTTTGATTTTTTTTTGTTCTCAACTTTCCTATCGTTGTTTTAATACCACCGAGGAAAAAAAAACAATCAAGCCTTTATCTCGAGATTAATCTTTTTATAGAGAGAGCAGGGGAAAAAGTTTTTTTTAAATATTTAAACAGGAGAAAGGAAGTAAATGCATACTCCTTCCAACTTTCGCGGTTAAGCCGCACAATTTGGCATTTGATCCAGGCTATCCAATATACGTCCAGGCGGTTGAAAGAGGCTGCGACATGTGTCATATGATAAGGCAAAATAAGAATTCCCACAGGCGATTACAATGCAGATTATCATAACTCGTCATACGCGTACTTTCGTTCCCTTCATAATCTAATCGTGTAATCATGCATGAAATTAATTTCAACTCCGACATATGCAGACATTCTAGAAAAAACGTAGTTCGTCTGTTAAATTTTCTAAGACAACATCCAGGCGACAAAAGATCAAATGATGGCCGACTTAACTGGATTCGTTTTGTTTCCTTAGGAGATATGCTCTCGGGCTGAATCTTGCGTCACGAAAGGATACTCGTCGAAAAATAATCATAATCATGACGAACGCTAGTGCAAATGAATTAACGCTCGACGTACAGGATTGCTATTGTTACTCGGTTTGCGTAAACCGGTGTTTCGGGCGTTAAACAATTCAATCCTCTCATCAGACACACCAATGACTTTCGTCGGCCTCGAATTTCTGCATTCTGACGATTGCCAATGGTTCGTTGCACGTCTGCACGTTACTGTCGATAATCTCTATAAATTACTATCTATTCATTTTCTATTTTTTATCTATGCATAATCATAAAATTTCAACATCCAGATGCTTTTTCATGGATCTTGTCTTTTTTCTACGAATTTCTAATTATTATAGCATAAATCTCTTTCATTTTCAGGAATAAAATAATAACTTATTAAACCAATAAATAAACTTACATATTGTATTGCAGTAAAAAATGTTTATGGGCAAGTTGAAACGAATTAAGTCATAAAGGGCCTCCTTTAATTTCGACCATTAGTTGAATTCTAGGAATAACAGTTTCCAAAATAAAATTATGAACAAATTAGCAACTAAAAAATAAAACTTTGTGGTATAGTATTGAACAATAAATCCTGTTATTCCCAATTTTATTTTGGAAAATTTACTCCGGCAAATCTTGATAATTATTACTTGTTATAAACCCCACCGTATTTCTGCTTCTTCCATTCTGTTGAAAGTGTTGATAAATTGACTATAACATGTATGTTTAAATTTAATTATGCACGCACTCATACAGAGTGAGTGAGAGAGAGTGAGAGAGAGAGAGAGAGTATGATGGTAAGATAAGATATTACGATAAGATAGATAGAGAGAAAGAAAGAGAGAGAGTTATAGATGCTAAGATATGATATAATAAGATAGAAGGGGATAGATAGATGGATAGAGAGAAAGAAAGAGTGAGAGCTATAGATGGTAAGATGTATTATAATAAGATAGCAAGAGTTAGTTAGAGAGAGAGAAAGAAAGAAATAGAGGGAGGAAGAGAGGGTTATAGATGGTAAGATATGATATTATAAGATAGAAGGGGATAGATAGATTGATAGAGAGAAAGAAAGAGAGAGAGCTGTAGACGGTAAGATGCATTATAATAAGATAGAAAGATTTTTTTTTTACGCTGGCATATTACCCATGAAGGACCAGGTCCCCGCCGCACGCCCGCACCCACTCATTCAGCTCCATCATCTTCTCATCTTCTAAATTTGCATGGTTGAAGATAATCAAAATGAAACGTTTATCGACTTTAGAAATCCATAGATTATGTTGAAAGCTGATGGATTGTTGCTTATTAGGACAGATTCTAAGTTTATTGGTTTGGAAATGTTTGGGACTTTGCTCAGATTTTTTAGCAGTTTGTCTCTTTCATTTTCGTATTCTGGACATTCAGAAATTATGTGGGAAGGATTTGAAGGGCAATCGCAAGTGGGACAGTTCGGAGACGATGCCAAACCGATTCTCTTCTTGTAGCTACCCCATAGGCCATGATTTGTCTTCAGTCTAAAAATAGTAGAATAGAACTCCTTTGACATTCCTTCTGGGCTATCGCCTTCCGAAAACCATGGTTTTTTTCTTGAGCTCAGGGAACAGTGACCTGTAATAATTGCCAACATTTGATACGTTGTATTTTTCTTGCCACAGATTTCTACAAAACTTTTCCAAAAAGTTTTTCTCGTCTTCTTTAGGAATTTTAATGTCAAGGGTTGGACCTGATGTGGCAGCCTACTTTGCAAGTGCGTCCACCGTTTCATTTTGCCATAAGCCTGCAGGCCCTTTCACTCAACACAATGCCACCCCAGAAAGAGTTAGATAGAGAGGGAGAGAAAGAAAGGAAGAGAGGGTTATATATGGTAAGATATGATATTATAATAAGATAGAAAGAGGTAGATAGATGGATAAAGAGAAAGAAAGAAAGAGAGGGAGAGAATAAGAGCAGGCAGAGAGATAGGAAGATAGGGGGTCACACAGAGAATATATGTATATGGTTAGAGAAGATAGTAACATAGAGATAGAAGAGAGATGGATAGGTTTAGACAGATAGAGAAAGAGTGTTAAGAGAGAGTTATAGTTAGAGAGGTATAAATTACCTAAATAGATGTGTAAACAATGAATAATTAGTATTTTATTTTAAAAATCCCGTAAATGTAGCGAGAGCAAAAGAGAGATAGACATAGAAAGAGTGAGAGAGAGAGAGAGAGAGAACAGTGGACTGACATAGGGACAAAAATGTAGTTATAGATGGTAAGCTATATGTAGAAAGGGAGAAAAGTAGAGTTAGAGAAAAAGAGGTAGAAAGATTGATCGAGAGCGAAAGAGAGAGAGAGAGAGGGACAGCAGACGAGTTAGATAAAGTTAGAAAGAGTGAGAGAGAAAGAGAGAGGATAGTGGATATAAAGAAGAAAGAAATATGGAGAGAGAGAGATATAGTTAGCAAGGTATAAATGTAGATCGATAGATGTGTATATGTGTTTATAGTGTTTATTTTTAAAAAACATCGCAAATTTAACGAGAGAGAGAGAGAGAGAGAGAGAGAGAGAGAGAGAGAGAGAGAGAGTCAGATAGAGACTGAAAGAGAGGGCACAGGCAGAAAGATACTTTAACGAACTGTGTTTTTAAAACGCCCCATTGTTGACCAACCTTTTGACTAGAAAAGGGACTGTTACTGGATTTCGTAAAGCCAATACCGGATAATGCTCAGTTCTCTCACACGCTTTTCGTGCCGAACAAGTGTAACTGTTAAGAAAACGGAAAGGCCCTTTCTAGAAATATATTTTATGAAAACCAGACCAAATTTCTACAACTGGCGAAGTTTTTCTCGTGATTTTTCGTTTCGATTATTTTATAATCAACATGGCCAAGTAATTTTTCTTCTTGCGATATGTGATAAGCCTTTCCCGATCAATCGGGTCGTCTCAACCTCGCTGTTTCGATCTGTCAGACGGGTTTCGGTTTCTCGCCATAATCACTGGCATTATTTTTCTCATTTGATTTCTTTTTATAAGTTTGTGAAAGGGGTGCGTCAGTGATATATTTGTCTAGTGGTGTTTCTGAGGATTCGCTGTTGGATGATGAAATGTTGATGAATGATGAAAATGAGATGATGAAATTCCAAAACGCGTCTGGCATACCAGAATGACCAAAAACGAACAAACAACAGAAAGAACAGATTGTACTTAAACTTTACTCTCACTCCAGTCTATTACAATTTTAATTCTCTTCCAATCGAAAACGTCGTCCGTTACCATCCTGAACCCAGAATAAAACTGCATATCCAGATTGGATGGATATTCATTTTTTAACGAAAAAAAGTTTACTTGAAACGTTTCATTTATTGACTTTTTTTTCTTGAAATACTTTTTATCACTCGTATGCTGGTGTTGTGTCAAACACGCTTCACGCACGAACTATGAGCTGTTGCAACGCCCACTGAAGTGGAAAGTTGTGACATTGAAACGAAATTTTTGGCAATTTTTAGGACCAGGAAGAATCCGCTCGGTAAAAGTGGCCAAATTGGCCGGTGTAAAAACGCAAACACTTTAGAATTTGTCGCCCATTGTGTCCGGGCTTTTATATAAAACCGAAAGTCAATTGGGGATTTACTTTAGGTAGATTGTTCAAACTCTCTCCCTCGACGCATACAATCAATTATCCCCATTTTGAAAGTTTGAATAAATGCGTAGCCGGTGATTATGGGTTTCGTCGGGACTTTTTGTGAGCCATCGGTATTAACAGGTGAAATGCTCACAAAAAAATCCGATTAAAAAGGGCTGCCAAGTTTCGCAGAGCAATCTAAACAGGAAAAATCTAATGTCTCATCAAAATAAAGAAATAACAAATTGAAATTTTATTATATTAGAACGAGAAGTTCTAGTCAGATTTAATTATTAGATTGGATAACCCTAACATTTTTTGTTAGTATAATGCACATATATTCGTGCAAATTTTGTCCTTCTGATTTTCACCCGATCACAACCCTGCGGCAGCTTTGCACCCGGAGGACACATGCTTTAAAAAACCAGCCTCACTGTGAAGGATTCTGAGGATGAGAGATAGTAAGAAGGAACGGAAAGGGTTAGGTGAGACAATAGGTTACAGTAGAACTTCAGGAAGCGGGCAATGATCAAAACTTGAACAGGGGATTTTTAGGTCATTGTGGATAGGGAGTTAGAAATGTGGGTCGCTTGGAGCATTCTTCTGATGGTTTTTGATTTGATTGTTTGAATGGGTTGGACATTGGTTACATTACAGTTCTACTCCATATGTCCAAATAGGTCGAATTATTATTTGGTAGAGTGATAGTTTGTTTATTAGTCATTTCTGATTTAGGTTCTAGCAGTCTTCTTGGTTGTCAAGTTTTCTGTTTTGTTCTTGATGCTTCAGTGGGTTTTTATTACATTTGTGTGAAGGTCGTAATTTTCTCTCTCTCTCTCTCTCTCTCTCTCTCTCTCTCTCTCTCTCTCAATCTTTTGTTCAATATTAACTTCCATTTTTTGTACCATTCTTCGATAATCTCAAAATTCTCCTGGATATTGTAGGTCGCTTGGGTTGTCCGTATTTGCGGTATCGTCCGGAATGGATTGGCAGAACAGCAATAAGTAAAGTAAAAGTAAAAAGTAAAGTAGCCGAAGGTCGTGGGTTCGAATCCCGCTCGTGACACTAGCTTTTTCATTTCAACCAATACCTTGTATAAAGTTTAATTAATTGAAAGAAGTTATTTGGTCGATCGGACCACGAAATATAACGGGTAAAAAGTAAAGTAATTTCTGCCATACATGAGGGCTTAATGTTTAACTACCCGTTGGTTATCTCGGACGAGGGGTCAAACCACTTTACAATCAATTTATTATTGTCAATTAAAAGCGGGGTGGTGCTGGGATTCGAACAGCAGTTTAAACGGTGTATAGGATGGGACCAAGAGTGCTCCCTTGTGGGACGCCGGCTTGGATCGGTTGTATTTCCGCGCCTTATTTTAAAACAACGATCTTTAAGATAGGTTTCCAATTTTGGTAATAAGGATAAGATAGGAATTGCTCTTGTTGAAGAGAACTCCCGGTGCCCCAAGTTTTGAAAAGCTTCGACATGTCTCGCTGTTCTCTAAAGCGGTGGAAATTTGTACTTTTAATAACCCCTCGCCGAAAACCGAATTGATGAGGAGGAAAGATTTTGAGTAAATCTAGGGTGGGTATTGAACTTTTAAAAGGAATCCTTCAAGGATTGTAGTCATCAATGGGTGAAGGCTGATGGGTCTGTTGGATAAGTGACTTAGTTGATTATGCGGTTTAGATTTGAGTAGTTAATGGAGTATTTCCATAGAAGGGAAAAGTGAGAGGTATATGATTCAGTTTTATTTGGTTTAAAAAAAGGACGGCGTTATGAGGGATAGATATCGTGTCCACCTTATGACCAAATAAGATGAAAATATAGAAAGCAAAGTTTTATTTCTACAATTGAAATGGAAAGATTAAATTAAAAAATTAAAGAGGTTAATAACACACACAAATTCCATGCCAGTCCTTTGTCTAGGTCTAATCTTAAGTATTTCATTTACATGTATGTCGGTAATTCCTTGATTGACGCCGGAGTTTTGTCTCCGGGAAGACACTGCCACACCTTACTCAGAAGCAGCGATTGGCTATAATATTGGGTAGAAACTGCTTTAGTTTAAAGAGAACACCTGGGTGCCACAGCCAACACCTTTGGTTTACCATGTGCCTGTGGTCTAAAGCAGTGTATGTAGTGCTATCAACCCTGAAGCATATGGATAGGGATAAAAGTGACGGCCTTTTGCAACTCGACCTGAATAGATCTATGTATTGTGCTCCCCTGTTTTTTATAACTGGCCATCTTCAGGTTGTTAATCAGCCTCCGTAGCTCTGCCAGCGGCTCCTTAGTGTAGGATCTTGCTTGCGGTTTTTCCTGTCTTAGTTGCAAGAACCTCCACCACCCTGAAGTGAGATGACGAGGAACGAAAACCGAAGTGATAAGGACGAATGGTTTTATGTAAATTTAGGATGGATAGTAGCCGTATTAAAAGGAGGCTTTGGTGATTTTGGACTTTGCTCAGTGAAAGGCCGATAGGCCTAGGAGGATATGTGACTAGGTGGACTTTGAGGTTGAGGTATGAGTATGATAATGGAGTATTTCCATAGAAGGAAAAAGTGAGAGGTAGTATGATTGAGTTTTATTTAGTTTAAGAAAACTACGGCCTTATGGGGTATGTGTCGGAATATTGTGGGGTTATGAGATCATACTAATCTTAGAACCAAATAGGTTGAAAAATAAGAAGTTAAGACCCTCACACCCGGAAGTAATAATGAGTAATTAATGAATAATGAGTTGCATTATCTATTTAAATAACATAAAATAATTTAATGTTAATGTAATTGTACATTACTCAAAACAAAATTTCAAAATGTAATTAGACTATAATTTGTTAAACTTGGTATTTTCCTCTTTTTAATCAGTTTTAATTATTTCATTTATTCATGACAACTAATCGAAATAATGATAATATTTTGAGCAAGTTTGGTACAATTATGGTTTTGGCTTGCTGGTTAATGATTTCTTGTGGAGGAATGTATAGTTTGTCAATTTAAAAATTCAGAAAAATCGAATCAAATTAATTTCGAGAAGTCTCATTTTTTGGGTGAGTAGAATTAAAGTTCTTTGTTTGAAAAAAAACCAGTTCATTGAAACTGTGAAATAATTTATGTTTTAATGATAAAAATTTCGGAAATTTTTGTAAAGAAAAAGTAGATGTGTGTATGATTAGTCAGGGTGTGTATTATATTGTGCCCTTAAGGAAAAAGTAAGTATAAATGTAGCTTGTAGAAATTTTTGTAAGAATTTCAATTGATTTCAAATTATTTTCTTTCACAAAACCTTATAGAATTTTGTGGTGATTAGTGACCGTTAGTCGATGATTATTCGGAAATCATGAGATGCGGTCTGGTGTGATGTAGGTTTCAGAAAAACATTTTATTTATCGTGCCAACGTTTCGATCTTTATTGAGATCATCTTCAGGGTTTAAAGTGTTTTTTTTTCTGCGTAAGTGTGCCATTCTGGGCCCATGAGGCACTCTCAACACGACACGCAAGAATTACTTACGCAGAAAACCAACACTTTGAGTCCTGAAGATGATCTCAATAAAGATGGAAACGTTGGCACGATAAAGAAAATGTTTTTCTGAAACCTACATCACACCAGACCGCATCTCACTATTTCCGAATAACTTATAGAATTTAATATAAGGGTATATTAGGATTAAACCAAAATTTTGTGTATAAATTTTTTTAGAGTTTTCTAGCTCTTTCTTCACTTATTCTATTCCATGTACTAATGAACTGTGTTTAGTTTATACTAGGTTAATTATTAATTTACATAATTGTTTTTCAGCGTTTTTAGCATTTCCTAGGTTAAATTATTAACTTAGAAAGCTTTAAAAAAATGTACACCAAAAAAACAACAGTTTATTGGCAAAATTTTTGTTTGTTTTTACGCCTGTGACTTCAGAGGCTACTCTTGTCCGAGTTCACTTTCCTTCAACGACCTTGCAAACTTCTGTTCCACCCGCAATAAAAAAGAACAAAAACTCCCAAGGAACGAATGAATTATATCGCTTACCTGCAAAAACAGTAGGAACGGCAGCAGCAGCATTTCTTCGATTGTGAGGCCGGCGGGGTAGCACTTTCACACTTTCTGGCTCTGCCCACAATGAGCTCTTGCGCGTTATTGTACCATTTGTACCTTTCCACTTTGCGGCGTTCGGGCCCCACTCTTCTATCGTGTGCACCTCGACGAGGGTGTTATGGAGTTAGGGGCTTTTTCGACCTAGGATATCCAAGCAAGCGTGATCTAGTTAGCCCTGTTGATAAAAATTATGATTTGGCCTATGGCATGTGAAATCTAACTTTTACCTCGACCTCTAAGCTGAATTATTAACTAGTACCTAACCCCACTACAAATTATTCGATTATATCACCAATTTTCCAAAATAAATCTCAAGAATGTGTCTTGTTTTCTCTGTTTTGGACTTATAAGTCGCGTTTCGGCTTTTCGCCATCTTTAGTAGTGGATCTCACGACGAACAAGCCTGGCAGCCTAGCATGAAATAAGACACCCCCTTATTTCAAGTAAAGAGAAAACTAAAAGCTATCGTGTCTGCTATTTTTCGGGTTCATTCCATGTTTTTTTAACTGTTTTAAGTTAATTGGCCAAATAGGGCATCATTGGACATAAATATCTCGAATGGTTCACCATGCTTTGTTTTCTAAAGAAAATGTTTCTTGTCCATGTTAATGTTCTTTTGATGCGTGATTTTTGTCGTGTTTGTCCAGCATATCCCATTTGCAAAATTACAAAATGTCCTCCTTTTTTTCATATAAAATAAATAATCTTATTAGTTCAATTTATACAACTAAAACTGCCTCACAAAAACATGTACAACAAGAACTGGCTTGACGCTATCATTGTTCATAAGATCTCCATATGCAAGATTCTCAGTTTTCCAAGTCTTATCTTATTATTTAACAATAATCGTAAAGAAATAGTGAGAACATTTCACAAATTAATTAAATTTTTCTTCGGCCAGAACACCAGTCCAAAACCCCGCTATTTCGGATACCCAATTGTTTTGTTCCATGGCTTTTTGCCGAAAATTGTACACTGTGGAAGAAATGTGTGGTGATTAGTGACCGTTAGTCGATGATTATTCAGAAATCGTGAGATGGTGTCAGGTGTGATGTAGGTTTCAGAAAAACATTTTCTTTATCGTGCCAACGTTTCGATCTTTATTGAGATCATCTTCAGGGCTCAAAGTGTTTGTTTTCTGCGTAAGTGTGCCATTCTTGCACATTCTATATCTATCTTACTGGCACTCTCAACACGACACGCAAGAATGGCACACTTACGCAGAAAACAAACACTTTGAGTCCTGAAGATGATCTCAATAAAGATCGAAACGTTGGCACGATAAAGAAAATGTTTTTCTGAAACCTACATCACACCAGAGTCTAGTTTTTCACCTGGAATCATCGTAGTACCAGGGAAGGATACTAACACACGGCACAACTCAGGGTACAAGGGATCCAAAACGACCAATTTGACCAATAAGTCATTTTTTTTCCAGTGACAAAACTGTTGTGTAAATATTAGTTTTTAGCTTTACAAGAACAGTAGAGTGATCTGGGGCTACAATCAAGGCTATGCTTCATTATTGCTGCCGCATAGGTGTTAATTTTTAATGCCAGTAAACATAAGGTCAGAAGTGTCCGTTCATCTCTCCTAAATTCTAATTGTTCACTTCCATGTTTAACGATGAAAACGAACTTCTCTGAGGGATTTTTTGACGTTGCCAAATGACCTTAGTGTTTTTCTCAATACAATGTTTCATCCCACCCCTCACTCTTGCGTTTCCATGTTGTGAGAAGCATGGGAAGGACGCTGCGAAAATCTAGGACTCTCTAATTAGTCGTACGCAGACAAAGAAACATATTATATCGAGAACCATTATTGGGCATCATCCTTTTGACTCCAAGGATCAAAAGATCAACTTTTACGGCCAATTAACTCCTTAATTGTTTTATAATATTAGACAGATTGTAAACATGCAAATTACGATGATTATCGTATAACTGAGTACTTTTTATATAAAGAATCTTACAATATTTGGCCGGTTATATGGTAAATAAGCAATTTTTCTTTTGAACTTTATGAAGTAAACCCTTGGTCAATCCTTAACGGCATCAGATGATCGCCTTTTCAGTCGAGTTGATATCTCAATCTCTGAAATGATTTCTTTCCTTCTCTGAACGATTTCAAACGTTCGTTGCAACATCCTACAATCGCATTTTCTTCGAGTGAAAGGTTCGTCGTCATTTACCATCCCGTATATGAACGTTTTTCTTTTCCAAGGGGGATCCACGATGAAGCTTAATTATTTTCATCCTCTCGTCCACAAACTGCTCCAATAAAAACGTGAGAAAGCCGGAAATTGCTAAAGGTTGTTGAGAAAAAAAAGAGGAAGAAAACTCGTGTTTACCCAATCCAAAACATAATAGTTTTGAAGGAATTTTATGTCCGAGTGATGGAAGTGAAACTGCCAGGACATTTCCCGCTGTCCATTTATTGGCGTTAACTTCCTTTTATGTAATACTTTTATAATTTTACTAACATAGTCACATAGATCCTTAAGACCTTGTTTTGGGGGAAAAATATTATATTATGAATGTTGCCAAACAAGTGGTTTATTTACAGTTCAGTGAGATCTGTCTTCTTGGCAAGTCAGCCAAACCTGATATCGCTATCTTAAAAGTCTTCGGTTATCCCGGATAAAATTCAGGAATAGACTAAACGCTTTTTCAAAATTAAGTTAGCATCAATTATTAGTCATTTTCATTCAGAAGTCCCCAACCCTGGGACTAAATCTGATCGAGTAAACAGCGGAAATACCAACGTTACACTTACAGCCTCCATTTCTAAATCTTACAGAGAAAGCTCTGGAAAATAAAAATATAAGTTCAGTTTTATACCTAGACGTATCGTAAGCTTTGATAAGGTTCAACACGAGCTAAAAACACTATTTCAAAGACATTATTATTATATTGAATTTTTGACCATTCGGAAAGATTGTTCCAAGGTACCACAAGGTAGCATCTTAGGCCCCCTACTGTACTTTCTGTATACAAGTAACTTAACACAGATGGAAAACAACGATCGCAACATTTCCCCAAGACACTGCTGCCTCTCAGTGGAAGAACGTAATAATCAACATCGTAACCAAACAGATATTTAAAAAGACCAAAATCTGTACATGTTAACTTCACAAATAGAAAATTAGTTAGATAAATCAATCGCCTCCAGTGGTAAAATGGTGCCATTTTAATTCAGTCATTTAGGCATTAGGCTAGATAAAAAATCAAATTGGAATGAACACATCAAAAAGGAAAAGAAACTTAACTTCAAATTATTTATTTATTGGTTGCTGGGAAAGAATTCTCGACTAGCAACACAAAATAAAAACATGATTTACACTCATATATTATAAAATATATGGATGTATGGCTTACCTTTCTATGACAAGGAATGAACAGGATTTAAAAAAAAAAAACGAGGGAACAGTGGAACTCACTCATTGGACACAAACAATCCAAGAACTTCCTAACAAACTTTGGTTGAAAGACGTAACAGAATGTATAAAGTAAGCAGGAAAAACTGCGAATCCTAACAGGAAATAAGACACTGCAAACTAAACGGACATCTGAAAAAGATTGGCATAACCCAACACGGCACGTGCAGATTCAGCAAAGAAACAGATGTGACACCAACACAGTAGTAACAAACTGTGGTGCTACACCTGCCCGCAGGAGGAAGTATTTTGGGACATATAACGTAACCGTAGAAGAGATTCAACCACTGAAACCGGACCTACAAATCAAGTTCCTTGATGAACTAGGACTTACCGGAGTGCTTTAAGCACAGAAGGGGGTACAATAGCACTTAAAGGACACAGTATAATACACACCCTAATTAATATATCTATCTATGTATGGCATATAACTCAAGGGTTGTGCCAAAAGAAGTAATACAACGGTTTCAAAATAAAATTCTACGATTGGCATACTTATATGCATTATATAAGTCTTCAAAGCAATTCGAACAAAGAGGCCAGCAGCTTGCTACACTACCACACAAGCTGAGTTTGAACTCATTCTTTAAAAGTTACGAGGTTGACTAGTTATAAACTATAACACTGACGAGTGGGCTTAAGCGTTATTTAATATCATTATATTTATTAATCAGAGTAAAATTAATAAATGGCCGTATTTGTCCGATTTTAACTAGCAATTGTTTTTTTTAAGGTAGAGTAGTTTTAAGCAATTTGATTATTGATTTGTGCAGATTTGGCTAGAATTACACCATAATCGGATATGGCTTATTTTACCGAATAACATTCAAACTGTACAACACGCTTTCCCAAATTTGGCTCTATTTAAAAAACAAATTATCAAAAATCGACCAAACCTATCATTTACACTTTTGTAAGTATTGTAAATCTTGAGCTGTTGTGTTCTTTTTATTCTGTGTACACTCAGGGGTCTACATTTAACGCGTACAAGTCTTGATTGTCACTCATCCCGGGAGTTGGCAGTCCTTGGTCAGAACTCGGCCTAATTCGTCCAGCAACCGAGGTTGGGCTCCAGGGGTATCATCCGCTAGCTCATTTCAGCCACCAAATCACTTCCAAAATCTAAACACTCACATTTTTAAATACAATCTTTCCTATTTACATATTCAGCTAGTTAGTATGATGGACTCGATATTCCTTCATACCCTTTACACCTATTATAGATTAACCTAACTCGATAACGATACTCAATATTTCGCCCCTAGACCTCATACTACACATTCACGCTAATAAATGCATTCATTCTCAACCCAATCTAGAATACGCAATACTACTAATACTATTATGGTACTACGTACAATAAAACAACCATGTTGTCTCCAAGAACAGGGAACCCAAATATTTGCAGGTGTGCTCAATCACAATTCTCGTATCTGATGGCATTACTACGCGCTCTCTTTATGAATGGAACCAAGGAATAACCGCTGTTCAATTAAGTACATTGTAGTTACAAGTACATATTTGATACATCGAACAACCTTTCTCTACATGCCGGACATATTCACGGCCTTGGCCCCCAAGTGTCCATGTTTCAACCTCGCCCATTCTTAATCGAGTGAGGATTATCCCTTTTCTACGAGTCCGATCCTGGGAGAGCCACCTATTGATTCTAGATATGTGAAAGCTTCTCTGCCGATCTTTTATATTTAGATATTTAGATTAGAAATTACTCTGTTTTTACTAAGTAGTCTTGTTTTGACCTATATCTGAAGATTATAGTGCTTGATCCTGGAAATGAGCAATAATAGGTCAAAAAATTTCTCTTTAGCTGTACTTAAGATAATATATTTTCCCCGTTTTATTATATTAAGCGAAATTGATACGCCTGTAAATTTCTCTCGGTTTTTTCCCAATGAGTGTCCTACAGTCAAAGATCGGCTTTTATTTCAATCTACTTTCACGTCATAATAAACAAACCAATAATAAACGCTTTCTCTGAAATGTAGTAATTACTCTCATGGAATAGAGTTACACGTACGATCTGTTTTATCTAATTTTTCACGTTAGACAAAAATCCGCGACGACGTATGTTAAAACTTTACATGGCTTTATTTTTAACTATTTTGCCAGTTAGCTACCATCACCGAGTCGAGAAAAAAGGTCAAGCACATGATTAAAGGTACTGTCGGTTGAATTTCCGTCAATATTTTAGATTGCTTCAATCCGTCCAATTAAATTAACTTTAGGAGAATATTTTCATAATAGATAATCCTTATCCTCTCAGGAACAACTATAAGCCGCGTCACGTTTTTCTCACAATGAAGCAACGTTTATTCACTCTCGTACGCAATAGTAAATACCTTTCCCTTTCAATGAATAAACCCCACTAATTTATTACATATTCTTTAAGTTTCCTTTGATTTTTCTCTAGCATATAACACATTATTATCAACATTAATTATCATGATATTTATGTGTTTGTTTAGTGTTTCTCATAAAATAACGTAATTGAAACAGTTACTTTGTAAATGTTCTCGTTTCCCCATTATCTCTGGTTTTGAATGGTTCGGAGACAATGACTTAAATGATTCTTCTGCTTTCTTTATTGGCAGCCAGAAGAGCGTGTCTATCTCCGGAGGATCCGTAGACAGGAACAATGAGTTACAAAGTTTCCTTCGATCATTAATTTTTGTACCTTTTCCTGTTCATTTTCATAACTAAATACGATCTGTGATTCTGTTCGGTGTTGTTAAACGGCTTTTTGTCACTCTGATTTCATTGTGAGGTGGATAAAATCGTCTGATTAGGAAGTTTGACCTAAAAATAAAATTGACAAAAAAAATTAAACAGCACTTTTGAAAGTTCCACCTGAAAGATGCATTCATAAAACAATTATTTTCTGATTATAACGAAGTTTCTTTTAACATTGATTTTCATGTAACTAAATTAATTGTAGATTGGTCGTTACTGATCATTTTAGTCTTGAAACATCAGGTTGTATGAAAGAATATGGGCATCAATTATTGCATGTTGCTCAGAAAAATAAAGGAAGAGGAAATTCGATTTAAGAAAAAATAGTACATACTATACCATTATATTTAGTGGTATGATTGACCAAATTACCTCTTTCAATTAATTAACATTTTTATGTAAGGTTTTGGTTGAAATGAAAAAGTTAATCACCCATGACCTTCGGCTAAATACGCCAATGCTCTACCACTAAAGCTATTGTGACTTTGATCCTCTCAGAGATGAAAAAGTTAAAGTCACGTGTCACTCCGAAGGTCGTGGGTTCGAATCCCACTCGTGACACTGACTTTTTTATCTCAACCAAGACCTTACATAACCAGAATACTTTATTTTAATAATAACACCTTCTTGCCGTGTTGTCCAAACTTCTTTAAAGACTCCTTTAAATGTTTAGTGTAAGAAGAAGAAGAAGAAAAAAAATTATTCTGGGACTGGAGTGACCCTAGAATAATAAATAGCTTAAATTAAAAGTTAATAACATTTTGACACATTCCTCTGTTTCCTCTGCCGAATAGAACAATGAGTAAAAAAAGTTACAAGGGAAGTAATTCCTGTCATACAAAAGGGCTTAACGTTCAACTACCCATTGGGTGGTGCAAACGGGGAGTCACACCACTTGTCAATACATTTTTCATCCCATTTTCAATTAAAGTGCTATAGGTTCTGACGGGATTTGAACCCAGAACTGTTAGCATAGCAAATGCAAGCCAGACACCCGAACCACTCGGACAGTGTGGTCCTCTCCCCCAGGGAACAAAGAGTATTGCTTGAGAGCATTCCTGGATATGGTGCGGATTTTCAATACGGTCTGGCACCTGGGCACCTCCTATAAACTTAAACCCTATCCTCTCCTTCAATCTTCTTTAACTGATCGCTGCTTCAACATTAGGTGCAGCAATGACTAATCATTTATAAGACCAATACATGCCACCGGCTCACAAGGGAACAATCTTGGTCCCATCCTCTATGTATCTTTTGCACTGCTGACTTACATCCCGATATATATATATATATATATATATATATATTATGCAGGGTGGGCGACCAAGACCCGAGGGGTTAAACGCCTGGGTAGACTCGTACCCCATCCCTAAAAGGTCCGGGACTTGGTCGGCTCACGTGTCCTGCATAAACCTCTTGGACTTGTTCACAAATCCCAAGATTTTGGACCATTTTATCTCGGGGAGTGATTTGGTGATGTCCTCTCCTTCAAAGATTTCAAATCTAGACCTAGCATACCTACCTGCGAGGCCTTGCCGTTTCTTCTTTTATTTCGCAGAACGGCAAAAGGGATCTGGTAGAATACCCATTACAAAGAGGTGTCTTCTCAGTTGGCAGTGGCCCGTCAGAATACCTATCAGCCTCCTAATTCCCTTCCTTGAGATAGAGAATAGCCATTTCAATTCTGCTGGTTTGATCGCCTTAACAAACTCTTTCGATTGCCTGTATCCGGGGGATAAATTCCACTCCCTTAGGAATTGTTTTATGCCCCAGTTATTGATACTCTCTTTCGCTGTGCTCATAGAGTGAAGTAATACCGGTTGTGGCCCAACAAACGCAGTATTAGAACCTTCTTTGGCTAGGCCACCTTATTCTCAAACCTGAAAGAGATCCTATTGATAAGATCTATAGTTTCCTCCACCAGTCGTGAGGTTGACAAATCTTTTTGTAATGCCCTAAGACTAGACTTACATCCCGATATTGCCTAAACAGATAAAACTCCAATTATGTCTTCTAACCCGAACCCCATTAAGCAACCTCCAGCATCCTTGAACTTATCAAAGACTGGTGCAAAAAGTGATAGTGCAATATTGAATGAAGAAAATTGTTCACAGTGAAGATTTACCTTGAAAAACGGTCTTACCCTCGGAACTACAGGGCTCCACTCAAGCCTAATACTTAAAATTATCCATAGACATCCAACTGACATGGAATCCACACATGACGCTTAAAAAGCAACAATTTAACAGAACACATGAACAACTATGAAGTCTTTTGGGTCCAAAATCTGTTTTAACCATCAGAACACAACTAACCCCTTACAAGATGTTACTGCAACTATTTTGGATGTAGGCAGTTGAATAGTGGTGTTCCAATATCCAATGCAACCATTACTAGCAATCAAAAGTCCTGCCATTGCCAAAGCTCCTTACTACAATACTAACCTCCACAACATTCCATTTGTCAGCAAATTGATCTGATTCTACTTCCAAACGTTCCACACGAAGATGTCCATCCATCCTGACCCTGCCACTCAAGCTTATCCACACTTTCCCAACCCAAGAACCGGCCACATCGCCTCAAAGATGATGGCATCGAGATCTCGCCATGAAATCCTTCATATTAGGTGCCTTTTTTTGGGTAATTATGAGTCGCTAGCCAAGTTGACCAAAAGCAATCAAGATAGCAGTAGGATTCTTCCTATTGTCTCAACAAATGCATAATTGTGACTTAGTTATACTTTTAAACTTGTTAATCCTCTTTTCATTATATGCCTGCATATTTACTTTGAAGTTACTCTGGTCAAACAAATGCAATAACTTAACAACTAGAATTACATATTTATTCTTATATGATGTGCGTTTCATCTGTGGAAACCACTGAATCGCATAGTACATGAATTTTGAAAATAAATCATAGTAGTGATGTAAAGGCTCGTATAATAACTATTTTTTTTATTTTAAATGAATATGTGGTAACAGCTAACAAGCAATTTCCCTTTGATTCCAGGTAGCCTAGTTGGAACCCAGGTGGCCCAGCAGCTCATGGCAGCTATAAAGAACAGATGTAGCCCTGAAGACCTTCTCGGCATCCTCAGGGAACTCCCTAACCCCCTTGAAGATGACGAAGGCCCTGAGGCAAGATACAATCCCTTAAAAATTGATGTCTTTGTCCAGACGCTTTTCTACCTCGGATCCAAGAGTTTCTCCCATTCTTTTGCTGCAATCGGAAAATTCAATCAAGTTTTCAAGGTATAGTACATTAACTTTGTGTGCTTTGACTTTTAATAATTTTCATTTTATTTTTTCAGTTATTAGCAGATGGGGAAGAAGCTCAGTTGTGTATTCTTAGAAGTATTTATGAGCTTTGGAGAAATCATCAGCAAATGATTTGTGTGCTGATAGATAAAATGCTCAAAATTCAATTACTTGAATGTTCGGCTGTCGCCAATTGGATATTCTCCAAGGAGATGTCTCATGATTTTACAAAGTAATTAATAAAACTATTTCAAAATTCAGTTATGTGGTACTTACAATGAAAACTCATTTTAGGATGTATATATGGGAAATTTTACATTTGACGATTAACAAGATGAGCAAATATGTATCGAGGCAAAGTCGCGAACTCGCTGAAGCCAGGGAGAAACTGGCCAGATCTGGTGGTGGAGGAAGTTCTTCAGGGGATGACAGCGATGATAGCATGGGTGGTCGGGGAGATGACAAACCGACAGAAGAGATGGTCGAAAGGATGGAAGAAAGGCTTGAGACAGCCCAAGGAGATCAAAAAAATCTTTTCCTTATTATATTTCAGGTTCGTTTCGAACAAAATTAAATATTATTTTATTTAATCCTTTTATCTTTATTTTAATTTTTTCCAGAGATTCATAATGATTCTGTCTGAACATCTAGTCCGATGTGATACGGACAATAAAGAATTTGACAATCACTGGTACAGATGGACAATTGGGAGATTGCAGCATGTCTTCTTAGCTGTAAGTTGGTTGTATAAGTAATATAAACGGCTCTTTATTTTTTTATTTTATTTTTTTTTTTTAATTTTCAGCATCATGAGCAAGTACAGAAATACAGCAGCACGTTGGAGACATTGTTGTTCACTCAGGATTTAGATCCACATATATTAGATATTTTCCATCAGTTTGTAGCATTATGTTCTTAAACAAAAAAGTTAATGTTCATAGCTTTCTTTCAAAATTAAGGTATATAATTTATATAATTTCACTAGGCTGAATCGTTTAATTACTCGATTGCTAGTAATTGACCAAGTCTACACTTGATTTTCATTTTAATTAAAGTAACATGTATATTAGTAAATGTATAAAATTCATATATTGAAAAATAAATTTTTTTAATATTTTGTTTTTAATTTTCCCTATGTTTTTATATAAATTGTAGAATGTTTGTCGTACTGGACATTTGATTTGACTAGGTTAATGAAGTAATGATTTGAGCCATATTTTGCTGTAATTTTTCTTTATTTTAAGCAATACACTGCAATTTTCTTACTCATTTCAAGGATTTGACAAATGTAACAAATCGTAAACCTCTTCACCACAGCCAATAAAAAACGGCGTTTGCTGTTTCAATTTTTCAGGATGCACATTTAGAATGTTAGTTTTTCCCGTTGTTGCCGCACCTCCGCAAAGAAGGGCCAGGAATGCAAGCGGGATGCACTCACATATCAAAGAATGCTGAAATTTTTTTATTATTTTTTTTGGGGGGGTTATTTTTATTTTGTCTTACTTGTCCATGTGGCATCTTTCGAGTACTTGGGCAGAGGTATATACCACCTGTCTTGAGAACACAGTGGAAATCAGCAGCCAAGCAACCAGTAAACCGCGACTTCAGTGGTATTCCTTGCTGTTTTAAATTATAATAATAATTAAACATGTATTATAATTTTTTATTCATTTTTTTAAATATTTCATTGCTAATGCTCAGGCACTTATTAGTCTTGTGTAACAGGGTTTTAGTCGGCTTGTAAAAATCATCAAATTATATATATATATACACGTATATATACACATGTACATGTACATTTTGCATTGAACATTCTTTCTAAGTTGTCTACAAATGGATATTCTTGGTTAAATATACTTTAAGAAATTCATTTGTCACTTACTTTTGGATCTTTCCTTTTCTTTAAGTACTCTACTATCTGAGGTTCCCATAGATATTCGTTACCTTCATTTATCGATAGAATTCTCGCTTTCTGAGGTATCTTCATATGTTTTTCCATTACAACTAGTTCTCCTAAAACCTGCACGGAAATTTTACCCGGCTCAATAAAATAAAATAATTTCTAGTTGTTTTTCTCTTACAGGGTCCAAAACATAGTGGGTAACACCAAAATTTTTAATGCCTATGACAACATTGACACTTGCGCCGTATATAGCGTACCCTGAGGCGACTAAATATTCTTCCTTGAGATTTGACAACGTCTGACTGAACAGTGTATCTTCCTCTTCCTTCATCTCCTTTCTACAAACCTAACAATTCAAACAAATTGGTTTTAATATAATAAAAGGACAAACCTGTATATTGAAAAAATGGACGCTGTGGGTAAATCGCATGCGATATTCCTTTCATCGAGATTTATGCCTTGAAAACAAACTATGTACTTCCCTTGCTTGGCGTTTTCAATCTGAAGCAAATATTTTTAAAAGTTCCCTTATCAAAATTTCCTAAAGAGATATTTACAGAAATCGGTTCATCGTTCAAATTAGATATTATCTGATAGCAACAGCCAGAGTTGGTCAAAATGTGTATGAATTCATCATTTATTATTGATGGGACCTTTTCACAAGTTAGGGTCCAATAATTGAAAGATGAAAGCCTAAAAAACCATGAAACCTAGATGAAACGTTAAGACAAAATAGTGTTCAACTCACAAGTTGCCAAGTTTTAGCCTTTGCAGCCTGTGGGCAACGGTTTTAATCGCAAGTTGTAAAAATGAGATGAGGGTTGACAACTGTCCGCAAGAATCGGTGGCAAGGTGCTCCAGATTGGACATGTACAGATGAAGAGTCTCAACGACATTAGAATCCTTGAAAAGGATATAAGGTGTTTGAGTTGATGCCATTGTAATGTTGATAATCGGATTACTCAAATCTATTAACAATAAAAAAAACTTGCTTAAATAAATCATATGAACCTACTGACATTTTTGTTAAATAATTGAATATTTTTAGAGATCTATTTGACCTTTTCCTAAGAGAAACAACTACAATATTTTGAATCTTGAGATTTCCTCCTAAGGTCTGCCAGGTGATAAATTTGACCTTTACTCATCATATTGATCGTTTTATCCTCACTGTATTGGTTGGTCAGAAATGTTTCAGCATTTCACCACCTTAAGCTATTTTTAAAACCCTTAGATACAAATTTTTATAGCAAATTATGCATTTTTGGGCTTTTTTCCTCTGATTTCTAGTTCTTCCGCTTTTATTGAAATTCAATGCCATAACAATAGTGGGGAAAGCAGAATATTTCTTTCTTCAGGCTATATTATATATATTAGGCAGGGTGGGCGACCAAGACCTGAGGGGTTAAATGCATGGGTAGACTTGTACCCGATCCCTAAAAGGTCCGGGACTTGGTCGGCTCACGTGTCCTGCATAAACCTCTTGGTCTTGTTCACAAACCCCAAGATTTTGGACCATTTTATCTCGGGGAGTGATTTGGTGATGTCCTCTCCTTCAAAGATTCAGGCTATGTTAATAATCTGGTCATTATCGATCATTTAGAATCCCTTTTCCTCACTGGGTTGGTCTGTTCATACACACTGAAGATGGAAGATTGATTAAATATAATATATGTAAGTCCATAGCACTTTTTTGGTGGTAAATTCAATGAAAATTTCAGGTACTTATATACAAATTTAATCAACAATTAATAAATATTTTGTTTTACTATCTGTATAAATTTTTTAGTTTCCATCTACAAGAACTTTTCAGGTTTTTGAGCAATGAACTTCTTGATGGATTTTCTGCAGTCATTGCAGGTTTTTCCCACCAATAGTGGGCCGTAACCTGGAAAAAGTGCAGCAATGTCAGATGAATACGCTGAGTGTGGTAGCACATACAAGCCAAGCTCTAACAATTGCTGGCATATCTACAAACGCACAGGTGTGCGACGAACGTTGTGGTTAGGCAATGCCATCCATTTTTGTTCAATGGCTGAATAAAACTGGTCAATTGGGTGCAAAATAAACTAGAATTAACCATTGTTCGGGCATAAAAGCTCATAATAAAACATGCCTTCCAATCTTGTCATCCAGCTTGTGGATTTATTAATGGTGGGGCATGCGTTTTCCCCAGGATTTTCCTCTATGAACACTCATAAAGGACCCACTTTTCATCCCGTTATCAATAATTTTAAAAAACTAAAAAAATTAAAGAGGAAATCGTAGATGGAGATGCAGTCTAATAAATTCTTCTCAGTCAACATGTCAGGAAATCATCGCTATGATAAACAACACTCAAATGCGTTGAAATTGTTGTATGAAATGAAGTGTTTCTGCACTGTCACTTCTGTCATTGGTTACAAAAGCTTGAATTTGGTCATCATCAATGGTTAATCACAAACTGACCGCTTTGCTTCTTCCAAATCAAAATTCCTATTTCTGAGCTAAACAAACTCTTACAAATGGTAAAACTACAAGGTTCATTCTGTACAACAATTGTCTTTAAATAATTAAATTTAGTTATAAATCCTTTTTAGGAATTCTTTTATAGCAAAAACTAATTAATATTAATAGGGGACCGCGGTAGCCGAGTGGTTAGCATGAGAGACTCTCACGCCGCGGTCGTGGGTTCGATTCCCACTGTCGCCTCTGGCCATTTTTTCCCGATAACCCCCAATTTGAACACACAAGAATTCATACTATGGCTAATATGCAAGATCATAAGGCCAATAAAATATTTAAAAAAATTAATATTAATAAATTGATTAAATCTCTTAACTCTAGTTGAAATAATGGAAGACGGCATATCAGAAAAACATGTTTAATCAGAAAATGTAGTAAGAAATTGGCTGATGAGATCATCCAACTAGTCCCAAGAATACACAGATCAACCCATCCACACTTTTCCCAGGAGCAATATTAAATCTTAATAAATAAATATTTTACATATTATTAACTAAAACAGTAAGCAATATCAGGTTTACTTTAAAAGCACTCTTTCTTATTTTATTTATTTTTTATTTATTTATTTTTTTAAGACAGTGTAAGTTTGTAAAGAGTTCTTAAATAAGAAGGTAGCATTAAAAAGATCAAATTACAAAAACACTTTATTACAAACAACAGAACATGATTACTTTAACAACTGCTGAAGTTCTTCAACATCTTGCTTTGAACCAAGGAAGCAAGGAGATCTCTGATGAATTGATGTCGGCACCAGGTCTAAAATATCCTTCTTCCCATCAATGGCCATTCCACCGGCTTCAGTCATTATCAATGCCATGGGAATACATTCATATAAAAGTCTCAACTGTAAGTTAAAAAAAAAAAAAAATAGAAAATAAAACATAACATTAAAAAAATAAATGACGTTACTTTTCCATTGGGTGCACTTTTGTTAGCGGGATACATAAAAATACCACCATACTTCAATGTTCTATGGACATCAGCCACCATTGAGCCGACATATCTAGAAGAATATGGCTTTCCTAACTAAAACAGATTTCACGTTAAATATATTTACTTTATATACATTTTAAAACATCTTTACTTTTGGATCTTTCTTTCTTCGGACGTATTCTGTCATTCCTAGATCCCATTCATGAGCATATCCCTCATTAACACTGTATATCTTTCCTTTAAGCGGGACAGTTATGTTTCGCTCAGTCAGTAAAAATTCTCCTATGGCCTGTTCAGCAATAATAAATTTATATTTTATCGTTGTTTTTGTTGTTCTAGTTACTTACTGGATCCAACATAAAACCGTGTACGCCCCATCCTTGTCCAAGGGTTAAAACAAGCATCGTGGCACTGCCATAAAGAGCATAACCAGCACAAACCACTTCTTTCCCTGGCTTCAGAACATCATTTAGAGTCGCTGTTTTTCCTTGTGGTAGATCAGTTCTAGAATAAATTATCAATTTAAATTTGACCACAAAAGAAAAATATTTTTAATTACCTGTAAATTGAAAATATTGAACCAATAGAAACTAAACAGTCGATGTTTGAAGATCCATCCAATGGATCAAAACATACAATATACTTTCCTCGTTTTTCTTCATCCACCTATGAAAAATTTAATCATATAAATAATTTAAAGCTGGGATATTACTGCAAGATTGCTTACAATAATCAGATTTTCATTTTCCTCGCTGACTAAAGCACATGTAGTGTATGAAGATTTTAGCATGTTGACAAAGAGATTATTGGAAAGAATGTCCAGTTTCTTGACCTCTTCTCCTTGTACATTTGTTGAACCAGCCATTCCATACCTACAATACCAAAATTTCAGCTCTCACACATTTATATTAAAATTTAGATAATAATAAATTTAGGTTTTGTTATAAAGTTGGAGAGATACCAACCATTCATGCAAAATGGTGGTTGTTGTTTGGGTAATGAAAACGTGGATGAGGTGGCTAAGGCCAAGACATCCCAACCTCCGCACTTAACCATTGTGATCCCCCCCCATGCTAAAAATGCAATAAATGCAGCATTGGTGAGCAAGGACAGCGGAGAAATTCTTGCGAATCAAGAGCATGGTTAATAGGTGGCTCTCGGAGGATCTGACTTAATGAAGAAGGGTCTCCTCACCCGATTAAGAATGTGAGATTGACACAAGGACACATACTTTTGGGGCAAAGCCCACGTATATACCCTGCATGCAGAGAAATGTTTTTCAATTTGTCCAACTTAATTTAAGAAGAAAAATAACTTTATTCTGGGACTGGTGTCCCTTAAGAATAATGTACATGAAATAAATAAAAGAAGTTCCTTATATGAAATTAAAAGATAGAAATCTTGGCACAATGTATACCAGTAAGGCAGGCCAGAAGAGAAAATTACAAGAATATTAAACAAAAATAACAAATGTTAATGTGAGGTCTCCGCTTGGAGGGAGAGGAGGTGATTATACAGGTGGGATTTAAAGGAGGAAAAGGAGGCAGCATGACGAATAGAAAGGGGAAGGGAGTTCCAGAGTTTAGGGGCTCGGATCAGAAAGTATCTTTCGAAGGTATGGGCTGTATGTTGCGGAAGGATAAGGTCGATTGGGGATGAGCGTGTCTTACTAGTGAAATGTGAGGAGTTGAATTGGAGGGATTGGATGATGTAAGGAGGACGACGAGTGTGGATGGACTGGAAAAGAAAGCAACCTAAGAAATACTGTGCACGGAAGGAGGGGAATAGCCAGGAAAGTTGGGAATACAATCCCGACACCCGGGATCCCCGTGGGGTGCCGTACACAAATCTTATGCAACAATTCATAATATGCTTCAATCGCGCATTCCCCCCTCCGAGCCACCACCGCATGCCACACAGCTATAATCAAAGAAGGGAAGTATAAGGGAAGATACAAGGAGTTTGCGGGTGGAGAAAGATAAGAGAAGCCAGGACCGATGAAACAGGCTGAGGGAGGCAATGCAATGCCGGGGAATTTTGGAAATGTGAGAATGCCAGGAAAGGTTTTGGTCAAAGACTACTCCTAGGTTTTTAACCGAGGAGCAGAAGGGAATGGGATGGTTATTTAGCATGAGAGGTGGGATGCTGGGGAGGGAATTGAGGAGTTGCCTGGACCCGATAGTTATGGCAGTATATTTGGACGGATTGAGGACTAGGGAATTTTTATGGGCCCATTCGTTGATGGAGTTTAGGTCTTTTTGGATCTTGAGAATGGCCGAGTGAAGATTGGAAGGGTGGAAGGATATGTATATTTGGGAGTCATCGGCATATAGGTGATAGTTACAGGACTGGATGGAGTCTGGTAGGTCATCAGTTCAGCCAAATTTAATTTGGCTACATAATAGAAGTGCTTAGGAATGCCACCCATCATGAGATTTGTGCTTGAGCACGGTAGCAAATATCTGGGGGGACCCCTTTTCTGATTCTTGGAGAAAACCTTTTATTTTTCATAGTATTGATAATATTGTGTACCTTAGTGCGGGTTGAGAATGAATGTCCATTCTCAATGCTACACCCATTAGCATGAGTGTGTAGTGTGAGAGTGTCAAGGGCGGAATATTGAATAATCGACCCTCAAGTAGGTTAGTCATATAGTAGGTGTAAAGAATGATGGAGGAATATTGAGTACTCCACCACCCTAACTGAGTGAATGATGCAAATAGGAAAGATTGTATTCAAGAGTGTGAGTGTGTTTGATTCGGAACTGATTGTGTTGGGGCTAAAATGACCTAGCTGTTGATACCCCTGGAGCCAAACCTCAGTGGCTGAATGGATACGCACTGCGTGTACATGTCATCAAAGGTTACAACCATACAAGATACACAAGATTTACAATACTTACAAAACTGTAAATGATAGATTTTGTTTCTTATGTTCTTTTTAGGGAATTTATTTTGTAAAAAGAGCCAAATTTTGGAAAGTGTTTTATAGTACTGGCAGTTTTGTGTCTTAAGTGTATGTTGAGAATGAATGTATTTATTAGTGTAAATGTATAGTGTGAGAGAATCGATGGTGCAATATTGAGCACTCCATCACCCCTCAAATAGAATATTGACTTCTCCATCACCCTAAACGAAACGAGCAAATGATATGTAAATAAGAAAGAATGTGTTTAAGTGAGTGAAGGTGGAATGAGTTTAGGTGAAGGAACTTATTTTGTTGGGGGCTGAAATGCAAAGACCTATCTGTCTTGATGGATAAGACCAAGGTCTAACTCCGGACCGCCACACCCAACAGGCGATTATCAGTTATTATCAAGGCCAACCAGTAATTTATTGTAAATTACAAAAGCAGGAATTGCCGGTGGATTGTGAGCATTGATAGGCTCAACTCTGTACACACGTATGTATGTACATGGCATGTGCAGATTTAACCTTACATAAATCAGTAATCACTAAGTGAACAATTGACATTAATCGAATTAATTATTCTTTTTATCTAAGGTTTTTGCTCGAGATGAAAAATTAGAGGGATTCGAACCCACAACATACGGCTCAATACGCCACTGCTCTAACCTCTTGAGCTATCGTGACTTCAATCCCCTCGGACACCAACTCCTCATCTCAACCTACATTCAAATATTCCCTCTTTTTGCCATATTTTCAAACGTCTTGTAATCAGGATTAGATTCTCAGCGATTTATGTAGTGGCCATGGGGAGTGAAGTAATTAAGTGTAAGTAAGCGAGGAGTGAAGTAGTTACTTCTTTTTAATTATTAAATTAATCCATATTTGCTTAGTAGTCATAATTGACCATATTAATATTACATTATTCCAATTAATTATTCTTTTTATCTAAGGATTTTGGTTGAGATGAAAAATTAGTGCCACGAGCAGGATTCCAACCCTTGGAAATACTTGAATGGTTGTAGGTTGAGAGGAGTTGGTGTTCAAAACGATTAAAATCATGATACCTTAAGTGCTTAGAGCAGCAGAGTATTGAGCCGAAGGTCATGGGCTTGTGGCATTAATTTTTGGATCAATTGATATTAAGTCAAACTAAAAGTTTCCTCAACATATTTTATTCTAATGGGGCAATTTAAACAAATGAACTAAATGGATTTATTAAAATATGTATGGAGAATGAGAAGAACAAAAATAATTTTCTGTTGACAGAAATTTGCCATTTGCTAGTGATAACTTGAAAAATTTCATAGTGTGCAATTTTTTCTCTGGTGACGATGATTCACTGTAAATAAAGATTTGCTTATCTTTTACTTTCATTGGGTTGTTCAGATACAAAACGTAATACGTTCTCAATTTTTACCAGCTCCATCTCCTCCAACAATAATAAACTTCTTCTTTTTTTATATTCATATTTACAATTTTCTAGAAATAGATTGATTCTTTTTTAAATTCTTTCTTAAATCTGCATTTGTTGTTGGTACAATATGTAATTTCATAATATTTACACTTTACAGTCACCTAAAAGGGCAGTTATGTTAATATTTTATTAACCCTACACTAAAACCCTACTTTGTACCTCAGTATTGTTTTGTTGTTTTAATAATTTTTAATAATTATTGAGAAATCGTGAGATGCGGTCTGGTGTGATGTAGGTTTCAGAAAAACATTTTCTTTATCGTGCCAACGTTTCGATCTGTATTGAGATCATCTTCAGGGCTCAAAGTGTTTGTCTTCTGTGTGATTGTGCCATTCTTGCATGTTGTGTTGAGAGTGACGTTTGTTGTTTTATTGCACAATTTGTTTATAAAGCTTTAATTAAAATATTATCTATGAATATGCATTTTGGTTAGATTTTTTTTTAAATAAAAAGAAAGCTCAAATTGAAACAAACCGTTTTCTAAGCAGACGAGAAATTTTCTCTAGCCTATACTTTCTCCAGGTGGTGCAATTTAAATAAAGCATAACTTTATGCAATACATAAAAATATTAAGTGCATTTAACCCACAAGTTTTTGGGCTCATAACATGCTGCTCCTTCAGCCTTATAAATTATCAATTAATTGTTCTATTTTTGTTCTTTATTCCTTGTTGTATTAGAATTAGGTAATAATTAAGGTAATAGTACATAAGTATGAATGAACTATGGTATGTGAATGTGATTTATTAGCATGAATGAAGGGACTTATCTCCCATTACAACATAGAATTTCAAGTAATCTAGGAGAGTGTGAATGTAATTTATTAGCATGAATGTAGCGGCTTATCCAATTAATTTATGGAATATGGAATACCTCGGAGTAATATGAACGGCTGTGGTGTGTGAATGTGATTTATTAGAATGTAATTAGGCTTATCCTCCATTACCATACGGAATTTTAAGTACTCCAGGTGAGTGTGAATGTAATTTATTAACATGGATGTAGGAGCTTATCCTTCTATACCATGTGGAATTTTAAGTACTATAGGGTAGTGTGAGTATAATTCATTAGCGTGAATGG
This sequence comes from Cimex lectularius, assembly GCF_000648675.2. Lineage (NCBI taxonomy): Eukaryota > Metazoa > Arthropoda > Insecta > Hemiptera > Cimicidae > Cimex > Cimex lectularius. The sequence goes on from NW_019392806.1 coordinate 623,521, forward strand.
AGGGGCTTATTGCCCCTTACCAAATGGAATTTTAAGTACTCTGGAGTAGTATGAATGAATTGTGGTGTTTGAATACAATTTATTAGCACGAATGTAGGGCTAATCCATACTTCAAGGAATGTGGAGTACTCTGGGGTAGTAAGAATTAATTGTAGTGTATGATGCGATATATTAGCACGAATGGAGGGGCTTATCTACCATTTCCACGTGGAATTTTAAATACTCTAGGAGTGGTGAATGTAATATCCCATTACTTCAAGGACCAATTAGTATTCCGGGGTAGTGTGAACACTAACCAGACTATGATGTTTTATCTTGTTCGGTTTTATGTGCATTTGTGTTATTTTATATGTAAATGACATGGCCCTGAGGTAGAGAGAGGGTAGCAATAGGATAAAGAGAAACCGGAAAAGAAATTAGTTCAATTAAAACATGATGAAGATACGAAAATAAAGTCAAATTATGGAGACCCCTATAACTAACCCAAAAATAAATAAAAAAATATGAAGTTATGGGCTTATAGCTGACTATTGTATATAATAATATAATCTAATATATACTTATTATATATATTTTTTAATTAATTCATTTTTTAAATGTATTTCTTTTTTTAAATGACCTTATGAGCTTGCATAATAGCCAGAGAACTATCCCGTTGATTATTTCCTCATATATAGTTGGGGGGGGGGCTTAGCATGAAAAAAGGGCCAGGGGTGTTGGTGGGAATCGAACCCACGACCATGCCAAGAGTCTATCTAGCTTATTTTTAAAATTTTAAAGGATAAAAATTTTTCAACTGACTTCAATATATTAATAATAATATAGTTAGAATAATATATACTTATTATATATATTTTTTAATTGATTTATTTATTGTTTTTAATGAATGAAAAGAAGCTCCTGTCAAATTGAATCAAACCCCATTCTATGCAGACATGAAATTTTTTCTACAGCCTATATTTCTCCATATGGTGCAATTTTAAATAAATCATAACTTTATACAGTAGATAAAAATGTTAAGTGCATTTAACAAACAAGTTTTAAAACTCATATAATGTGCTGCTACTTCAGCCTTATGTATTACCCATTAATTATTATTATTATTTATTTATTTTATTAATTCAATAATTGTTTTTAGAATTAGGTAATAATACATAAGCATGAATGAATTGTGGTGCAAGAATGTAGCGACTTATTCAATACTTCAAAAGTCAAGACTGTGGGGTCTATAAGCCAAGAGTATCTGGCTGATTTTTAAAATTTTATACGAATAAAATTTTTCCTCTTATATAATTTAGTAATTAGACTTATTGGTAGTTTTTGATAGTTATTTGCATGAATGGAGGGCTTATCTCCCATAACCACGTGGAATTTTAAATACTGTAGGAGTGAGTGAATGTAATGTATTAGCGTGAATGTAATATCCCATTACTTCAAGGAATAATGAGTATTCTGTAGTAGTGTGAATGCTAACCAGACTATCATGTTTTATCTTGTGTATCCGTGTTATTTTATACCTAATTGACAATGCCCTAAGGTACAGAGAGGGTAACAGTAGGATAAAGAGAAACAGGAAAAAAAATTAGTGGTATTAAAACACGATAAAGGTAGGAAAATCAAATCAAAAATACGGCGGCCCCTATAACTAACACAAAAATAAATTTAAAAATATGAAGTTTGGGCTTATGGCAATGCATAGTTATTTTTATTAATTTAATGGCGTGGGAGAGACTGATTATTATTATATATAATAATATAATCTAATATATGATTATTATATTTTTACATTAATTAATTTTTAAAATTTAATTATTTATTTTTTTAATGACCTTATGAGATTGCAAATTAGCAAGAGTACGATCCCGTTGATTATTTCCTAATAGATAGTTTTGGGTGGAGGTAGGGATAGTGTGAAAAATGGCCAGGGGTGACGGTGGGAATCGAACCCACGACCGCGGGGTTTATCTACAAGCTAAGAGTAAGTCTATCTCGCTGATTTTTAAAATTTTAGAGGATAAAATTTTCCTCTTATAAAATTTAATGATTAGACTTATTGGAAGTTTCTGATAGTTATTAGCTAGCTATTATTAGACATAGGGGGAACAATCAATATGTTCACGTCGTTCAATATGTTTTGCCGATCTCTCCACTTTAGGGCATGCACATTTTGGTCCAACCAGCTTGGCAGGCTCGTCAGAAAAAAAAATATTTTAATTAATTATTTACGTTGCATATTCCAACTTACAAGTGCGTAAAGCCGGCTTGCCTGACGGCAGTGCTGATGGCTTTGACGGCCGTCTGGATTGCGTTGAGAAGCTGGGTGAGTTCGCCGGTCGCGTTCTTGAACCGGTTCTGCTGCGCCAGGACGAACCTGGTTAGCGTGATGTGGTCGCCTTCTATGGTCGACAAAGACATTTCTCGATTCGGCTCCGTCTGCAGACTGCAACGTCGAGACCGGTCGAGCCTGCTAATCGTCAAAAGTCCTTGAACCTGTTTCCCCCTTCTAATTCCGATCTTAGATTATGTCCAAAGACCGTTTTGGAATATATTTACGGATTTTTTCTAATACCATGTTGCATAACACATTCTTCCAGTCGAGATAATTTATTTAGGCTTCTATACATGCATGGACACACCCATTACACGTGGTGTATTATTATGAAACGCCTCTTTATAAATATAGACATAGCTTGTAATTTGTTCTTTCTGATTTTAATGCATAATTTATTTTTAAAATAATACTTTGAATAATAAACTTTTAGTATGACATTTATTTTTTGGGAAGGGATGAAAGATGTCTATGTAGCTGCAAGCAAACATTGTTAACTTCATGCAGTGAATATAATTTGAAAACCATAAAAAAAATCCTCATTGGCCACTGGGGATCTCCCCTCAATTTAGAAGACATTTCATATTATTCCTACTATTTAATGCAGATTCGAACCTGGGACCTTTCGCTTACAGTGATGAGCGCCATGTCAACACCTAAACCATTGCATCCACCGATTTTTAAAAATATTGCTAACTGGGGATGAAATGTGAGTCCTTTATTTAGAAAAAAGCTTGGAAAAACACAACATTAATAACTCCAAAAGCTGGATGACAGGATTGTAAGGGATGCTTTGTTATGAGCTTTTTTGCCCAACCTTTTTTTGTCCTTTCTGATTTAAATGCAGAATATCTTTTTAAAATAATACTTTGAATAATAAACGTTTAGTATGACATTTATTTTTTGGGAAGGGATGAAAGATGTCTATGCAGCTGCAAGCAAACATTATTAACTTCGTGCAGTGAATATGATTTGAAAACCATAAAAAATCCTCATTAGCCACTGGGGATTCCCCTCAAATTGGAAGACATTTCACATTATTCCTATTATTTAATGCAGATTCGAACCCAGGACCTTTAGCTTATAGTGATGAGTGATGACCTAAACCATTGTGTCCACCGATTTTTAAAAATATTACTAACTGGGGAAGAAATGTAGGTTCTTTATTTAGAAATAGCTTGGAAAAACACGTCATTAATAACTCCAAAAGCTGGATGACAGGATTGTAAGGGATGCTTTGTTAGGAGCTTTTTTTGCCCAACCATTGGTTAATTCTACTTTATTCTGTACCCAATTACCAAAAATGAGTGGCATTGGCTAATACTTTCTCCACCTGTGTATTTGCAGATACGTCAGAAATTTTGGAGTTTTGCTTGTAGTGCTACCATACCCAGCGTATTCCTCTGACATTTCCCATTCAAATTTCGTATCAAAATTCAAGCGAAAACTCAAGTTGGCACAGTCTACACAAACATGGCCAAAGCCAACATATAATAACATATTTAACGTCTCTAAACTCATGTGTAAAGGCAGGAATATTTTAGTGGTTCAATCTTGTTCAAATCTTTTGTTAATTTTGATCAGTAGAACATAAAAACTGCACAAATAAGTTATCTTCAAAATCATATCCTCAGTTCATGGATATACCATAAAAATATCATAAAGTTGTTAAAAAAAACAGCTTATAATCAATTTTATCAGTAAGAGTTTATCATAATCAAATATCATTGACGTCACTACATTTATTACTATTGATTCAAAACAATTCCATTATCTTAAAAGAAAATTTTTGAAAAATTAATTTCTCAGGCATTATAGTTCAATTTTTTAAAATATAAATATGCATGTTACCAATTTGTATAACATTAAATCAAATTAAACTTAAGTTCCATTCCTATATCTTTCAAAAAACATTTTTTTCCTAATTGTTAAATTTTACACTCGTTATTCTATGATTAATATCATTAGTCATAATAATGAAAATAATGATTAAATGTTTAAAATATCTATCCATAAAAATTTCTCCACTCAAATTGGTATTTAAGGTGAAAGAGCTTTAAGTAATTCTTCCATATCATCATGGGAACCGCAGTAGAATGGTGTTTTTTCATTTATTTTCTCCGGTACTAAGTTTATTATCGGCATTTTTCCATTTGAAGCGATACCGCCTGCTTGGGTTATGACAAAAGCCAAAGGATTGCATTCATATATCAAGCGATGCTAAAAAAATAAATAAATATTAATTTGCTTATAAAAACTATTGTGATTGCCATACTTTTCCATTTGGGTTTTCTTTAGAAGGTGGATAGAAATATACTCCTCCGAACTTCAATGTCCTGTGCACATCGCCTACCAAACTTCCGATGTATCTTGAAGACCAAGGGTGTAATCCCTAGAATATTTTTTTATTCAGTAAGAATTGTAACAAATCAAAATAAGGAAATAAATAATTTATACCTTTGCAGATTTTTTCTTATCTAAGTAATCAACTAAATTTGCATCCCAGGACTGTATGTTTCCTTCATTTGCGCTATAAATATCCCCAGATTTTGGTATTTTTAAATTTTCCTCTGTCAGCATGAACTCTCCTATAGACTAAGATGTACACATTATATAAACATTGTAAATGATTTATAAATATTTTGTGTATAAATGTTTCTAACATTATCTAGGGTAAAACTGTTCACTGATCCACCTTCGAATGCAATGACCATAACGGTCGAAATTCCGTACAGCGCATAACCGCCAGCGATCATTTTATACCCAGGCTGAAGAACATCTTTGTCTTCAACTTTTGTGCTTCCTCTTTTTCTATTAATATCCAACAAATTAATTGAAGCCGAGATATACATTGATATTTGGCTTTTTTACCTGTACAGCGCAAAAGTTGTTCCGATGCATAAACTTGAATCAACGCTCCTAGAAACGTCGGTAGTGCTGAACAAGACTATGTATTTTCCTGCATGTTCATGGTCAACCTAAAAGTCTCAGGTCAATTTCTTTTTATATCTGTTTTTTAAATTTTATTATGCTTACTCTTATAATTTCATCATTGTCTTTGCAAGCAATCAAGCATGAAGTATATGAATTTGATATTAAGTTTATAAATAATTCATTAAAATATTTTTCCATTCGGTTTATTTCCAAATATTTTAAGTTTTTATCTATATCCAATGTCAACCTAAAATCGCGATAAGTTTATAAAATTTGGTAACAATACAACAAAAGTAATAAATGCATTTAGTCTTTTTTTTAACTAGATTTAAGTCTGTGTAAACTGGCACCGGGTCACCTAGTCTATACTTGCGAGTGAGTCACCCAGTGCTAGTTCAAGATGTGGTCACCGACATCCATCATTAAGTTTATGAAAACTTTCGCATTAGCAAAGTTTTTTTTTAAATTCCAGGCTTAAATTTAAAAAAAATTTCAAGCTTCAAATTTGTTACGAATCAGCAGACAAAGTGTGATTCATTCATTCCATGACTCTTTTCCTCATAAAAATGTTTATTTTGACTTACATCTGCGATATCCCACACTTTCTCAAAGCAATTGAAATTGATTTGCATGCTGTCTGAATGGCACACATCAATTGTGGAAACGTATAACTTGACACTGTCTTGGCCCTTTCGATGACATTGATGAATCTGCTAAGAGGGATGTAGCTGTTCGCATCCTCCTGCTCATCCTCTTGACCGAGCAGTTTAAGCCTCACTACTCCCGGAAACTTTTGAGTTATGTGCAACTGCATGACTTCTTAGGTACAAACTTAAAAATCACTTTCTAGGTATTACTTAACAATAACAAACAATAACTACATCTGATATTTTTCAAAAGTGTCTTGATTTTTATTTTATTTTATTATTATTTTTTGGTCAAGAAATTTGAAATATATTGATTGTAAGGATATTTAAAACAATTTTAAACCCATAATTTGATCTTTAGTGATCATCTTGGTCTGTCTATGCGAGCTGTTTTGGTCTGTTAGACACATTTTTGTATTTTGCCATCTTCAGGGTGGTTTTGTCTAATGAAAAATCATTTTGCTTTTTTCAAATTACAAATTGTTCTCCATTTGTGCAATTTCACAGGTGTACCCAAAATGTGTTCTCAGTGCATTTTTCACCGGAGCATTGCAGTTCTTTCATATACAGTTTTGTAAAACATCTCTTTCTTTCTAAACTACTATCATGTCAGAAACATGGCACATTGATCCTGATGTTTCTCCAGCATTGTCTTTATACCAAATGATGAACATTTAATACACTTTTTCAAGAATTAAAAGAAACATTGAACAAGGAACAGACTTGTAAACGACAGTAAACTATTAAAATCCAGTATCTATCATTATTTGGGGCAATTTACAGCCTTTTGATCGATGCTTGTCTTTGTCCAGAAAAACCTTACAAACCATTTTCAATCTGTTTGATGGCTGATTTAAATGGCACAATGATACTGGCAATATTTAAAAAAAGTAACTTTTTTTTGAACATGTATTGTCCCAATATAGCATTATTTTTCTCAGTAGAAAACAAAAGCTGTGAGTGAGCCTAGAAATACAGATTCAAAAAATTCTGGGATCTAAACAAAAGGTTTCTCTTTAATAAGAATATGGATGTCACACAAAATATGTTTTACAATATAGTCATCAATCTATCTCTAATCAGTGTGTCTTGTCTAATCAATCCTGTGATTTATGCAGTGATGAACCTGTAATTTGATTCTTACTGATCATCTTGGACTGGCTATCCTTGAAGCATTGGGCTGTCAGTTTGGCATTTCACCATCTTAAAGTGCTGGCATCAGATCAGTTTTAACAGATTTGTTGGTCGCCAAATTTAAAGGATAATGTTTTACATATTTCATTCGCCCAAGCCCTGATCAGGGAAAAAGATAATTAAAGGGGACCCAAATAATGGGCAACTGGCAAAAAAAAAAGTTGTACAATGTAGAAACTCTTGGTGTAGAGATAGTGAAGTTGTCTGAACATTTTTCTGCATTATATTTTATAGTTTGATAAATTAAATTAACTAGTCTGTGTTCACAGTAGACAGAAAAATACAACTGGGATCAGACTAATCGAGTGAAGATAATCAAACCAAGATTACTGGCAAGGATCAAATTACTTAGTCGTCCTTTTTATATTGAGATCGCTGTGATTTCTGTGAAAAATTAAAAACGTCCGCACACTTTTTGTCTGATGATGCCTTTATTCAGGACCAAAACCAGGCAAGGCATTAAGCCTAAAAATCCTTCTTGTAAAAATTATTCAGTAAAAAAATAATTACAAATCCAGTTATTTTTCAATTATTTTTTAGAATTGTTTAAGCGATTTCACAAGTTCTTTGACATCATCTGGTGATCCACAGTAAATTGGCGATCTTTCATGAAGTTTTTCAGGGACAATTTCACCGATTAGAACTTTTCCATTTGAAGCGTATCCTCCAGCTTGTGTCATTATAAATGCAATCGGGTTGCAGTCAAACATGAGCTTGCTCTAAAAAAAGTCAATGATTGAGGTAGATTTTTAGTTTGTTAAATTGCAAGGTGTACCTTTCCTTTAGGGTAGTCCTTTATTGGAGGACTGATAAACATGCCACCAAACATTAGAGTCCTGTGTGCGTCAGCTACAAAAGAACCAGTATATCTTGCAGACCAAGCCAAACTTCCAGCCTTAAAAAATTAAGATGTCTTAATTTTCAAACTTCCAAGTTAATTAAAATTTTTCTTTAAAAGCATACCTTCTCTGACTTTTTTTTGTTCAGGTAATTCACCAGATTTGGATCCCATGAATGTGCAAATCCTTCATCGGCGCAGTAGCTTTTTCCCATCTTAGGAATCTCTATATTTTCAGAGGTCAGTATAAATTCACCGATTGACTAAAATTGTAATTTTTTAAGATATTGACCATTTGACTGTAAATAGACCAAATCAAGTCATAATCACATTATCTAAGGTGAAACCGCTGACAACGTTCCCTTCAACTGCAATGACCATTTCTGTTGAAAAACCGTACAATGTGTATCCAGCAGCAATGATTTTTTGCCCAGGTTGTAACAGGTCTCTTTCTTCTATTCGAGTAGCACCTTTTTTCCTGAAAATAAAAATATAAATAAAATTTATCAACATTTAATTTCATTTATTACTTCAGCACTATAAATGTTGTCCCGAGGCAAAGTGATGCATCAACATTCATAGAAGCATCAGATGCTTTGAAAATAACTATGTACTTTCCGGCTCGCTCTGCGTCAACCTGAAAACTCCTATGACTTTTTTTGTTCACTATAAATAACAAAATTTTTTGTACTTACCCGGATCACTTCATCACAATCATTGCATCCAATTAAGCAGACAGCATAAGTGTTTGTTAATAAATTAATGAACACTTCATTGAAATATTTCTCAAGCCTCTTAATTTCAATAAGGTTTAGTTGCTTAGAAAGTCCAAGAGATTGTCTAAAAATGTACAATTAATTATTATATAGAGAAAGCAGTTATATATTATAAGCAAGTTGTTAATTAAAAATAATTTGTTATTATATATTATATCATTTTCTCATTATGGTTGTTGTTTTATTATTCGAAAATCGTGAGATGCAGTCTGGTGTGACATAGGTTTCAGAAAAACATTTTCTTTATTGTGCCAACGTTTCGATCTTTTTTGTACTTGTACCAACTTGTACTTGTACTTTTTTTGTACCAAAAGTATTTGGTTTCTGCGTAATTGTGCCATTCTTGTGTGGGCACTCTCAACACGACACGCAAAAATGGCAGAATTGTACAGAAAACAAACACTTAGAGCCCTGAAGATGATCTCAATAAAGATCAAAACGTTGGCACGATAAAGAAAATGTTTTTCTGAAACCTACGTCACACCAGACCGCATCTCACGATTTTCCAAATAATCATAGACTAACAGTCACTAATCACCGCACATGTTGTTTTAGATATTGTTTAACATTTTACTGTTAAATTCACTTAAAGAAGTTAAATACAATCTCATTAACTCTTTTTATTTATCAAAAACATTTGAAACTACATATTCTTAAGCACTAATAAAAATAAGCACCATTAAGCTTCGATTACATTTTTTGGGTTAATAATAATTTTAATGATGTCAGTAACTTTTATACGTGTTGCTTTATGGACAGAAGAAGGAGCTTTTGACAAATGACTTGAGCCATTGAAACAGCAATGCAAAGAAAGATTATTGACCTCCAACTAGCAGCTAGATGTTAGCAAGAAGTCGGATAATAATGCTGAACTTGGTCGTTAGACTATACAAATAGCACCTATCCAAGTAAAGGGGCTAAATTTCTCCCTAACAAAACCCGGTGTACTGCTGTAATGACTGCCCTCTCGAACAACAGTTGGGTGCACTGGAGAATAAATTTGCAGCTGGAAAAATGGCTTGAGAAAGAAAAACTTAAGCACTGGATAAAAACACCAGGTATGAGGCAAGCTAAAAGATTTATAAATATCTCCAAAAGGCAAATAAACTTCTTTTCAAAGGGCAAAGCAGAAACATGCCTATCTGGCAGGTGAAACCGGAAACACATGCAACAGAAAGCACATCTCTTTTTGTGAGTTTTTAGGCACTAGGCCATATACAATACAGACACTTCGGTAAGACAATTTTCAGACCAAAAGAAATATGCAAAGAGGCACTGAAGAAAGTGCTGAGTTGTTTGGGAAAAAAAGGTACTTTCGATGGTCATAATCAGATGGGGTTCCACAATACATATATAGGTTGCAGTGGAGAAAAGGTTGAAATCTTCCCTTGTATAAAAATTAAATTTTTTTGAAATCAATAAATCCTGTTTAAAAAAATTAAACACAACTCTCTAAAATGGAGATTGAAAGTATTTGCCATTCTGGGATCAGAGCTTGTATTTCTTATACTTTATCCCATAATCCATTTATGTTTATTTGAATTATAAGTGATTTTTATATAATTTAATTTTTATACATCAGACAATTGTACAAAATAATTGCTGTTTTGTAGGTAAATAATTTAATTTGTAGCACGAACATGGGAAAAGTTTATAGTAGAAAATTAGATTTACTAAATCATCAAACAAAACTGAACATCGTTATTTCTTCATTTGGTCTGAGGATGTCTGAACCTGTAATTTGGTGGTTTCTGATCATCGTTGTGTGCCTATCCTCACTAGGTTGGTTTATCAGATGCGTATTGGCATTTTGCCATCCTCAGTGAGTCTGTCAGAATTAACAATTTATTGGTCATCAAATGCGATATCGTGGAAAAAAAGGCCTTAAAAAATAATGGGTGACTAACTAAAGTAAATGTAGTCAAATCAATCCCTTGGTGTAGAAATAGTCCAAATAAATTTGAAAAAAGGTTTTACACAATTTTATTGATGAAAATAAGCCTTGAAAGTTTGATCAATTAAAATTTGTTGTCTAATTCATTCAAATATACTCAAATTTCAATTTTATTTATAGCTGGCAAATATTTTTTGCCTAGTGTACTTTCTCAAAAATTTACTGTGGTTTTTAGAAATAAGCAGATCTTACATTTGAGCTACTCCTGACTTCCTCAATGTCAGAGCTACGGTTTTACAAGCTATTTGAATAGAATTTATCAACTGTGGCAGTTGGTGAGATCCTCCTTTGAACTTTTCTATTTCATTTATAAATCTGCACAAGGTCACAAAGTCCTTTTGGTCATCTCGTTTTTTCTCTGGGCTGGTTAAATTGAGATGTTTTGGGCAAACTGGGTGCTTGGTGTATATCTGGCTATGATGCATTTATAACATTAAAAAAATATGCCTTACTATAAACTTTCATCAGACTCATCTGTTTAAAGATCTGACTTAAACATTTGTTTTTTTATAAAAATAAGATTATAGTTTATATTATAAATCAAATTTTTCAAATCTTCTCTTTAATGCGTTTATTTCAGCTTGTCGCTTTGCGGATTGTGAAGATTTCAAGAAGTTCTATCACGTCCTCTCTTGAGCCAAGGTATAGTGGACATGTCCGGTGAATCGGCCTGGGTAAGACATCTAGAGGCGAGATTCTCCCCGTGGAAGCCAATCCTCCAGCAACACGGACGAGATAGGACAAGGCATTACCCTCGCACAACAGTCTTACCTGAACAGACAAACAAATATTCTCGAGTTTAAGAACAAAAATGAAATTCACTTTTTGTCACCTGGCCCAAAGGTCGCAAAGAAGTCTCAGGATACAGAAGAATTCCTCCCTCCTTGAGAGTTCTATAAGTATCTGCACACAAACTGCCCACAAACCGAAGCTTCTTCACCTTACCTAACTGAAAATATAAAAATTCTTACATTTTTTTTTTTTTTTTAAATAATGCAATAAGAAAAATTCTTTTTCCCATTCTTACTTTCGGATTTTTTTTCCTATTGATGTATTCAAAGGTAGCTTGATTCCACAGATTTGACTTCGCTTCATCTATACAGTAGAAATGTCCCTTTACAGGGATAGTTACATTCAAATTTTTAGCTATAAATTCTCCTAGGACCTGTAAAAATTATACTAATAAAACGTTACATTTATATGATATAAACACCAAAACCCTCACTGGATCAAACAGAAACTCTTGAACACCCTTTTTGCCAATTGACAGCATCAAGATATTACACGTAGCAAATACAGCAAAACCACCGGCTATCATCTCATTTCCACATTTTATGTCATTTAAATCTCTTGATTCACCTTTCCTTTAATTAAAAAAAAATTCAATATAAATTTATGGTTGATATTGAAATGCTGCTAATACTTATAAATTGAGAATATCATTCCAGTAATAGCAGAAGCACTGAGATGATTTGCTCCATCTAAAGGGTTGTAGCAAACAACATAACTCTCTAGCTCTCTTGCTTCATCATCAATCTTTACACAATGAATTATATATAAAATATTTATTTATATGTAAATCAAAATAAAGAAATACCAAGATTGGAGTAGGTGAGACTGTACTGATTGCAATGCTTACAAGTCCACTTGCTTTTAAGCACCTTAATACAATGTCATGTGCAAGGGTTTCCTGTTTTGTTATTGGAAATGAAGTTTCATCATCCACTCTCTGGTCACTGTAAAGTAATTAGTTAAAAATATATATGTTTTAAATTAATAAATAGTACATTCTGTTTATCCGTGCTCTGGCGGCAAGCTGGGAGATTGATCGTATTGCAGTCTCAAGAGCAGACATTATCATTATAAATTTAGGAGTCTTGATAGGGTCGGTGCTTCTCTCACTAATCAGCCATTTTCCTAAAGTGACCGGCGCTATGTCCCTCATTTGCCCATGCCTCCTACTCATCCTGTGCTCCAAGCGACTTTCCATATTCACTTTTTAAAAATGAAAAAATCAGTTAAATAAAAGTAGAAAACAATGTTTTTCCCTAACAATATAAAATTACATCTGTTTTTTTAGTTTTAAAAATTACAATTTTTAATGCCTTCAATTTTGGTAGATTGGAGATGACACGATTTTTAAATAATCATGATCAGATTTGAAATTAAAAATTTCAATTCTTCTATTTTTCTGAGTCAATAAATTCCAAGCAGAATTTTAGACTGAATCACAATATCTCAAATTGGCTTTCACATTTTAATGGAAATGGTGAATGATGGAGTGAGTGCAGTATTCAATTCTTTTTTAAAAAAGATACTTCTTACTCACATTAAGTTAAACCAACTTTCAATGAGAAGCTGGTTTTTTAATGGTGCTCAATTTGAATGTGCAAAAAACCCTGAATTATAACAAGTAAATATTATAATGGTAAATACTGTAAGAAATTAATTATGAATTAGTGATCAAAGATAAAAGATAAAAAATTAGAATAACACCTTAATATTATTAAATTATTATAAAAATAATAACAATTAAAATAATTAATTTAATTATTTGGACGTTTAATATTATTTATGTACATATTTAAAATGGGAGGTTGATCCAAATCTATTATATTAATGCATTTATCTCCACGTTCAATTTTACATTTTTTAATTTTTAATTTCTCAAACCAATCTAGTTCTCTCCCTTTGTTGAAACTATGTAACACTGTTGTATTTAAATTTGGATTGAAATTATGTTTCTTTTAGGTGGTCCTTAAATTCTGAAAATTTGTTCGATTTAGGCAAGTGTTCTTTTACTCTCGTTTTTATTTCTCTACTGCTTTGCCCTATATATTTAATATCAATTAAGTTGGTAAACCAAGCTTTTTGCCAAGTTGTCTATCTTGTCTTTAGGTTTTGAGAGGATGTTTTTAAGTGAACCCGTACTTCTAAACCTTCTTGTTTAAAAATTTTACTAACTTTTTCCAATAATTCACCAATGTATGGCAAACAACGAAAACCTGATGATTCATTTACGGCGGGGTGGCTGAGTTCTTTGTTGATTCTTTTAAAGTTAATTTTTTGTTTGTTTTAACTAGCAACCTATCAATACATTTCTAGATACCCATTGTTTTTTTGCTATGGTTTTAATAGTTTCTAATTCTTTTTTATAGTTAGCAGGGGTAAATGGAAGTTTTAACATACGGTCTATGAGCCAAATGAAACCAGCAGCCTTTTGGGACCATGGGCGGGAAGAATCCGCTGGTATCATAGTGTCTGTAGTTGTGGGTTTTCTATATATGTCTGTTTCTATTACGTTGTTTATTAGGGACAATTTTAGGTCTAAAAAGTTCAAACAACCATCTTTGTTAATTTCCAATGTAAAATTTATATTAGGGTGTAGAGAATTAATTAGTTGGAGGAATTCTTTGAGATCCTCTAATGTTCCCGACCATATGCATAAAATATCGTCTACATAGCGTTTCCAAAAATGAACAGATTTAATTAATTTGTTCTTTGATTTGAAAAGATTTTTTTTTTAAATTAACCCTGAATATTTCGGCACAAAGTGGGGATAATGGAGACCCCATTGGTAACACTTTCATTTCATAAAATTTATTATTGAATTTACGATAATTAGATAGTAGGCATATATTTAACGATTTAATACTTAATGTGAGTAAGAACTATTTAAAAAAAAAAAAAAAAAAAAAGATTTCACATTTTATTCTACTCATGCATATATATGCATTTTTTATTTAAAATATTTTTCAATAAATCTTTATTATTGCTTGCCTAAAAAATAAAATTTGCTGTACTACAGTTGTATTGAAATACTTTCTACAAAAAAATTCTTTGCATAATCAGAAATACTAGTTTTGGAGTCTGCTGAGATCGGATTTGAGAAAATACAACAAGCCATAAGAAAATATTCAATTTGACAGTTTTTTTAACTTAAGAAAATGAAGTAAATATGGATTATTTTCTGCCCCAAAAGGGTAAGGCAGAGGCTGAAAAGCTCCCTGAGGGTAGCTCACACCCTGCGTCAACTTTTCTATTCGTATTTATTCTTCTTCAAGGCTTGTACCTTGGCATTAATTTATGGCAACTGTAATGCATAGAAAATGTAAATGTTTTATGTATTTTTGATCGATTATGATTGTAGGCACTATTACATTAATATATTTATTTAATGCATAGAAATGTGTGGTGATTAGTGACCGTTAGTCGATGATTATACAAAAATCGTGAGATGTGGTCTGGTGTGATGTAGGCTTCAGAAAAACATATTATAATCTGTATACATTTTTGTATTTAATTCTAAAAAATTGGAAATAATGTAAAATGAAAAGAAAAACACTTAGCACTTTATATATTTTAATACAAAATCAGACTAGAAAACAGTTTGATAAAAATAGTTTACAGTCTTTAACAACTAAATATTTATAAATATTACATTAATTTAAATACACAATTAAATATTTAATTATGATAATAGTTGCAATGTTTGCCAGTAGTTTTTTTTAATGCTAAAACTTTGTTAGAGATCAGTAAAGTAAGTACAGTGTTTGTGTGACACCGAAGATCACCGCTGCATTGCTGTGCTCTGGTCCTTTACTTGTACAATAAGTGAGGCACTTTTTGCAACAGATATCTGATCATAATGCATCCTGTCAACAACATGCTGCATCTTTTTGATCAACTTAAGAAAAAAGAAAAAACAGCGTGTTAGTGTTACGAGTTAATATTGATACTGCAACACTTACAGCGTCTGTGTTTGCTATGACCTGCTCTTGAGCTGCGAAATTCTTAGCCGAAGTCATCATAATCTAAAATATAAAATTTAAGAAAAATTAAAAAGGTAAGGGATTGAAAAATAAAAAACACACTTCTGAGGTTTTAGAGCCTCTCTGAATTTGCCTAGCTAATGAGGCAATATTGTTGACATTGTTCTGCACCCTGTCTGCAAGCCTGGATTTGGAATCTGCAAAGAGAGACTTTGCAGAAGTACTAGAAGCAGAAGCCATAAGGACACATTTAATTTGACAGAGGCTAGGTTACGACATTGTTCTTTCACCAAGTTGGTATCAGAAAACTATAAAAAATAAAAATGAGGAATTTCAATATAAAATTAAGCAAGAATAAAATTTTAATATGTTTAAAACAGTGGCTTATAGGAATTATTTACTCTAATATTCATGTTTGCTAATGAAAAAGTTTTTAAATATTTACAATTTACAATGTATAATTAAACATTGTATGATGTACTTTTAGACATTGCTAATAACAATTAATTAAATTGTTTACAAGTGATGACTTAAAAAAAAAGATTTTTTTTAAAGGCAACACTAGAGGTTTACACATGAGTCGTGGGTTTACATGAGTGTTATAACTGTCACGTTAGCCCGTTCTTTGTTTATTGTCACGTGCTGCACATGACAACATTTCGCTCAATAACGAACGCCCTAGACGACAATCCTTACAAATAAAAAACAACTCTTTTCCATAGGGATCTGAGAAAAGGGTGGAAAAAACGTCGACATTGGTTATTTTTTGTAATATTCTGCGACTGGCAGGATGAGAGTATTGAGCAAGGAGAAGCTCCTGGAGCTGCAGAGGAAGCCTGACACCATCAGGAACATGTGCATTATTGCCCACGTCGACCATGGCAAGACGACCCTGGCAGATTCCTTGGTCGCGAGCAATGGGATCATCTCGACAAGGATGGTTGGCAAGCTCAGGTGACAACAAAGTTCAGTCGAACATGCATGTGGTTTGACTGTGATATCTGGTGTCATTGGTGGTCAGTATGATCAATCAATCATTTATGAGTTTGTTGATTGATTTCTCACCTGGAAGTGTCTTTTCTTTAGGAAATATGTGTCGATTTTCAACACATCCTCTTGCAGCTTGATTAGTACTTGCTTTAGTATATTTTACCCATATGTACTTATCTACATATTCAACTTTCTTTTTATATACTACCAAATTAAAGAAATATCTTCAGCGTGAACTTAGAGCATAAAGAAAAAAAAGACATGAATACACATAAAAGCAACATGAAACAAACACGACACAAGAAAGCACCACACTTTATGCCCTGAAGATGACCTGGATGAAGGTCAAAACATTGGCAAAAAAATGAAAAACTTTTTTTTTAAATACTTCATTCCTGACCGCTCCTTGCTACTTCAACAAATTATACTTATGTATCTACGTTTCTTTCTGTTTATAAACCAAGCTATTGTCATTGTGGCTTTGTACTTGTACTTATTCATCTTTATACTAGCCTTTAGTGCGACCTAAAAATTATTTTGGTTAATAATGCGCAAATATTTTTATATCACTTATTAGATCACATAAGTAACACAGCCTCCTGCAGCTTGATTACTTAATTTAGTATATTTTACACACATGTGCTTATCTACATATTAAACTTTTTATAAATTATCAAGTTAAAGAAATAGGTCTTCAGCGTGAATTTAGGGCATAAAGAAAAAAAACAGCATGCCACAAATACACATAAAAACAACACAAAACAAACATAACACCACAAGAAAGCACCACACTTTATGCCCTAAAGATGACCCGAATGAAGGTCGAAACATTGGCCAAAAAAAAAAAGTTTTTTTAAAATACTTCATTCCTAACCGCTCCCCACTACTTCAACAAATTATTTATACTTAAGTATCTATGTATGTTTCTTTCTGTTAAAATACCAGCTATAGTAATTGTGGCTTTGTATTTGTCCAACTTGGCCTTAAGTATAAACTAAAAATTATTTTGGTTAATAATGTGCAAATATTTTTATATCACTTATTAGAGTGGTATGATCTCTCCTTAGAAATCACTCTTGATTTTCATCAACACAGCCTCCTGAGGCATGGTTTGTCTGTATGTTGTTTAGCAACTGGTTGTTCAACAATTTGTTCCCGATAATTAAAACTATTAAAATAAAACAAAGAAGTTTGAAATTTCAGTTGAATAAAATACAGAAATTTAATTTGTGTTGATTTAACAAAAAATCCTAACAAGTAACAATGAATACAACTTAAAATTATGACTGATGTAACTCTTAATACTTTTTGTATCAGTAATCAGATTGGCATGCTCTGTCCTTAAAAATATATTTTTAATTTCATTGACACAGCCTTCTGAGCCTATCATCGCTACATCTATTCCTCACTTATAAGATTTTACACTATATATGTTTTTTATCATTAGTACATACTTAAACTCTTCTGAAATAGACAGAGGATGAATTTCTAAAAAGACAAAGTTACTGCATCAAAAAATGGAGGCAAAAACTTTGAACCATTTTCGTAAATAAAGTTAAACCAACCTTCATCATTTTTTGATTTTTTTTAATCAATTATCTAAATTTACCTTAACTAAATTATTTTGAATGTTCAAATAAACATTTGTGTTAAACCAAAACAGAAAAGTTAAATAAAAAATTAATTTTTTGAGACCTGTATATGAAACGTACCATAATTAACCACAATAATTTTTTGTTTATGCTAAATTTATATTTATTGTCATATCTTACACAATAAACAAAAAATAAATATTGCAGTGAACTAGTAAAATAAAATCTTGTAAATAACATCCTGATCAATTCTTTATTATTAATTTTAATTGTAGGTATATGGACAGTAGAAAAGATGAGCAAGAGAGAGGTATAACAATGAAAAGTAGTTCTATAACTTTATATTACCAAACAGGTATAATAAAATCTTATAAATTATGATTAGATCATTTTCAAATAATTGTTTTATTATTAGGAGGTGCAGAATGTTTAGTTAATGTAATCGATTCGCCGGGGCATGTGGACTTTTCTTCTGAAGTTTCCACTGCTCTTAGGTTATGTGATGGGGCTGTCGTCGTTGTCGACGTTGTTGAGGGTGTCTGTCCTCAGACTCAAGTCGCTCTGAAACAAGCATGGCACGAGAATATAAAGCCTGTCCTTATTCTAAACAAAATCGACCGGTTGATCCTCGAAATGAAACTGAGCCCACTTGACGCTTTTGTACACCTAACACAGGTTTTAGAACAGGTCAATGCAGTCACTGGTGAATTATTTATGACTGAAGTGCTTGGTAAAGCTGTTAAAGATGAAGCGAAGGATACAAGTAAAGAAGAAAATACTGGTCAGTTTCAAAATTATGATTGGGGTGATGGCTTGGACGAAGCGGACGACTCAACTCTTTACTTTTCACCCAATCAGGGGAATGTAGTATTTGCCAGTGCTCTCGACGGCTGGGGCTTTGGGTATGCAAATTTAAATGTACTCAGTTTTTATTATTTTAAAAATATCTTGTTTTCAGGGTTAATGATTTTGTTAAGTTGTATTCTAAAAAACTCGGTTTGAAAGAAGACGTTTTGAAAAAAACACTCTGGGGGGATTATTATTTAAACAATAAAACTAAGAGGGTTATGCGAGGTGCACAAGAGAAAGCTAAAAAACCATTATTTGTGCAATTAGTGCTGGAAAATATATGGACAATTTATGAAACTATTTGCATAAGGAAGGTAAAATTTTTGCAAGGAAACCCCTATTTTATTTTGATTTAAAATAACATCATTAAAAAATTAAATGAAATTTCCAGGATAAAACCAAAATCGAATCAATCTCCTCAGCTCTAGGTGTAAAACTCACCCAACGAGATTTGAGGCATACAGATCCAAAAGTTCAACTTCAAGCCATTTTTAGCCAATGGCTTCCTTTGTCCAATGCGGTTTTAGGTTATTTTTATATTCCTGTGCGTTAAAAAACAATTTGTCATCAAATAATTTAAATGTTTTTAGATATGGTTTATAATGTTTTGCCACCTGCAAATAAATTATCTGAGGAAAAAGTAGAAAAATTAATGTGTTCCAGTGGCCAGTCAATAGATCTTTATCCACCAGAAACACAAGCCTTGAAGAAGGCATTTATTAACTGTTCTTCTAGTGAAGATGAACCTGTTATAGTTTTTGTTTCAAAAATGTTCCCTGTAAGTTCATACTAATGTAATTACTACCAATTTTTTTCCTTTTTTTAACTTTTTGGTTTTTCAGGTTGACAGAAAAGTTCTTCCTCGTAACAGACCTACAGCCATTACGGAGCAGGAATTAGCCGCCAGGAGGGACCAAGCCCGTCTGAGGCATGCAGAATTGATGGCTAATAAAAAAGATAATGATGAAAAAGAGAAAACTGGAAGAGAAGCCGAGGTTTCAATTGTAAATGAAGAACCCATCCTTCCGGATGACGAATTCATTGCTTTTGCCAGGGTTTACAGTGGAGTTTTAAAGAAAGGTGCTGTACTTTACGTTCTTGGCCCTAAACACAACCCTGCCACAGCATTGCAACAAGTAATGAATTGTTTTGAATTGCATGGAATAATCAATTGATTTATTTATTTTTGCTTAAAAAGCTTGCTGAAGAAGGTGATATTCCTGAAAATTTAACATTAAAAGATTTGAAAAGTGGCCATCATGCAACAAAAGTTAAAATTAATGATATTTATTTAATGATGGGCAGAGAACTCGAAACGATAGATGAGGCTCCTGCTGGAAATGTAGTAGGCATGTTATGACCTTTTCAAATAAATAATTAAAGTGCGTTAATAAAAATCAAATTGAATGTTTTACTTTCACAGGAATTGGAGGTTTGGAAGACCATATTTTAAAAAGTGCAACCCTTTCATCGGTTATTTACTGCCCTTCGTTTTCTGAGTTAAACATTATGGCTGTGCCGATATTGCGAATAGCCGTCGAGCCAAAGAAACATTCCGACTTACCAGCCCTCATCAAGGGGCTCAAATTGTTAAATCAGGCAGATGCCTGTGTTCAGGTAGTTTATTAATTTTCAACAAATAAATAAAAAAAATTAACACTCATATTGCTTTTAGGTTTTCGTTCAAGAAACTGGTGAACATGTTTTAGTCACAGCAGGAGAGGTTCATTTAGAAAGATGTATTGATGATCTTAAAACTAGGTAAGAATATATACCTAATAAGTACTAGGTAATCTTATTTAATTGAAGAATTATTTTTTTATAACAAAGTTTTTTTTACAATTTCTTTGTTTAGATATGCCAAAATTGATATAAATGTATCAGAACCGATTATTCCGTTTCGTGAGACGATAGTTTTACCGCCAACTGTTGATATGGTGAATGAAGCCATTCAGGAGTCTTCTGTGATGCAAAAAAAGGTTATATATTAATTATTGTATGATTAAAACTTTTAATAACAACTAATTTTTATTTAAGATTGATGATGATAATGTCGACGAGAATGGTGTTGTAACGATTATGACAGTGAATAAGCAATCAACTCTGAAAATTTTTTGTACCCCATTAGAAAGCGAAGTAACAGAATTCCTTGAGAAAAATTCAAATTTAATTAAAATACTGGATAAAAACACAAGTACCAAAAGCAATGAAACCAACCTACAAGAGAATTTAGCAAATTTAACTATTGAAGATGGTTCTATAAATAAACAAGTGCCTAATTTGTCAAAAAAAGTTTTAAATGATATTTCAACTTTTAAACAAGAGTTGTGCGATAAGTTAAAAAAGGGCTCTGGGATCTGGAGTGATAATCGTATTTTTGATAAAATATGGAGTTTTGGGCCAAGGAGGTGTGGACCTAATTTATTAATCAACCTAGTAGAAGGTATATATGAAATTAAAAACATATAATTATTAAAGTTTTTATTGTAAAATATTTTTTAGGATATGACAGAAGTTTCTGGAAACAATCTAATTTACAAACCCCAAACAATCTTTCTGAGTATGACAGCAGTTTTATAAATGGTTTCCAATTGGCTTCACTTGCTGGTCCACTGTGTGAAGAGCCAATGATGGGAGTTGCTTTCATTGTTGTTGACTGGGTTGTCAATCCTGAAATCCCCACTGGGTAATTTTTAAAACTAAATTTAGGAAAATATTATAAATTTAATTTATATATTATGCTGGCTTGTAGAGGAACGTATGGCCCATTGTCGGGTCAGATAATGTCAGCAGTCAAGGAAGGTTGCAGAAGAAGCTTTCAAGCTCAGCCACAGCGACTAATGGCAGCCATGTACACATGCAACATTCAGGCCAATGCAGAAGTATTAGGTAAGTTTGAATTAAACTTTATCATTAGCAATTGCAGCTAAAATTTAATTTATAACAGTGGAAACTTAACAGGGATATTTTTAGACAATTTTAAGGTAAAATATGAAATTCAAACCAAGAACTCTTGATGGTACATGATTTCCTGGTGATCATTGCCTAAAATGCTTCATATTTCATGATTTCTATACATTTCCTATTGATATAAGCCCAACTCTACATGTACATACACATATGTACAGCTTGAGCTTATAACTTCTCGGTTTGCCATCATCACCCACTTCATTGTTTGGGCAGTCCAAGGTTAGTTTTATCCGATCTTATTGTCCTTTTATCCAAATTACACAACAATTCTAATAAATAGATTCACTAATATACACAAAAGGAAATGCTAAACAAGATTTCTGCCAAGTATTACATACAATAATAAAACAGCTTTGTTTCTTCTAAAATAATAGAACGGGTTACAGGGTTGCTGCCGTGGCCACATCAGCAACCTTTCTCTACATTCTATTCATATCTGTCAGTTTTAAGGTTACTATTTTTGAGAATTCCATTAACTTATTAAGCTGAGATGTGAGGTATTACATTTGAGCTTGGCTTTATGGTTGGGGGGGGGGTCTGGGTTTTGTTTACTTTATAATTCCCGCTCTTTGGAAACCGTTTTTCATTATGTAGCAGAATGCAAAATACTAGGGGATTTAGGTCAATTTTAATTGGGGAGTTTTGTTTTAAGTAAGAATAATATCCGGATGGTGTATATCATCTGTACCAATTAATTGAATACGCACGCCGAGATGGAGGTTCAGATTTAAATTGGTCTATCAATTTAATCATCAATGTGTGGTGATTAGTGACCGTTAGTCGATAATTATTCAGAAATCGTGAGATGCGGTCTGGTGTGATGTAGGTTTCAGAAAAACATTTTCTTTATCGTGCCAACGTTTCGGTCTTTATTGAGATCATCTTCAGGGCTCAAAGTGTTTATGCAGAAAACAAACTCTTTGAGCCCTGAAGATGATCTCAATAAAGATCGAAACGTTGGCACGATAAAGAAAATGTTTTTCTGAAACCTACATAATGTTGGAACGACAAAGAAAATGTTTTTCGGAAACCTACATCACACCAGACCGCATCTCACGATTTCTGAATAATCCATGCTTGTACATACTTATAATTATTTTTTGTAATAATCTTTTTTTCTTTTGTTGTAAATATATATCTATCTATATACAAAACAGTTCCGCGACTGACTGAGACAATGTACAGACCAAACCCCTGGATCTAAAGGGCTGAAATTTTGACAGTGCATTCCTATAATGACATGAATAGCCGCTAAGAAAGGATTTTATGAAATTCTAAGGGGATCATATTTTTACCATGTATAGACCGAAGTGAACTGAAGAAGAGAAGAATTTGAGAAATGAGATACCATATTAGAAAGCCATACTCGGCATCGAATATACATTAAAACTGAGTCCCATGTGGATGAAGTCTCGGGTTAAAGCTATCTATAAGTGTCTATCTTTTTATCCTAGTGTGGCAGATGGATGAGTATGATTCTTTTTCCATTTTTGGTAACATAATGTTGAATTTTTTTTTGAATGGAATTAGCTTCCATCTTCTTAAAACAACTAGTTTTCCTTGCTTCCAATTTCTCATTTGCATCTTTTTACTTTCGCCTTATTTATTATTATTATTAGCTTGCCAAACAATATTTGTGATTACACAATTGACCATATTAATTATCTCAATTAATTATTCTTTTTATCTATGGTTTTTGGTCGAGATGAAAAATTAGTGTCACAGGAGGAGTTGGTGTCTGAGGGGATTGAAGTCACAATAGCTCAAGTGGTTAGAGCAGTGGCATATTGAGCCTAAGGCCATGGGTTTGAATCCTGCTGATGACACTAATTTTTCATCTCAATCAAGAACCTTAGTTAAAAAGTATAATTAATGTGGTCATTTATGACCACTAAGCAAATATGGGTTATACCAAATCTGTTACCACCATGTGATTCCTAGCCAAAATTAACTTGTTGTTGGGGTTTGTATAACACTATTTTTTTGTTAAAGTTAATCGTTAAATATTCTCTGTACACATTTGCGATTGAATTAACAATTACTTTTGCTCAAAAATGGTGTTAAATCATTGGGCTAGGTAGAACCTGTGATGTGAGGTTTTTTCCAACATCTCTGGAGCCTGTAGTGAGCCATCTTTGTTTCTAACATAGTTGTGAAGTATATCAACTGTTGTTATTATGTCAACATCATCATAGACATGATTAATACTTGATCGTTAAGACAGAACGAGCTACCTGGAAATTGAAGAACATATTTCTTGTTTCAATAAATTTCAGTCATTTCGGATTATCTTGTGTGCTTGCTGGTTTGAAATTTTAGTGTTTCACCATCTTCAGCAAAAATATACAAATTTGTGGTGGAAAGGTGGAATTTTAAAAAATTAACAAATAATTATTCTTCACATATTTATTTCATAAATTACAATTTATAATTAACATTTTCCAATGTTTTGTGTAATACTGTGTCTAAGTTCTTTTAACTAAATCCAACATTGTAATTCATTAGCAGCTTTTTTACCCGTTTCTTTTATTTTAAAATACTAATTAAAGCTAGATCATAGTTGCAATTTGTTTTTAACAGGTTAGTTATTCATTAGATTTTAACAGCTGAAATTTAAAATATAAAAAAAAAAATCTCCGAGAATATCGCATGATATTTAATTTCGTTAGCACATATGTAATAAGTCTCAAAAGCTGGGATATCCCATGCAATATATATAGTAGGTACTCTTATACATAAATAATAAATACAGCTTTTATTTACAGCTCAATAAATAGAAATGTTCTTTTTCTTAATGGATTCTTAGTACAAATAATCTATCACATCTTAAATGTTACATGTATTTATTAGTTTGTTTTAAAATCATAAAATTGTTAAATTGAATTGTGGTGGGCTATTTTTGTTCCAAATTGCAGTATCCTTTACTCCAATTGTACATAAATTGATAATCTTTTCATTTGCAAAAACCCAGTGCATTTCAAAGGATTTTATAGGATCGAAATGCTAACTGAGTTTTTGAAAATTTTACCCATTTAAGAATTCATGACCAATTATAAGACTCATTTCGATTTTTTTTACAGCTTAGCTTTCTTGTAAAGCTCTTTTACTCTGTGCCATGGAAAAGGAGGTACATGCTCTGAAACAAAAACAAATTTAATGTTACTTCCACTGTACTCCTTTTCTCTCTTGATTTTTTAACTGTTTGAAAAAGTTGTCCTACCCTTTATCCTGAGGTTTCTCTTGTTCCTCAAAGGCCGCCCCCTTCTGTTCAAGTTTATTAGAGAAGATGGTGTAGAATGTGTTGTCTTGTTGTTGACGCACATCATCCCATAGACTCTAATTCCAGGTACACTGGCATATGTAGGCTGATCATGACTCATCGGACCCTCTAATACAAATTAAAACAAAACATATTAACATTTTTTTCCCAAAATTATTAAAATAATTTCTAATTAAAAAAAAAATCTCTATAATAGTTATATTGATAACTGACCTAGCACACTTGTTTCTGGGCATCTGCAGATGACAAGATAGTGGCTTTTTCCTGTTCTTATGTTCTGCAGTGCCAGGAGAGACCAGTCTCTAGGGGCACGGCAGAGCCTCATATCAGCAACTGGCTCACAGGTCTTAATTAGAGTCAAAACCTTTAAAAAAATTAAAAATTATGAACTATATCCAAAACTATAGTTTAACATTCAGTTCAAAGTCACCAATTGTTTTAGTTGCCATGGACTATGCTCAATGTAAAATAGCATGATGGATCAAAGACTGATTATCTTTGGCAAAGTTAAAGTTGATGATGATTATTGTTATAGTTCTTATGTACAATTCAATATGCAATGATATTCATTCTTCTTTAAATATAATATGCATTTAAATACTCAGATTGAAATATTCTCTCACTTTCTCTCTCACACTTTATTATTAAATCTCTCTGTCTGTCTCTCTCTCTCTCTTCTCTACTCTCTCACTCACTCACTCACTTAGTTATTCAATCTCTCTCTCTTCTATCTTACCCCCTTTCTCTCTCACTCTCACCCACTCACTCATTCACTCACTTAATTATTCAATCTCTCTCTTTCTCTCTCCTATCTCCTATCTTACCCCCTTTCTCTCACTCATTCACTCACTTAGTAATTCAATCTTTCTCTCTCTTCTATCTTACCCCACCTCTCTCTCACCCCCTCTCCCTCCCCCACCCCTTCTCACTCACTCACTCACTTACCCATCTGCCCATTCACGCACTCACTCACTCACTCACTCTCTTTTCCCTACATCTTTCTCCCCATGTATCTATCTGCCAACTATCTATTATCAAGCTATTTATTTGTCTACCTATTTCTTCTCTCACATTTAATTATTCCATCTCTCTCTTTGTTCTCTCTCTCTCGTTCTCTCGTTCTCTCTTACCCCCTCCCTCTCTCACTCACACTCTCTCTTTGTCTCTTACTCACTCACTCACTCATTCACTTACGTTCTCTCTCTCTTTCTCTCTCTCTCTCTTTCTTTCTTTCTTTCTTTCTTTCTCTCTCTCTCTCTCTCTCTATTTCTTACTCACTCTAATTCTCTCACTTATTCACACACTTAATCACTCAATCATTCTTTCACTCACACTATATCGTTAGATTAGTTTCCCATGAGCGTAATTAATACCATTTCTGGCATTTGATTCATAGGAGTTCGTGAATATTCAAGATTTATGGAAGGTACATATATAAGTAGTTAAG
This sequence comes from Cimex lectularius, assembly GCF_000648675.2. NCBI lineage: Eukaryota > Metazoa > Arthropoda > Insecta > Hemiptera > Cimicidae > Cimex > Cimex lectularius. The sequence continues at coordinate 650,093 of NW_019392806.1, forward strand.
AAGTTTCGTTTATTATAATAATTACCCTGCTCTCGTTATAGTTAGTAATTATAATAATTTAGTTTATACAATCTTTAGAACTCCGCTCGAAGTTGATTAGCACAACAATTAGAGCTGCAAGTAGTCGAGTTTAATTAATAATAAAAGTATACATAGATTGCAATAAATATTTTGGCTTTTTTGACTTGTAACATGTGTGGGCAGCTAGTAAAAGGTTTGCGTGCAACCTCAAGTGGAACCCTCACAAAAAGGCCGAATATTTAAACAGTAATAAGCAAATCCTTAAAAAAATGGTGCAATTATGCTGGCCAGATTGTCACTACATGTTGTGGGGACGGCATTTCCGGATGAAGGGAAAACGGGCAGAAAAAAGGCCAAAAACTCCTTCGAGTTTCTCGTTGATTGCTCCTTCGGAATTTTCTTCCCTACGGACTCGCTAACGGAGTGTGGGCCTATCCAGCAGAACGGTTCGTCTCCATTGCACATGCTAATTGCATCACTTCTTTCTCGTCGACCTTTTACACGTTCGTCGCCTAATATTACGGACATGGTCAATCCGAGGTGGCTGACCGTCGTTTAAGCAATTGAACGTAAAACTAATCCGTCCAACATTAAAAGCTGTTAATTTCATATCAGTACAATTTAAATTTATAAGTTTCTTGATTACGATGTAATTTATGAAAGTATGATCCATAATTGATAGTTAGCTATTTATGGTTTTTTGGTTAGATTTTTGACCAGGAATTGTAAGACATTTTGCATTATTCATCCACTGAACTAAGAATTTATTTCACCAACCGCCTCGAGTTTCATTGGATAGAGTTTGAATTTATGTATGTGTTCGTAATAAAATCAACCAAACATACAGACAGTTTTTTGGCCAATCTTTCTTCATTTGGAAGAAGATCTAATTTATCAGGATAAGCATGATGCCCAGAAACCCATTGCGGTAACATGCTAAAAATTTAAGTTCTAAAATTTAGTTTTCCACAGTTGAATAAATGGTCATACATGATAATTTCAAAGAGATCTTGCTCTTTGGAACCACATCAAGGCTTCAAAATCCCCTACTATCTAGTATCCTGGATTTGGACTACTGCTACAAGCAATGTCCTGATCCAATTTAGACATAATAAATTACAATAATGTTTAGATCAGTTGTCGAATTTCATAACAATGAAAGAGTTCATGAAATTTGGCTATAACATTTTTTTTAACAAAACATGTTTTCATGAAGAAAAAGCCATTTTGAAATTGGAGAAAAACATTCTTAGTGATGAAAGTGAATTTTATGTGAGTTTAACGTAAGCTATAGGAAAACTCATTAGATACGTGTTTTTAACTTTATTTAGGGAAAAAAGTTGGAAGAGCGTATAATCGTGATCAAATTCTTGTATAAGTTTTAGATACGTTTCCTAGAGATAAGAGGTATTAAATCATGATGTAATGTGAAAATTAATCCAGCATCCTACATAAAACATCCAATATTCCATTTATGAGAAAAATTTTTTTTCTCATTACTGGTCATCCTGGTTTGCCTATCCTCACCATGTTGGTCTGTCAGGCGCAGTCTACGCTACAACAAGCCTCTAACTATTAAATTTAATTTTTATGTAAGGTATTGGTTGAGATAAAAAAGTCAGTGTCACGAGCGGGATTCGAACCCACGACCTTCGGCTAAATACGCCGCTGCTGTAGCACTTGAGCTTCGATCCACTCGGACACCAACTTCCCATCTGAACCCACCTTTCGAATTTCCCCTCCTTTTTTGCCATTTTTCAACCAATCGGACCACGAAATCTAATGCATTAAATTTAATGATCAAAATGCCCACTTTCTTGAAGAATGTGCAAGGTTGATATCATTTCCTGACAAATTTTACTTTATAAGCTTTTTTATATGTTCTGTTCAGGTTTGTACCAGTCTTCGTTAGTCATTTCATAATAAACAATGTTTATGAAAATTATGTTAAAATAACTGTTAACCGATAAAAGTAAATAGCTTATTTTGCTAAGAGGTAAACGTTTATACAAAATTGCTTACGATTAACCTTTTAAATATATCCATTATATTTCGTGGTCCTATTGACCAAATAACTTCTTTCAATTAATTAATCTTTATGTAAGGTATTGGTTGAAATGAAAAGGCTAGTGTCACGAGCGGGATTCGAACCCCACGACCTTCGGCTCAATACGCCGCTGCTCTAACCACTTGAGCTATCGTGACTTCGATCCACTCGGACAGCAACTCCCCAACTCAGCCTACTTTTAAATATAGCAGTTTCAATTTTTTCGGTATTATTTTAAATAATGTATGTACTTTTCCTGTCGATCCAGCTGAAAGTTCAGTCGTATGTAGATCGTCCGAATTGAGCGAAGCCGAGCACGGTTCTCGGTAACGAGAAGGACAAGCGCATAGAGGCTGTGTGTAGTTGAGCCTAACGTAGACAGCGTTGCACACCTGCAAAAAAAATAAAAATGACAGTGCTGCTTGTAAATTCGCAAAACTACTAGCTTACCTGCTGCACGGCGCACTCCGGAAGCAAGTAGATATGTTGGTTATGCGGGTAGTAATGGTATTTGGTCGGCTTGCTAGAGGCCGTCCCTGGTAACCTTAGGGTCGCTTCCTGCGAAATTACAGAATATACAAATTAATAAACGAATTAAAACTATCCAAATAAGTTAGTTTTGATCAATCGAGTTGTTCAATAGGAAAATTGTAGGATAAAAGCATGAATGTTAACTGAAGAGCAACGTTTCGAAGCTGATGTCCAGGTCATCTTTGCTAATCAAATTGGTACAAAGCTGAACATATCCGGCTAGATAAGCCAGTAGATAAGACAGTTTAACATAGAATCCGCATATAAATTAAAACAACTTCACAAAGGTCAACCGTAGCCGTACAATTGGCCCGTAAAGCCCCCGTGCAAGAATGTCGAGCGTTCATGGTTGGGTAAACTGATAACTAACGGGCACCATTACCATTTCATTATTTCCTTGCTCTACATAAGACGCCGGTTCAGTCGGACTTTTGGATTAACGATTCCAGTCTAACGGTGATTCGATCCCAACTCCCTCGCAACATTGGGGTTCGTGTTGAAAAGATCTCTTTTGAAGGAAAAAAAAAAAGAATCCAAAAAGAGTAAAATTGTAAGGAGCTATATTTCCATTTTCCTTTAACGGCAAGCGGTTTGCTTTAACGGTTTGTTAAACAAAAGAATCTCTAAGATGTATACTTTAGGCCAGTTTGGGCTAATGTAGGCGAGGAAACTACGAAATTGTTTTGTGGTTTAAAAATGGTTATTGATTAGATTTCAGTGTAACCCAAGGGACTTAAATTTCAATCAATAATAATAAATATTGCTACAGCATTCTAATTTTTTATATTTTACGACCTTTATTTATTATTATTTTAATTAGTTTTGTTTTATTTTGTTCACAGCTTCGATTAGATTATAATAATTGAACTAAAAATAATCAATGGATAGTTTCTCGATTTATCAAACCATCCTATGTTTTCGTGTATATTAATTCTATCATTTTCTATTAGTATTTTTTGCTTTTATTTTTGGTGATATTTTGTATCATGGAATTTTTTTAAATTAGAGTTGCGGATTGAATTGATTGTTAATATTTAATACTTAAAGATCTGTTCAACCGACATTATAAAAACAGTGAGTTCTCGACTTATTAAAAATCAAATGGCAAGGAAAAGAAAAAAAAAACCGACTTTAGCAAGATTTTACAGTTAACTGTTTGTCGTAGTATGAACAGTTGTTTTCATTACAATTGTTTTGACCAGAAGTTATTATTTTTTACGGGTGTTCTCAACTGCAGAGGTCATTTCAAACCCTGGTGCTCAAGTTTTTTTGTAAGTAGAGAGATTCGAACCCGGGGCCCTTACATCGACGAGACTCCTTGTCAACGCCTTAAACATTTCGTCCACCGACTCCATTTTTTTTGTAAATAAATGGTGTTCAGAAAGATTTTGAAAAGAAAAAAAATTTCCGTGTTTCTGTATGTCTGGGGATGAATTATGAGCCTGAAATTTGGTCGTTACCAATCGTCCGGTATGGCTATCTTCACTGTTCTTTCAGATGGTATTTCTCCTTCTTAATGTGTAGCTTTGTTTATTTTTATAGGCATAAAGACAAAAGAAAATTCCGAAATGCCGAAATCGTCTAACAGTGATCGGTAACGACCAATTTTTTTGTATTCAGATTTAGGTTACAATGGCCACCTTATGTTCCAAATAAAAGTGGTTTAAGTTTTTTTCAGTTCGTCTTGGTCCTGTATTGTCTTATTGTTCACCTTAGTTGAACATCAGAAGAATTATAATAATGAAAATATGGTAGAAATGTAAAATATTTAAAAATTCCTTCTGATATTTGACAAGAAAGAAATTTCTTCCTAATTATATTGATTGAAAGTATATTCTCAAGGATGGTAGACCAGGCAATATTGTCTAAATTTTTTATCATTGAAAGGACATTATTGAACTTCCAGTGCTGAAATTATTTAAAAGAATCACACTTAGACGTCGATATCAAAGATTTAAGTTTGAAAGAGTAGTAATTCCAGCTTGTCGCTACTTAGTAATTAGTAAGGAGATAATAGGAATTTCTAAACTTAGGCTCCGTTGGATCGTGTCTGCGAATGAAATGACTTATGAAGAAGATTACAGTCTTACTTTTCATCTGTATAACTTTCCTTTTGCAAAGACCCTAATTTCGTTATTCCCTGTCCTCGCTGTATGTTTTAACTTAAATCGGAAAAGACTTCTTTTTTCTAAATTTAAATTTCGTCAATATCTCATGTTGCAATTTTTTATTATAAAATCAGGGATAAGGCCAATTTGAAAGAGTAGATAAATCTCACGAGATAAGTAAATATGACAAACTTCTAGCACTAGTAAAAAGTTTGGTTTGAAACCTTTTGAATTATTAATAATAGTTTCAAAGTTATGATGAGGGAAATATATTTCCTGAAAGCTTATCGATTTGAGTATTTTTCTTTTCTTCACTGCTAATTTTTTAATACACAACTATAATATAAAAAACTTATATCAATTTTGTATATCGAGATAACTCCATTTTCCATGAAGTTAAGTTCTATGTTATTAATACATTAGTCATTACCATGATCATCATGACTACTTTAAAAATTGATTTTGTTATTTTAAAAGAAATGAGCTAAATAATAACTAAATCTGTAATTTGTTAGTTCTTAACGGCAAGTAAAAGAATTGTAAATTTTTGTACAGAGATATTTTTTTGAAAATGGGGATTATAACTGTTTTCACGTAGGAAAAATATTGAGAAAATTCCTATACTGTTCCTTCATGCTAATGATTCATTTCTAAATTTGAAATTGCCGAGTCCAGGGAGGCAATGAATCCAAAGTTAAAAAATAATGTTTATTATCTTTTGCATAATCAGGGCTGTTTCTAAAAATAAAATCAACTTAAAATCATTGTTATTCCCTAATTGAATTGATTATTGCCTCAATTATTTGGCTAATAAAATATGTTCGTAATAAGCGTCGTCCATCTTGTGTTTTGAACCAATGTTTATACAATCGTTGTTGATTTTATCCTCGGAAAAGGTGTTTTTAATCGTCAGTTTGCTAGACATCTTGTATTTTTACTAGGTGTTTTGTTAATTTAAAACTGAGAAAAAATAGAGCATTTTCGTCTTGTTTTATTACCCCAAAGGTAAAACCGCAGACTGATAGGAAAATTTGTGCTGTGTGTGGACTATTTAGGAGAAAGTACCGTCCGTAAGTTGCTTGGTTCAGAAGTGGAAATTTTGATTTGGAAGCAGCTTTGGTCGTCCTTTAACAGTTGATGATGGCCGAATTCAAGCTTTTGTCACAAATGACCAACGCTCAAAAATATGAGACATAGCGGTGACCGTAACATAGCTCGTACATGCGTTTCAATGCATATGAGAACAACTGGATTTGTTTGTCGGAGCGATGGGTTCCTCATATATTGACTGAGAAAAATTTATTGGACCGCGTTTCTATCTGCGATGCCCAAGTAAAATGCAGTGTAACCGGCCATTTTGAGAATGATCGGTAACTTACGATGAAACATGGGTCCTTAATCTCGAAACGTGCAGAGACGAAATCCTGGGGAAAACGCAGCGACCCACCGTTAACTCCAAAAGCCTCAAGAAGGTAATACTGTGCATTTGATGGGATTGGAAGGAATATCTTTGTATGAGTTTCTTTGTCCAACCCAACAGTTAATTCTAGTTTCTACTGCACACAATTAAAGTCAGCAATTGACCAAAAACGACCGGCATTGGTTGTTGGTTATTGGGTAAAATTTACTTCAGTTGAGGACTGTAGAAAACCAATCGACAGTTCATTGTTAAAAAAACCGGTTCCTGAGTTCTGGGAGTCAGTTGGTGATCTTGGATCATTGAGGGTTTGGTCATTATTATCCAAAGTAAAAATATCTTCGGTAGTTATCTCAACAATTTTCATTTTTAATTTCAATACAGAAATCTGAAATCGCAGATGTGCGATCGTACATATCGTGAAAACTAATAGAAATAAATTTTTAAAGTTTCTTTGGAGATAAATGCGTATAACTGTGCTTGTATCTCCATTGATACATTGCTGAGTTTAGTTTAAAGGAATTTTTAGGTATTCAGCTTTTTGTAAATTTGTGGGTTTTAATTATATTATATTCCATTTTGTGTTGTTTAGTGTTAAAAATCCACTAAAAGCAGAATAATTCGGTGTTCAATTACAGTTTAAACACTTAAATGTTCACTGTTTTCTTAAAAGTGAATAAACTGTAGATACTTTAGCTTTTATCTTTATTTTTTGCTTTACTATTTTTCTTCATTCTTACTTGCTCCGTCCTAAAGTCAAGCAGATTATGTATTTTTGGGCGAGAATCAACATTTTGAACGAGTACTTTTCTTAATGCCATATTTTTCTTTTCATGTGGCTGATAACGTGTACATTTTTTCCCATGGATGGTAAAATGTTAAAGTTGACGTATTCCTCTGATTGCCGTCAACAATGCCTCTTCCGTTTATTTGATGATCGTACGGTACGAGCTGATGGCTTTTTAAGTACATTTTTTTTCAAATTTTTCCACTGGACAAACTCTCAGGCTTCAAGAGCAAATGCTCGAAGAAAAATACAATCCCGTAGGTTATAAATCGTTTAACTGCATAGGGTTTGAGAGCTTAATTAGTTTAATTTTGTTTATATAATGATTCCTAGATACATATACTTTATTCAAATGTTTTGCTGATTTATGTTTATCTTAGGGAACAAATTCAACTTATAAATTTTGGTGGTTTTAAAAAGTGATAATTTAAGTGATTTTCCTCTAATGAAAAGGTTTTTTGAAAAAGCATTTATTGAATCCCTCCCTATATTAGCAGTCTGCTTGTGATTTTTGTCTGTTTAATAATATGTACTTGATAGACATCTCGTTTTGTGTTCATTTTTGTGTGTATCGAGAGTGAATGTTTTTATTAGCATGAGTGTGTAGGCGATGAGAGGAACGATCTTCCTCCTAGGAGGCGGAAATGACCTAGTTGTCATCAGTCCCTCGAACCCTAACTTTGGTGGCTGGACGGATAAGACCCTGGACTGCTAAAACCTGAAGTAAGCCATAAGTCAGTCATAAAGCCAGTTCTGTACATATGTACTTGTATAAATCAATCATTTGTTGAATATATCAGAATTTTTTTTCTAAGTGCACAATGTAATGTCTCATTTTTAAGAGATCCTCTATTGTTGGATTATTTTTAAGCAACGTTTTCTGAATAATTATAATCAACAGTTCAGTGTTCTATTTCCTGTAACAATTGGACCCATTGTGTCGTCTGATTAATTTTCGGAACATTGACCTTTTTGATCCATAACTTGTTTCGTATCGTTAGTACAGCGAAAAAAGGCGGACCCAACTGGTCTGAGTATGTTCAACAATTGATCAGGCGACTGAAAGAATGGAGCCAATTACTAAAATCAGGAATTTAATGCCACCATACTAGTTGAAAATTTCTATATCATATGTTGTATTTGCCTACGAAATAGGGATTTGTTTTGATTCATGGTAGAAAATAAAATGAGGAAAAATAGGCAGATCAAACAATTGGAAACGACCAAACTACATAATCACTAATAGCCTTTTATCAAGTGGTTTTATGATTCGTGACTTTATCATCATTTCTCATCGAGATTTATGTTGTCAGCTTACGTCCACTATTTGAAAAACATCATTTCTCGATTTGGATGAATCCGCTGGAATTTTCGTTGAGCCTGGAATGGCCGGACATCGGTTTTCGGTTACACAATCGACACACGGTTACACCAGTTTGTCGGTTAGCGGTCGGGACACAGTTGACGTTGCTCACGAACGGTTTCGATTCGGACAAATTACAGTGGACGCTTTTAATACCCAACTGAGATCACCGGGACGTGGTAAGGCCAAGACGTTAGAAGCCGTTTAACGCTGAAATTCTGGAAAAGGGGTTTCTTCTGACTGATTTACAACTTGGGCTAAGACGTGAAACAAAAATCACGTTCTTAATCCGACGAGGGGTATCAAAAATTAGAAAAAAGCTTAACACGTTGAAAGCGCGATGATATAACGTTATTGACCCAAATTGAACCACGAGTTAACCTAAACAATTAATGAAATTAACTATAGCTTGTTACGTTTATTTCCCTCGATCAAATATTTATTGATTAACATTAATAAATGACGATCTATTTGAAAGTTCTATAACAAAATTATTAACTTTCTTATTAGGGAGTGATTTTGATGTCTTGGAGGATTGTTGGGATGGGTTCTGGTTGGAAGGTTCTTCTAGTGTTGGGATGAGGGTTTTATGTAAGCGCCTGTATCGATTAATTGCAGTTTCGAGGATAAATGGGATTTGAAGTTCTGTGTACGTAGATCGTTACGAAGAAGGGAGCTTAGGCAGTGGTTCCAAGGGTTTTGGACATGGGTGCTGGATTCTTGACTTCATGCCAAAATTGGTTGTATTAATGTGTAAATGAATCGTTTGTTTGTAGTGAGAGTTTTGATTTGTTTATAAGTAGTCTTTTGAGAAGTTTATACGGGCTGTTCTGATTTATTCTTTTTAGTCGAGTGTGGAGGTTCCAAGCTAGTTTTTGGTCGATGTAAAATTGCGTGAAGTGGACGACATTGGTTGATGAGGAACGGAGTTATAGTTGATTGGAGAAGAAGTAATATGTCATAAAGGTTATTTTCTGGGATGTGAGTCTGATCCTCCATTTGTTGTGTCTTCCAAACAGGAGAGATGGTCCTGGAGTTTTTCCAAGAACACTTCTTGATCTAAGCTAGCTGAAAGGATGGCGGTATCGTCTGCATAGTTAAGAGCATCGGAATTGATAGTATATTGTAAACCGAATAAAGAAAGGGACCGAGGATGGTGCTTTGCGGTATACCCGATCGGCAGTTTACGAGGCATAAGGATGTTCCGAGTCTGGCTGATATGATTTTATGTTGAGGTAATAAGTGGATGGGGCCATTGAGTTCCTAGAGCCGAATATATGCTCCACGTCTAGGAAACCATCCCAACACCTTAAGCTCAAAAGAGGATGCGATGCATCCATGTCACTGTTAAATGCTATAGTGGTAAAAACATATAACACTAATTTATAAAACAAAGATACACTTAAAAACAGAGGTATGCAAGCAACTTTGTCCATATCAAATTGAGCATATATTGTTAAATATATCAAACCCATATCCATGACGTCCCCCGTTCCTTAAATTTGTAGGCTGTCCAGTGGTTGTCTGGACGGTCCAACCTGATTCGTTTTTGAGAAAGTAAATATTTGATGTAATATTGCCTTTATTATGCTTTAAACTTAAGAAGACTTACTTAAGCTAAAGCTGATAGTAATGACAGTTAGATGCTTCGAAGTGGAACAATCTTGATTGTTTTATAAATATTGACTTTTTGGCTAGTTTTGTATTTATTAATTACGTTTTCAGGATATTATTTATGGTTCCATTCAATATACTTGTTTTTAAAATGAAGGTATTTTGGAGGCATTTGAAATGGTTGTTTTGGTATTGATGTTTTATCGTAACTACATATTTCATTATTTAATTTAAAACCAGTGAGTGCTACCTAGTTCTTGAGAAAAAGAGATTGATTTTTATCTGGTTGTCAGTTTTTTAGTTTCACGTTTAACAATCAATTTACTCATGCTTAGTTTTCTTTTTCTTCTCGATCTTGAATGGGTCATAGCCAATTTCAACATTAGCCAGTTTTTTGTTTATTTATCAATTTTTTTCGGCAAACCGGGGCGTTTCGTTGTTACGAGGCTCACGCACGTATCGCGGGTGGGAAAAATGAAAAGCGTCGCCGTGGGAAACGTTTAATCGGGTCAGCATCGCGCCATAATGCGGCCAATATAGCCGAACTAATCTCGTCTAATCCGCCCTTTGAAGCTATCAAGGCGTGCCTCATTATATAACGTTTCTATCCTTAATTCTTGTGTTTGTTTTATTTACCGTTATTTATGTCACGATTAGTTAACGATTCATTACTAACGGAAGCTTGGGCATTTGTTCTTTCGGAACGATTTCCATCTGTACATAACATTCCATTGAATTTTTTTTAACATGTAACGCTAACAAAAAACACTTTTTATTATCGAACTTATCGATCATTGTTAAATAGACTTCCAATTAATTAATCTTTATGTAAGGTATTGGTTGGAATGAAAAAGTTAATGTCACGAGCGGGATTCGAACCCACGACCAATACGCCGCTGCTCTAACCAATCGAGCTATCGTGACTTCGATCCACTCGGACACCCACTCCCTATCTCAACTTGCCTTTCGAATTTTCCCTCCTTTTTGCCATTTTTCAAATGTGTAATCAGGATTCGATTCTCGGCGACAAATGTTGGAGAGCTCTTAGTGAAGATATACTTCGTTTTACTTATTAAATCTATTATATTTCGTGGTCCGATTGACCAAATAACATCTTTCAATTAATTAATTTTTATGTAGGGTATTGGTTGAAATGAAATGATGGGCAGTTATTAATTATTATTAATTTAATTGGGGAATTATTAATTTAAAAAAACAAAACAAAAAACTATGAATTTATAGTCTCTAGGTAAATTATTCTATCAATCAATTTATTTATCCTTGGATCTATCAATCTATCTTTATATCTTTCTTGTATTTTATTTATCCTACCAAATTTTATGTAAGTAATTTTTTGTTTATCAAGATCTATTTGCACGTATCAAGTCTTTATCAATTTATCTTCCTGGAAAATCATTTGTCGATTGGAATTATGTTGTTGGGGGCGTCGGTGGCCGCAACGGTTTAGGCGTTGACACGGCGCTCATCACTATAAGGTAAAGGTCCCGGGTTCGAATGCAGCGGCCCTGCATTCGAACCCGACATACTTACAAATGGGCTTTTTTTCAAAAACACCGGCACCCCGAGCTCCAAGGGTTGATATAACCTCTGTTGTTGCGAACCCTCGTTAAAAAAAAAGTTGTTGAACACTAAGCCTCTTTTTTTCTCTACTAGTTATCTATTTATTGTACTGATCAATTAACTGTACATATATGAATTTACTTGTCTATCTACTTATTCATTTACACAAGTCAACTTAACTTCCTATCTAGCCAATCTGTTTATAAATTTCTAATAATAAATAAATTGTTATTAAATTTCAAGACTTCTAATGCTACTGTGAGTTCCAATTAAACTGTTAAGAAAAATCTGGAACATTGTTAATAGTTTCGGAATTATTATTTTTTTTTTTTTTTCAATTAATGCATCAAAGTAAAACGCTAGATGTGAGAATACGGGATCGAGTATGAAGGCATGCATTTAACAAACCCGGGTAACACACCGTACTAAAATAAGTAGAGCGGATCTTACGGTCTTATGGAAATATTTCCCGGGGTTACCTACTGTTTACAACTTAACAGGCTTTTTTTTCTTAGCCTTTCTTGTTTGATCAACTGTGCTTTTTTATACTTGAAAAATCCGTCTGCTCATAAAATATATCAAGGGAAAGAACTTTCGACCTTGTTCTTGTCTTTCAAAATGTTTCACGCATTTGTCAAAACAGATCAACTTGCTTTCCATCCGGCACGTCTTCTCAATTTTTATATTTCCACTTCTCCGACAATGATAATGGCAGGTTTTGTTGGAAATTTCAACTTTTGCGACCTTCAAAAAAACATTAGTATAATGATTGTCGTTGCTGAAAGTCCCATTGAGAGGAAATATGAGAGGAACTTGATGTTCAACAGGTGGTTAAAGACATCATGGGAGAAAGCAAACGTTGTAATTTTACGATACGGTCCGTTAGCTGGAGAAATTGGTCTGTCACCTTTCCTTTATGTTGTTTGAATCTCTTCCTTGTCCGACGTTAAAAGTGTACCTTGAGGATATCTACATCTTAAGCAATTACATGTATGCAACGGAAGAAATATTGAACGAGAGAAATAAGAGGCTTTCCGTAAGATTTCAAACGATTTTGAACGATTTTAACAATCAAAAAATCAAACGATTTTAAAAAGATTTTGATTATATATTAAAAGAAGTATTTGCATAAGAATGATCGTTCCTTAATTGGCCCTTCTTTTAAAATAGATTGAATATGTTAGCTTTTCTAATCGACTTTTCCCGAAGTCTTTCTATTGGTTTCAGATTGCTAAAAAAAATTATGTCCTAGACTAGAAGACAAACTTCATAACTATTAGAAGATTAAAAATTAAGACAAGAAAAAATATTACTTATAGATTTTTTATATGACAGTTATACAACAGTGATTTCTATGTTCTTTTCTTGACAAGGAATGAATGATAATCAACAATCCCTTTTTATTATTATGCTGATCAGGCTTTTAAGCGTTTTGTTAGTACACTAGACAGAAGCAATTAGACCGACACCACTGTTGTCCTGCAAGTTCTTATGAATCTACCACCACATATTTTCATCCGGGGAGAGTCTAGAGGCAAGTCACTGGCACCAATTATAAAAAGGAAGGATGAAAGCTTCAGAAGAAACTTCGGGCAAGGTTCTACGGATGCCATGGATTTAATGTGAAATTTGAATTTTAAACACCAAATAGAGCAGGCTGATAAAAAGGGATCATAGTTAACGCCGACTATATCTGGTAAACAGATGATTCTAAGACCTAGTATGGTCAGGAGGATGTTGGGAATAAACCAAGGATCAGAACGCATATAAACCTTGGGATTAATCCACCGTCTTAAGGCAGATACTGTTTCTATTGAGCAGTGCCTCAAGGATATTACCAACAGAAAAGTCAGGTGGCATTAAAGGCTACCACATTGATAGTATGTTCTGACACGTTTAGGATTGCATCAACTTGCCAGACAGTGTTGAAATATAACAAAATTACCTTTGTCTAAGTATCTGGGTATACAGGGCGGGGATCAACGAAGATGAATTGGCTAAGGAAAATTCGATGACACCTATCGGTCCTGAATCATCTGCAGGATACCGAATTGCCAACAATGTAGATCCATCAATGGGCTAAGAATGAGTCAAGGAGATTGTATTCCATCACAACGGTTCATCTGAGGACCATCGCAGAAACGGCAGAACTGCTAAATCTAAGACTAAGTGTTAGGACTATAATGATAGCAGGACTGCTGACTGGAGAGACTCCGAAGGCATATGTCTTTATAGCCTCGGAACATCAGAAACAAGCCTATTCAGTATTGTTAGGAAGAAGAATCAACGGAACATGTTCTGTTTTGGTGCCAAGACCTGTGCAGGGTGAGTTTCCTACTACTGTGAAAGGAAAAGAGAAGACTTGAAGGATGCAAAAGTTCTTAACAAAGCTTTGGTATAGAATATAAAATGCTTGAGCTTAACGAAGAGCGGTAATGATGGAGATTGCACAACCGACCAATATTGGCCGCGGTGCACAAAGTCGTAAAGAGACCTACTCTTTTAACCTAAAACTAGACCGATTGGATTATTTAAGTTTGAAAATTTTCTACGTTTATTAAAATCAGCTATATTTAAAAAAAAGAGTGTACTGTTAATTTTAAGCAACTGGTGATTTAAAATGCGTGATTTTAACTATCTCTTTCTATTCCCAATTTGGTCAGCGCCTTTTTTTAAATATTTTTTTTCCTAAACAGCCGAGGTTATACAACCCTCGGGGTGCCGGTGTTTTTGAAAAAGAAAAACCTACTTGAAAGTATGTCGGGTTCGAATGCAGGGCTGTTACATTCGAACCCGAGACCTTTACCTTACAGTGCTGAGCGCCGAGACAACGCCTAAACCGTTGCGGCCACGACGCTCCTAAAAAAGTCGTGTTTGTACTTCGGTAGATTGCCTCGGTTAGCCATTTAATTGAACATAGAATAATTTATGTGCTAATGTTGTCATTACTGATAAAACAACAAAAAGAAAAGTCTTCTTTTTTGACGTTTTCCTTTCTTTTCCCTGCGGGAAGTTCTAATTTTGTAATAGCACAAGTTAAACGATTGACAGGTTCGACAACAAAATGACTCAGTATTGAACTTAATGGAACGCCATAATTTGTTCTATTATTAATGTTGTTTGTCAGGCCCCAATTTTCCAGATTGTAGGCCAACTAGCAAGTTGGTTTTCAGCCTGCTATTCAGTTGAAAGTTTGAATCACTTTTTTCCGCATTGCCAAACACTTTTCATCATTGGTGATTATTAAGCCCCCGAGGAGAACAATCCTATTTACCCCTTTTTCTTATACCTTCTAAGATTGGTCGCTTTTCCCAAAACAACCAATTTTCGCAGGATCGTCACTATATTTAACTAATAGAACCTCAACATTCCTTGTTTTAAATGTTATGTACCATTTGTCAAAATGTCAACTTTTTTCAAAACTCTTACATCATTAATATTAGGCCACAAAACTAAAAAATGTGGTACTTTTCTAGAATCTTTCTTAGTTCGACTGTTTTTACAGGTTAACATCATGATGTGTAGTATGCAAAATCAGGCAAATTGGGCTGCAAAAGTTATTTTTTTGCTTCTGCAAAAGTTATTTTTTTGCTTGTACGCTAATCAGCTTCTATTGGTCACATCAACGTCAACCAAATCCTAAGCATCAAAATTCGTGGTCGGCAAATGGATGGCTAAGGCGGTTCTTTACAGCCTGGAACCTCTAGTATTAATTTACACCGGATTTCGTGATATCCTCGACTTCGGGCTGTTGGCTAGAGTCCAGGTCAACTGTAATAACCTTTGGGGAACTTGATTTGTCTTTTGGACCTCACGACGTCCTACCCGTTATTCAGTAATGACCGGGAGGACCCTCAACTTCCATAGCCTACGTTAATAGACGACGAGTAAATGAGATACAACCTGCTGGATCTGAACTGTTCTGACATTGACCACCTAGAGTCACTAAAAACCATTATTTCCAGAAAGCCATTGGAATTTCTGGTGTTGTTCTAAATTTGTACTATTTATCTTGTAATTTTTTATCATTATTCGGATCAGCATAAGTTTAATCCATTCTTGGAAAACTTTCTACATTACTTCGCCGTTATGAACATTCTTAGTGGACGTGATACAATTTTGTAATTGAAGGTCTGCGAGTCACATCTTCTGCTTAAGTCTGACAAGTATAGCTTCGTCCTTTTTTCCATACGCTTTCTCACTCTCTGTTACTCTTTCGATCTAACAATTTTTTTTTCACGTACTCAAAGATTTTTCTTGAGCAAGAAAAACTGAAGTAATTAAGGTTAAGTTTGATTAATTGCATGGCATTTTAAACTTAAGATTTTCAATTATATTTCTGCTATATTCTACATTTAGTTTCTACCATAATACCTTCTTCTTATTATCCGTATAACGTTTTTAAAATCGCACTTGAAAGGACTACATTAAAGTTGATTACCTGTGTCACATTCAATGTGAGATAAGGTTCATAATTATTTTTCAAATTAATCTTTAAAAAACTGCTTAGTTTTGCAATGTAATACGAAATTATGTGATTTAAATATTTTATTGGTTTAGTTTTAAATTGAATTGAAATTTAATTTTCGTCTAGTCTGTGTGAAGGTAAAGAGTACCAGTAGGAAAGACGAATCAATGAAGTAAAAAAATCAAAATTTGGAATCTTTTTTTTTCAATTAACAAATTTGAAATCAACTTTTAGCCCTTCGCAGAGCCTGAATAACCGCAGTATTTAAAATTGTATTACGACCTTTCTGGGTATAATTTCGCCAAACCCCTGTACAACTGTCTAATATTTTTCGCAGTACTAACATCTCTTAAAATTTCATTCAAATTGATTGAGAAAACTGTGAGAAGTGGCAGTTTTGCGAACGCAACTTTGTGTCATTTGTAGGCCTAAACTATTTTTTTCTTGGCTTCTGGGGTTCATTGAACGAAACCCAAGAACCGTTCTCATATTTTTTTGAGCTATATCACTAAAAAATAAAAAATGATGGAAATCGTTGACCGACGGCAAGACTATACATAGACCTCCTCTTATTAGTTTAAGCAATTTTAATATAATAAGATTATATTAATTATTAATTAATTATATTATATTAATTGGGGACTGCATGTTGACGAACCGAAGTTTGGTCATTTTTGATCAGACTGCCTTCGGTTTTTCGATATCTTCAATACGCCTGAAGATAGCGAGAAGCTGAGACTCGCCTGACAAACTAAAAAAGCGTGGCTAGGTAGGTTAAAATGGTTGATAACGACCAAACTACGAATTGAGTATTGTTAAACCTTGCTTGCTTTGATACTTTTGTTCTTCTTTGAAGTCAAATTCCCAGATAAGCAATAATACAGCTTTGATATATCGACCAACTACTTAGTATAAGCCATATTCTAGTCATACCATGCAGGAATACAAACGAAAGTCTATAAAATGATGATCTTGTCTGTTCTTCATTAATTTATTCTCTTGAAGCAAAAGAAAATATTGTTTTGTTCACTAAAATAATAAAAACTCGAGTCTTTTGTCTGTAATATTTATAAATATTTAGTATTTAGTGTGTGGGTTGGTATGAAGTTTATAGTGATAATTGTTGTCATGTTTTTATTGTCAGCTGAACAGCCTGGTTTTTGAGATTTAACGACCAGAGCAAGAAGCGTATAACTGACTGGCAAATTAGGTTTCTCTGGTTCTTAACTACTGCTGTCTTTTTTCTGTCTACTATTAGACGAGCAGAATGCTAGTCAAAGAAGTTCATCATGACCAACTAATAAACTTCATTTGTAGGAAGTTAAGGGCAGGTGGTTTCTTTTTTTGTACTTTTAAGAATCGAGGTCAAGCATTGTCCAAATTTCTAGGTTTACTCGGGCCTCTACGATCGATCCGTTAAAACGCACGACCTTCAGCCGGCATGAATGCAGTTGGCCGTAACAAAAGTTAACTGTATTTAGTCGGGACAGGTCTGAGGATAATTTAGAACTGTCAGTTACAGTATGGCACAATGTGATTAACTGTCCCTTGATTGGCGTAGCCGCATTTCGACCGTTTTCGTTTTACAATCGCTTCGTTACGATATTGAACGCCTTGATTTCTCCAGGGTGGAATGGGCGCCAGTTCAAATTTTTCACCTGTTGCCTTCCTGGAGGGAATAGAGAAGTATAAATGGTCCCGGATCCGTCACGGCGTCAAACGACCAGTCATTGAAATAACTGTGTAAGACCACACAAACAGGTCTCCAGAAAATGGGAAGCTTTTGTTTTTTTTACGAGGAAGAGTTTTGTTTTCTTCTTTCTAACATGCCATAAAAGTCATGATTCGATGTGATGACCGATCAGTCAGAATCACGTATGTATGACCATATGGGTACACTTTTAACTCCCTCTTTTTGGTTTTCATTCGGTATGATTTTCTTGACATGTATACAGGATATTGATATACATAAAAGAATTTCACTTTCTTTATGAAATGCGTAGTTAATGTGCCAATATAAATTCAGTGAGTAAACTTGTGATAAAACGTCCAGTTCGAAAGTTTTTTCTGTTTATTCCTACATATAATTCGACTCACTTCATCTCAAAAAATCTATTCGACATGTTTACACATTTGTATGAATTTATACCTTCTATGTGCTGACACATTAGTGACTGGCTGTGTAAGGTTTCTTCAGAATTCGTCTGTAAGTCCGTACATTTCGAAAACTTCCTGTTTCCTTATTAATCGAATTATTTGAGCATGAAGTGGATTCGATCATCCCTGATCCTTCTATGTATTCCTGGATTCCAAGAATCTCTGGAAGGAATTTCTAGCATGTACAACTCTTCAACGGATTTGACATATGTTCCTAAGTATTTAGATGAAATAATACTTACACCTTTAGCTACGGGAGGTCTATTTCTTACTTTGTTGTAGAAGGAAAATAGGGCCGGGCTATGTAATAGGCCCTGGGCTACCCCTGCAGTGAGGCGTTTTCCGGTTAGATGACACTTGAGGTGTGAAATTGGAAACCCAAGTATTGTAATTTAATAATAAGGCCTACACTGTATTGATTTGCTGTGTTTTGAATGGTTTGCTCTCATAATAATTTTATATCTTGATTGAAAACGGTTATTTTGTATAATTTTCCGGTTTCCATTGTTGTCATTGTCAAATGATTTTCTGAAAGTTTGTTTTCTTCGAATAGTCAATGGGTAGTTTTGGTAATTTTCTTGACTACAAAACATCTTTTTTTATCTTTATTTTGTTAACATACGTATGCCATGCCAATAAATGTCAATCTCCTTGCACGTCTAGCCACACTTCACTACTTTTCGCGGACGCAGTCGTTAACAGAAAAAAAGGTACATTCTATGGAAAATTGTGATTTGCCATGGCTCAGGAGTTTGAATGGAAAGAAGAAAAACCAAAAGAAAAAAAAGGAGAAGAGTACATTGAATAATTAACTACCGATTCCTTCGAAATCGCCGTTAAAATGGCCGTAACTTTTCCGATTTGTAGTCTTTTTCCTTGCCTGTTTCGCGATTTATCTTTTTGCGTTTTCGGCCTTCGACATTTTTGGGGAGAAAGCGCAAGCTTCACGTTTATACGAACAATTAAACTATTGTAAAGAATTCGATTGTGAAATTATCGTACGTCCGATCCGACAATTTATACACGTCGAGTGCCTGCCTATTCAGCTTGATCATCGAAACAGGATGCCAGGAGGAAGATAAAAAATTATAAAAAAATTACTCGAGGTTACAGTGAAAATTAGTGCACGGTTTCCTTCCATATGAAGAGGCATAATGAGTCGGCACAATTCCCGGTTGTTTCCTTTCTGAAATAACATACGAAGAACACAGTTCCGTTTAAAATTGCCCATTTTTAAATCAGAGTCTAGTTTGTCGTGCATTTTTATCTTTTTTTCCATTTTTTAATTTAAAATCATGAACAATAAACAGTTAAGATATGTAATGTTCATTTTGAATGTTTTTGGTGATTTTCAGTAAGCCTTAACTTTTACTTCCGTTTTGCATCGATCGTAGCTATCAGGCGTTTTGTATTGATATTTATATGTCTTCTTTGTCACCGTTGTTAACTCAGGAAACTGAAGCCGTATATATTACAACAGGGAAACCATTTCCATTCATGGACACAAAATCGATTAGTGTGAGATGGTAAAGTACTTGGGTTTAATTCTGGACCGAAAACTTAACTTCTCTAGGCACATAAATGATATAGTTACGAAAGGTAAATTAGCCATAAAAGACATTTCCGCTGATGCCCCTTAGTGTGGAATCAGCTTTGAAAATAAAATAATTATAAATAGCTATTAAACCTATCCTGCTGTATGCTTGCCCAGCATGGTGTTACACGAATCGAACATCCAAAATCTGCAAGTGGTCCAAAATAAATTTTTAAGATTTATAACCTCACTACCTCGATACACCAGAATTGGCCTCCTTCATGAGAGAATGGGAATGAAGTAGATTAACTCCGAAATAAAGCGTCTGTCCAGGAATTTTTTTATGGGTCTCTCCACCAAAAAGTACACTACTTGCAGGGATATAGGGGTGTATGATGTTAACTTTCCATGGAAACATGGAAGGCTTAGGCACAAACTTAAATCTAGGATCTGTGATATATTTATTGTTTCCTCTACCAGAGCTGTGATACTATAAGACATTTTGTCATAATTCAGTTACTAGTGTTGCATTGTTCTTGTTAATCTCATTTATTTTTGTTAATACATTTTTGTTAATTCACTTGTTAATTGTTATCCTATTTGATACGTAGTGGGTTTTTTAAGAAAATTTTTCCCATTTACTTGTTTGATTAATTAAAAATAATAACAAACTGGACTAGGTGCATTGATAGGAAAAGGTTTTGAAGTAGGACGTAAAAGTGCCTCGCCACTTCCCTTGCTTAATGAAACGTTGTGTAACATAATGTACAAATTTGTAATGTATTGGTTGAGATAAAAAAAGTCAATGTCCCGAGCGGGATTCGAACCCACGCCTATTGCTTAATACGCCGCTGCTCTACCACTTGAGCTATCGCGTATTTAGCCGAAGGTCGTCAGTTCGAATCGTGACACTGACTTTATTTTATCTCAACCAATACCTTATATAAAGATTAATTATTGAAGGATGTTATTTGGTCAATCGGACCAAGAAAGCTAATGGATTTAATAATATAATTTTTTAATAAATGTTTATTCATTCATGTTTATATGTCTTCTATATTCTCTAGCGGTTCACCTTCTTTTTTATGTGTATTTTTCCTGAAAGAAAAGTCTTATTTTTCCACCGTCTAATCGAGTACCGTTTATTTTAATCTTATTCTCCTTTTAGCGAGTTAGAAGAGTCTTGTCGTGAATCCTGTTATGATTTCGCAATGTAATCGTCTATTATACATTATTTAAATTCCGATACATCTCATAAATTTAAACTTTCACACCAAGTCATCAGCTTTCTTGTCCCGACATTTGAAGGTTTTGTTCGATAGAACTTTGTCAGGAAATACATATAATATTAAATTGTACCGTAAGGGCAGAAACCTCCATGAACACAGAAACACATTCTCTCCCCTCTCTCGTTTAACTTATGATTTTGTTGAAAATGAGTAAAAGTAATAAACCATATATTTTGTATTACATTTGTTTGCATTAAAGCTTATTGATAATCGAGAAAACGTTTTAAAGCAGTCTGAAAATGTAAAGGTTTGTTTTCCTTATTGGAATTTTATGTTGTCCCATAATTTGACGGCTAATATGTTTTTTTGACAACAGTTATTTTTTTGGGATTTTTGTGTTCCTGAATGGTATCTTATCTGTAAAAAGGAGTCGTACATTATGCACTTATAGGCATAAAGATCAGTAAGGAGAATCAAGTTTCCCTTTTTGACATAGTTTGTAAAGTGCCGGCTTGTCACTGGTTCGAATGATTTGCATCAGGTTCAGCTTTTTTACTTCTTCGGATGTTAATCCATTCCAATTGACTGTCGATGAACGCCAACGGGCAAGGTATCAAATAGACCGGATCAACGGATCCCAACCATCAAGACATCTGATTGTCGTGCCGGTTTCCTGTGCTGGTCGAGGAGAAATTACGCTTATCCCATAAGGCGAATTAAAGATTGTTAGTGAATGAAGAGCAAATCGAAAGTCAATCTCGCCTCGCTGTTTATTGATAATTGACGGTCTGCTCTTTCTCGTCTAAATAGCCCAGGTGGACCCAACATATTAAAGCTGTGCCGATAAACTGCTTTTTGGATAATCCTATTCAACCTCTTTCACTGCCAACATAAGAAACAGCTTTGTGAAGAGTAATTAACATCAATCCCTCCATGCTATATAGGCAATACTTATACCATTTTACTGTTGATTTAAAAGATAGTGGTTTATGTCATACTAATTATAGGTGTACTGTCTAAAGTAAATCTCTGTTTTGAACTGCAGATTGTATGTTTGATTGACACAGGAAACTTGTCCAATGATGTTGCGGGCGAGTTCAAACTAAGTGGCCACTTTCTTTTCTATTAGGACGCCAGTTGATGACGAAGAATTGTCGTGGGTGGAAAGGGAAGGGTATAATTTGAAATATCGTGTTCCTGCTTAGTCCTGAACATGGAAACGAAGTAGGGTTGTAGAGTTTGTATTTTTGAAATGCTGCAGTGGTTTGATCGAACTCTTAAACCCAGTCCAACATTTAGGTATAAATCGTTGCACAACTTATATGAATTTGTAGCGTCTTTTTCGTTCCAGTTATTTAAGTCAAGAGTGCGGGCTTCGATTCCGTCTTTTATCCATAAAAAGTCCCAAGTTGTCTACAGTCATAGGCATGAGGATTTGCTTGACGTTGAGGGTAGAAGGTTTAGAAATTCGTTGGAGGGCTCTAATCGATTTTGACTTTCCGATTCTTGATGTACTCCGACGTAGAAGGCGAGGTTCTGTTAAATTCCGAGGGAGATGACTTGATCGAGATGAGGAGAAGGAGTATCAACAAAGGTAAAAATCAACGTTAATCTAAAAAGGGAGAAGTAGGAAATTTCGTGAGTATATTGCTTAAAGAATAGGACCTAGACTACTTCCTAGATGTACATCCGAATTAATTGGGAAAATATAAGAAAGTGCTCGATCTTTGCAAGTCTGCTGAAAATGTCGATTTCTACGCAAAAACAAAATCTACTTAAAAATCTATAACTCATCTGAATTTTATCTAAATTGATTTTTTTTTTCAACCATTGGAACGCTGTTTTTTATTATTGCATTAGTTTTCGGTCACAAATTATGAATCTCAATATGTGCGATATCCCATATATAACGTTGAAGAAGTAGCCGAGTATGTTAAAAATTTTTAGCAAGAAAGTTGATATTCGCATTTTACACCCCCTCCCAAAACCCCTATAATCAAAAAAATAATTTTTCCCCTCAAAAATTTTTGCACCACCAATTTTTTCATAAATCACAAAAATGTTGGTAACTTTGAAACAACTCCACCGATCTACCGGAAACTACCACCGGTTTTTTTTTTAAATAACAAAAATGGTGGTAACTTTGGAACAACTTCACCGATCCATTGGACTTGTTTTCATAAATCACAAAAATGGTAGCGACTTCGAAACAACTCCACCGATCTACTGGAAACTACCACCGGTTTTTCATAAATCATAAAAAATGGTGGTAACCTCGAAACAACTCCACCGATCTACCGGAAACTTGGCAATATTTAGAACCCTCTTAACCTCCCGTAATGGATTTCATCCTTTTTTTTTCTCACCTATAATGACAAAATCTAAATATTGTTGACATAAGCTGAAAGAGGAATAATCCAGCTTTACATGGTTGTTATAAGCTTGAATTTGGATAAAATCCAAAGAAGTTACGAAGGCTATCTTTAGTCGCCCTTGTCACTGTTAATATAATTTGTAATATTTTAATTTGACATTTGTACGAAAGTTAAGAAAGTTATTGTGCCTGCTGGTCGGTGACGTTATCCCAACAATTACGAGAATTGGAAATATAACCAGGTTGGCAACCCACGCTTCTGTTCAACAACACGAGTCAACCTGTTTTTCCATAAAGAGCCTCCTCCCAGTGGCCTAAATACATCTCTGGATGTGCATAATTTCCCGTCTATATTTAGAGTCACGAATCGATACTGGGAGCGGCTGAAATCGCCCGACCGTATCATTTTTGGGTTTTTTGCCCCATTCGAAAATACCGAAACTTGTTGGGCGTTGATTGGACCCGAGGAAAATCTCGGGCCGGTGTTCGTGCCCAATTAGGGTCCTTTAATGATCAAAACAAACTCACAAAATGATAAAATGCAGTAAATTCTCGGCATTAAAATGCCACATGATTTGTTCAGACATTCACACCCAGCGAGAAATTTACATTCGAGGAAGAATTTAATGAAGGACCTTTCAATGACTTTCATTTACCTGCTAATAGACTTGTGCTTTGAAAATCGTTTTACGGATTGATTCATGCTCCAACACCAAGGTGATAAATTCCCAAACGCACCACATCCCCGACCGGGGAAAATTCCGCGACTAGGTCACGTCCTGGAGCAATTAAATGCCGAAATGTCGGCTGTGGGAAAGTAGCGAGCCGCGGGGTGATTGAAATAAGAAAGATTCCAGAGGGTACTTGGAATTATACGTCCCACTGCTCCTCTAGCACCATTCTTTGACAAAGTGAAAGCAAAAGTTCCGACTTGGCGACACTGCGATTCTCGCGAATGCAAAACACGCAGCTTTCACAGCACGAGCGAAGCCTAAGTCTGTAGTTTGCAAACAGCAGTATAAATACATATATTGATCAACAATCTACTTTCTGATATGCTGTCCTGGTCGGACTATCAAGATGTAATTTACGCTTATGATTTTTTATTCCTTCTTTTAAAATATGATAGGAAAGTTCTTTAAATTTGGGAGAAATAAGGTGGTT
Source organism: Cimex lectularius (assembly GCF_000648675.2). Taxonomy (NCBI): domain Eukaryota; kingdom Metazoa; phylum Arthropoda; class Insecta; order Hemiptera; family Cimicidae; genus Cimex; species Cimex lectularius. The sequence goes on from NW_019392806.1 coordinate 674,488, forward strand.
TTCTTTATGGGTTAACAAGAATATCCAGTGTCGTCATTTAGATAATGCTTCAGCTATTGTTGTGACTACTGTATAAACAGGCGAAAGTGTATTGCATGTTTTGCCAGACACTTGAACATATCTTCTTGGAATGACGATTTTCATCATTTAAACAATTTTAAGCGGCCCATAGACGGTCAATATAGATTGCACAATAATTTGATGGTTCCCCTTAACGTTCAATAATATTGTACAAAATTTTGTTTGTGCAATGAACTTGAATAGTTTGAATTCAATACTTGAACTTGAATTCAATAAACGATATTGAAGTTTGTGAAATATTTTGTGCACTTGTTGATACTTCACAAACTGACTGATATAGCGCAATAATGCCAACAGACGGTGCAATATTTTCCAGGTTGTACAATATGTTTTCAACTTTTCGTCAAGCATGCAATATATTGCACAAACTTTCAATGTCGTCTACACAAGATCAATTAAATTGCACAACCCAAAATATTGTGCAATAATATTGATTGTCTATGGGCCGCTTTACGTTAGACAATAATTTTCAAAAATTAGTAACAATTGGAGATTTTAATGCCAGGATTGGTGACTTCGAGACTCGCCTTTCGTAATACCATTTACCTTCGCTCATCAATAGACTTAACTTTTGAATAAATCTACAAAATAAAATTAATTAAATGAAACGGTAGACAATTTCAGTGATTTTGTGTCGAGAACGATTATCATTTTAAACGAGAGTTTCCCCTACAGATTTTGAAAAATATTCTTTGATTAATTATCTGGACGGTTCAAACAACTCTAGGGAATCAATACACCCGCCATGCCTGGAATTATAATCAGTCAATTTTTAAATTTAAATTTTTTTTAAGTCACGTTTTTGTCTTCTCTTCCAAATTCTATTTGTTTTGTTAACGCGTTTTAATGATTTTACATTATTTTTAGAGTTCCTAGTCTTGTTCTTTTATTTAGCTTTCTTCTTGAAATTATCAGTTGATTGGTAATGAATCTAAACGATCCTCTGGCGGATGGCTTGTGTCAATATTTTGTTTGTTGTAATTGTAAATATAAGATAGAAAAATGCACATTTCAGACTGATGAGTCGCTTACACTTGTTGATTTCACGAAATCTATTATAACTTACGTTTTTGTTATTACTTCACTCTTGAAATAATAAATTCTGCTTCCGTCGTAATAATATTTAACACATGAAAGCATATAGTTTTTTCTTTTGTATCTACCATAATAGCTTATTGGTATTTGTCTTGTGTTAGGTACCTCGGACTGTACATCTACAAACGCCTGACGTGGAATCCTCACGTACGACTGAAACGTCAGGAGTTTATGACACTATACAGAGATCTTGTACGACTTGTTGACAAACGTTATGATTTGCTTCTCAAAAATAAAATTCTACTTTAGAACACTATAGTTAATCCGCTATGCTCTTATGGACTGGAAGTGTCAGCCAGATAAATATTCCAACATCTATCGCATTCAAAATGCCCACTCCTTAATTCTACGAAAAATACTAGACGCTCCATTTTATGCATCGACTCAAACTATACAGACTTAAATATTCCTTATATTCAAGATTAAATACGTTCCCGTTACCGAAAATTACAAAACCCTCCCAACTACCATAAATCAGCATATCAGAAACCTCGCATCCCCACAAATTCCTTCGAACCTCGAGAATATGGTTATATGGCGCGAGACCTCCTAGGAAGTGATGGAGGTGATAGGGAAAGTGATAATGACGCAAATACTAATTGAACAGACACCTTTTTTCGTCTATGGGTTTTTCTCCACTCTTGTTTTAAATCTTGTATATATTTCCTTTCTAATTGTTACATGTTACCTATATGAAGGTAGTTGTACTGAACTATAAATTTACAAAAAAAAAGTGAAGTTTTACGCTGTTTTTACAAATGCATTGTGAGATTTTTTCTTTTCTTTCTGCTTAACATTTTTAACATAAATGACAAAATCCACTGAGTCGGTGAGAAGATAGTTAAATAGTTAGATAAGATAGTTGAATTTCGCGGTTTTATGCTCGTGTCGGTTAAATTAAATAATGTTTTAATGTAATTGTTAATAATTTAATTCTTTCAATTACTTAATCTTTTTATGTACTGTTTTAGTTGAAATGAAAAGTTAGTGCCACGAGCGGGATTCGAATCCACGACCTCCGGCTAAATACGCCGCAGCTCTAACCACTTGAGCTATCGTGACTTCGATCCTCTCGAACACCCCATCTCAACCTACCTTTCGAATTTTCCCTCCTTTTTGCCATTTTTCAAATGTGTAATCAGGATTCGATTCTCGGCGACAAATGTTGGATAGCTCTTAGTGCAGATATACATCGTTTTACTTACTAAATCTATTATATTTCGTGTCCGATTGACCAAATAATATTTTTCAATTAATTAATTTTTATGCAAGGTATTGGTTGAAATGAAATGATGGGCAGTTGGTGTCCGAGTAGATCGAAGTCACGATAGCTCAAATGGTCAGAGCAGCGGCGTATTGAGCCGAAGGTTGTGGGTTCGAATCCCGCTCTTGAAACTAACCTTTTCACAGAAAGACTACTAACTAGACCTATTTTTTCTGTTTTCATAAAAAATTCGTTAAATAATGTTTTAATGAAATTCTTCATAATTTAATTCTTTCGATTACTTAATCTTTTTATGTACAGTTTTAGTTGAAATGGAAAGTGTCATGAGCGGGATTCGAACCCACGACCTCCGGCTAAATACGCCGCAGCTCTAATCACTTGAGCTATCGTGACTTCGATCCACTCGGACACCAACTCCCCATCTCAGCCGATAACTATTCGAATTTTCCCTCTTATACCATTTTTCATGTATTTATGCATCATTTTGGTGCATTTTCCCTACATTGCATATGGCCTTTTTTATTATTATTATGGTTATTTTTCTCTTGGCTGTAATTTACAGTTTGCAAACAATTGAAAACTATTTTCGAGCCTTGCTCGTTCTTTATTATTGTAGTAATAACATTGTTAAACTGAATAACTGTGGAAAGTCAAGATAATTTTGGCTTTCTAACAGAAAAAAAGCCCCTTAATTCACGCTTCTTCCATAATATACAAAGGATATCGCCCGTGATATTGCATTAACACTATTTGAGATTGAAACGTTAGTGTCATTCCTGATTGATCTCGTTCCATTTATAGACCAGCCGATGATCCGAAGAAGAAAAAGTTAAGCGGAAGAGATCAGAAATAGTAAAGGTTGTCGAAGGAGGGCGTGGATGATGAACAACTTGCCGGTTAGAAAGCCGTCAAAAGCTAGCGGTGGTGATGAATTGCGTTTAACACATGGCTTCGTCAATTTTATAATCAGAACAAGACGATGAGGAAGGGCTTCTTTGGTCACCGTTTTGTTTATATACGTTCCGAACATTTCCCATAGGATCCAAGCGAAAATCAATATTTCATTGATATTTTACTATCCTAAGATTTTTTAAAAAATTTTCCTCTATAAAGAGGATTTTTTTCTCACTAATAGATAAAAAGATTTTCATTTTAAAAATATCTTTCTACCATCCGGTAGCATTTGTTATTCGAACATTTGAAATATTTTTACCGGCATAGATTTGTTAATTTTCTTCACTTTCATTATCAAAAGTGCGGGTAGTTTTGTTTAGAGTTTTGTATATATCTAGAGTATAGAGTTTTGTTTTCTACCAAATGAATGCTCTAAATACTTCTTAAAAATGCACGTTGTGTTTAAAAGAAAATGGTTTTGTGCTTATACAATTATACAAAATCTGTCAGGTCTAAAGACTTACTGGAATATACCCACCTCTTTTTCCCCGAGCGTAAGTACACCTGAAATCGCTTTCTTTGACTTTTAGGCTTGTCTGTTAGAAAACTGTAAAAGTGGTTATACCGATAAAAATATATATGACAATGCCTTTAAAATTAGTCGGTATATGCATCCAGCATCTCCAAAACCTGAGGAACCGCAACGACCTGATGATATTTTGATACTAGGACGCAACGAAAAGTCAGACACACTAGCCAGAGAAGAATTTACGAGACTATATGTACGTCTTGAAACTATATTTGGGATGACAAAAACAAAATCGAATCCATCATATCAGATAGGATCACCGTAAAGAAAAATCAAAATTTACGAAAGCAAACGTGCTTTAGACATTTTCGCACTAAGAAAGTTAAACATTTTGAAAACAGAGAAATACCCGTAGTATGCGTATTCTATCACTTATCCCCACAAATTTGTATGCGAGTCGTTCACATTTTCCAAAAGTCAAAAGTTGAGTCATAATCTAGTTCATGAATATATTTTGGTTGCAAAGGATGCTAGATAATTCTCATTCGCTTGTGCATATATATGTATTTTTTGTTAGTTGCCTTTCTCTTTTGTACTATGCTTGTGTGGCAGTATATTTTTATTCGTTCGTGTTGCCCAGAGACTATTTTCGGCCTAGTTATTTTTTCGCTCGTAATTTATAAAATAGACCATAATCCTACGCAGTTTTTTGAGTAGAGATCTCTTCGTAATTAAACTCCGTTATAAATTCACCTTTTATGTCCTGGAGGTTAACGGTTCGAAATAGACCACCAGTTTTCTATTCATAGGAAGCTCTATCGCGTAGGCTGTCTGATCTCTAGGTTATCATACGATTAGATCAGTAATATTAGTTGCATACCCAATTTGTAATATTAATTAAAAAATAAATACAAAGTTTAGAAGGTCCGTTGATCGTTGATTTTATACTGTTCTTTCATTTTTTTACTTCTCACTCAAGAAATTTCCTTGTCATTAGGTCTAACAAATATTATAATTCAGCTATTATTATAAAACATTGTACTAGTAGTTTTGCCTTGCTGGATTCCAAAAGAGAAAAATCGTAGTATTTGGTGACAACTGTTGGAATTTGCTTTCTAACATTGCTGAAATAAGTAAATGTTTTTTCACCCCTCCCGGCCTTACAAACCATACTTTACTTCACAAAAAATATACACACAGAAAATGGCGGGAAAGGCAACGAAATGATCGGTAACGACGAAATTACGCGTTCATCATTTCACAGGCCACAGGAGAAAAAATTGCAATTTTTATACCAAACGAATGTTGAGATCAGAACGTAATGAGTAAGCGGACCCATTTTGCTTGTTGTTGCCTCAGTCTCAAGGAGATGTTTTATACATCGATAATCATTTTTGCCTATTGGTTGTATTCGTTGCTAAAAAGACTTGATTTTGTTACTTACAATGGATTTTTATTACTATGGACTTATGATCAGGCATTTTACTAAACATTCTTTAGGAAATCTAGATAAAAATTAATTACACATCCCAATGTTCTTTCCAATGGGGCCTAAGAATGGAGAAAATAATATATTTTTAGTAATTTACCTGCTTTTTTATATATGGTTTTCTGCATTTGTTGTGCACCAAAAGATGCTTCTCAAATAAAGTATGCATGTATATAAATTTATTTTTGAGAAAAGCAATTCGGGTTCTTTTTAAGCACCATTTAAAGTCCTTAAATACGAATTTTTACAGGAAAATGTACGTTTTGGGCAGGGTCAGCGCATTTTCCATTTCTCGATTTTGCGGTGTTCCATTTAAGAATTCGTAAATCCTCGGGATTTTATCCAATTTCAAAGTTATTATAATCGTTGGTAAGATGCTTCTCAAGTAAAGTAGGCCAAAAATAATTATTTCGGAGAAAAACAATGCGGGTTCATTTTAAGACCATTTAAAGTCCTTAAATTGGAATTTTTACAGGAAAAATGTACATTTTTGGGCTGGATCAGCGCATTTTCATTTCTCGATTGATCGGTGTTCCATTTAAAAATTCGTAAATCCTCGGGATTTTATCTAATTTCAAAGTTATTATAATCGTTGGATAAATACATTTTTCCACTTCCAACCGATGTCAACATTTTGATGTTATGTCATTATAAATGAGAAAAATTAAGATGAATAAAATAAAAAAAACAGAACGATTTCATTTTATATCTCTTGCTCTGATTTATTTACGGAGGCCCAAACTTACACCATTCCGTGTGGTTTATGGTGTTCTAAATGCCTGTAATGTTTCCTTGAAGATAATTTTGGAGTTTCAAAATTAGCACCATTTTTGTGATTCTAGAAAAAAATCAGAGCCATTTGGGAGTCAAATAATTTCAGGAAAAAAGATTTTTTTCTTCAAAAGCGTGTATTTAGGGGTTGTTTTGGTCCAAAAATCGAATATGAAATTTGATACTTGCTGAAAAAATATTTTAATATACTTTACTACGTCCCTTGGTCAGAAAGTATGTATTTCAAAGTCTACCATACCACAGAAACGTGGTAAGTTGGATAAAATTTTTTTAGCAACAATCAAAGTTGATATTCGTTTTTGGAACCCCGAAAAACACCTATGTACATATTTTTGAGAAAATAATATACATATTGACGTGCGCCAAGTCAGTACCCTCACATTGTTAGATAGAAGCATTTTTTGGAATTTCAGTACTATAACTGTTGAATTCATTCCATTTCTTTTGACATACAGAATATTTTTTTTTAAAATTTCATAATCCGACGTTATGGTAATGCACTACCGACCGAACGGTGCTGCTGGCATACCTTAAGAGATTTATCTTTTTTTGATTCTAGATCCGCTTGTCGCTAGTTCTACAGCTTTCTAACAGGACGACATTTTATTATAAACCCGACCCTCGGACTGACACACGCAACCGTTCAAGAAAAACTAATGGCACTTTTAATGTATACTTAACGTGTCTAGAAAGTAGAAAAGTTTGTTTTTTTGTAAATTACTCTGCTACATTTTGCCTTTCTCAAAGAGTTGAAAAGATAGGGCTTGATCTCTTTATAAAAATCTGAATAGTATTTCAATTAAAGTCTGTAAAGAAAAACGTTTCGAAAATACTCATAGTTTTTTTTTCAAACTGCCAAAGTTTTGACCACATTTAAGTCTTTTGTTCAGACAATAGTTTTCCGAGAGTGTTCGATAAGAATCTTTCTCAGTTTCTGTGGGAACAGTTTTCCCAGCGAGTTTTCTTAATGAGTCGACGGTTCACAGTCTTTCTTATATTAACAAGTGGTCGTTTTAATTATTTATTACTTATCGTCATGAACATCTTGTAATTCTAAGTGAGAAGCTAAAAGCGAAACCCGTGACACCTTTCTTCGCCGCCGGCTATGGAACAGCGGCTATCCAAATAATTAGGATTTTCGGAGAAGTCGCAATTTTAGAAAAGAAATGGGACGGCGAAAGGGAAATTGTTGTATTGGCCGAATCAGAGAAACCTGGAGAAATGTTTCAAAATCGTAATATGATCGATAGTAAATTTACTCCATACCTCAGGTATACGAGAATAACTACATTAAATAAACTTTAATTTAATAACTTAATTGAATTTAATCAAGAAGCTACTTTTGCAATGTTCGTACTATACACTCCACTGAGCAGACGTCAAAACTTCAGTAAGTTATTCTACATGTCAAGTTGGACTAAAAAGTCCCTACTGTCCAAAGTCTGATTCTCAATTGTATTTGAAATATTTAGCTTTTGAGGTTACTTCACCCTTTCACATCTTTATTCCACGAAATCTCTAATAGTTGAAAAAATGTTAAACCAATTTTAAATTTGATTACACCAATGTAAAAGCATACAAAACATTTTTTATTGTAATCTTAAGCATACAAACACATAGAATATAAACTTTTACAAGTTTCTTCAAATTAACATTCAAATTAATCCTTTTCAATTTCTCACACTAACCTTTTTTACCCTCATATTAACTATTTTTAATTTCGAATTAAACCTTTTTTCAGTTCAAATTAATCCTTTTTAATTTTCCACTAACCTTTTTTTACCCTCATATTAACTCTTTTTTATTTCAAATTAAACCTTTCTTCAGTTCAAATTAATCCTTTTTAATTTCATACTAACCTTTTTTTAAATTTCAATTAACCTTTTTAATTGCAGATTAATTTTTTTTCGTTCAAATTAATCCTTTTTAATTTCACGCTAATATTTTTTTAATTTCAACTAACCTTTTTAATTTCCAATTAACTCTTTTTTGGTACCTCATTTTTAATTGCTAATTGACCCTTCTTAATGTCAAATTAACACATTTTAATTCCAAATTGCCCTTTTTTACTTCAAAATTAACCCTTTCTTTAAAGCATTAAAACAACAGGAGAATGTATCCTGTACATTTGAGCTTTTTTGTTAACTGTAAATAATTGAGCTCTCAGAAGACCTTATGAAAATTAATTGACATTAAAAAGATATAAAAATAAGGCCTTCTTTATTTATTTTGAGAATTAAAACAATAGGTTCTGACATAAAATACTAAACTAAAATTAATTACAATTAAAATTAAGAATTATATAAAAGTAATAATAAAGATAAATTATTCTATTTTTCGACATTTTTTGAATATAAAATAATTAGTTTATAAAATAATCTTTATGTTATATGTTTAAAAAAATTCTCAAATCAAAAGAAGAATCTTTTATTTAAAATTAATTATTAATTAAGTATATACAAATAATTATAAAAATAAAAGGTGAGGTTAATTTTAGAATTTTTAAGAGCATATGATTTTTTATGCTAATGATTTTATGCTTTAACAACATCTCGAATTAATAGAAGAATCATTTGTTTTAATATTTAATTTTTTTACAACTTTTAGTTTTAATTTTTATTAATTTTCATGTGATATTTTATGTATGATTTCATTACATTTTTTTAAAGTACTAAATTAACAGAAAAATCTTTTACTTTTATAATTAGTACATATATTTTTTAAATTTTAAACGGTATTCTAAGAGTCAAATTATTTCATATTTTAAAAATATCCGCAAATATGCAGGCATTTTGTTTTAAGTGTTTATTTTTTATATCATTTCAAATTTGAGGTTAAAAAGAGTAGATAAAACCTGTAACATCCGAACTGTACCCTCGTTACGATAAATTTAATCTCGTACAAACTGCTAAAAAATTTCATCCATTAATTTTTCAGTCTTAATTATCTTTAATTAATAAAAAAAGTCTTCTGCCTATAGTACAAATAAATACAGCAATTTAGGATTAAGTACGGTCGATTCACTAGTGAAAGAACACCTTTTCAATAGATAGGGTTGTAAAGTCACGATTATTTCTTATAAACGATTTTCGGCTTTTTTGGTATTTAAATGAGACCGGAAAGAGGGATTTATGATTTTGACAGTATTTACTTCGATATAGAATGTCTTAACACCCAAAAACGTGATAAATTCGTTCCGACTTACAAACAATTCGAAAAATTGAAAAATCTTTGAACTGGGTGGTCTGTGAGTTTTTTCGAGGGATTTTCCAGTCAATGGACCGTGACAGTCCGCATATTTTTCCAGCAGTACCAAAGAATAACGTGACTCATAAAAACCAAATAATAAACTGTTTAAAAATATTCGATGTTTTGCTTTTTATCTGTTTAAGCAGTTTTCCTCTTTGGAAAATGGAGGTTTTGGTCTTGCCTGCACGGTTGATTTTCTTTAGCTTTTCTTATTTGCACGTTTTGTGGTCCAGGACGTGGGATCGCGTTTATATTCCCTCCCCGACAATTGCTTGTGGACGTGCCGAAACCTATGTGCAAAAATATGCATTGGAAGTATCGACCCGAGGGCAATTCGCGATGTAATAGGTCGTGTCAAAACGGTAATTTATATCATTGCCGGGCATACATCAACGCTGCATCTATTTTAGAGCGTAGAGGTGAAAGGTTAGTTGCGTTAGTAGGTGTCCATAATCGGGGTTCCAGTTCCATAACGGGTCTGGAACATGCGGGCACCCTTCAATTTGTCAATTAGGGCCGGTTAACAAAACAAAAGAAGAATAGAAAGCGCGCTTTACGGAAAGAATCTCTGAATTATTGTTTATTTAAGCCAAATTATTAAAGACTATTTGAGTGACCTTACCTCATTTAAGCATGGAAAATTAACTTAAAAAAACTAAAGAAAACAAAATTAATGATGTATTCATTTATTTGTGTCTAACTTTGTTAACCTTTGTAGTGTGTTTATTTTTTATTTGTGTTTGTGTGCACTGGGTTGCACCTCTTGTGACTGAAATACATAAACTTACATCCAGTATAGAATATTTTTCCCACATTGCTTCTTATCGTCGTTTTATATATCCATAGATCTTGTTAAGAATATTCTTAAGAATAATCAAGTCTTTCCAACGGGTGATCGGATCCAATTAGGCTCAGCTTAGTGTCATTTGTTGTCGAATTTACGTCCTTCGAACTTAATGTTGCAGCGAGAATATGCGGACCAATAGCTAATTACAAATTGCGTTTTTCTGTCGAAAATTGGCCTACTTTTATTTTTTAGAGGGGAACTGAAAAAATGTGAACGATGGTTTGGACTCGGTTAATGGTCACTATCTGACCCAGATCTATAGCTCAGAAGACGATTTGCTCTATTCAAGGAAATAGCCAAACATTTGATTTTATTTGGACAAATAACGGCAGTTAGCAACGAATGAAGTTGGGAGGGCTGTTCAGTTTCGCTTTTTCAATGAGTTTAGACGATTGTTTTCGAATATTGTTTGTTGGACTTCAATTCTTTAAAATACTTCGACGGTTTTCTTAAATTTATATACTTAGAAGCTTACAGTATTTTTGAAATATAAATTTTCTTGACAACTTCTGCACTTTTTTTGTAGTTTGTGAGATTTCTTCACATGGTCTATTTGAGTGCTAAACCTGGTCGTTACCGGTCATATTAGTCTTCCTATACTCGCCAGGTTGGTCTGTTGTCAGGTCAGCATAAAATTTTATATTTATCCTGCGAGTCGTTTTTGTGCGGCAAACAATACACATATAAAAAATCTCCGCAATTTTTAATTACAAAATTATATAAACAAATTAGAAATTTTTAACACGGTCAAATTGACACATACAAGGTGTAAGCAGATGAAACAAGATGGTGACTCTGCTCCGACCAACATCCATACAACCCCTTATACTCATATTTCTCCAATCTTTTGCAATTAGAGGCGATACTACCAGTTAGAAAAAATTGAGATAGATTGGAATAATCAGACAGGGCTATAAGCAGGGTAAGTTACTGACTACCGATGAACTTCATTACTGTCATTGTTGCAATCTTTTTTACCTGATTATCCTATTAAATTTTTATTGAGCTGTTCTTTATGTTCGAAGTTGATACGGCTGGCGGTTTCTTCCTCCTAATTGCATAATTTACAAATGTGGGTCAAGGTGGAATATACCGATGTTATGTAGGTTTTTCCTCAGATGACAGTGACCGGTGTATAGTCCTTTTCTAGTTGTAGCAATCTATTTGCAATTTATTATTCTGAGATGCGGAGTATGTTGGATCTTATTTTCCCAATTGTAGCTATTGGTCAGATCCTACTCTGGCTAGTTTATCCGTTTGTTCATTGCATAGAATTTCTTGGCTGTTAATTTTTCCCGGGTTTTGGAGACTATGTATCCAATAACTGGCTATTCTCATAGTGGTAACTACCATAATTGAGGACCATCGCTATTCAGTTCGATGTTCTCGAGTTTTGTCGCACATTATAGCGGTGTGTTTTGCTTTTGAAACAACATATCAATCTACACTGCCCATCAAAAAAAAAAGTCCATATAGTTTTTGCATGAAAAAAATGACCAGATTTGGAAATGGATATTTTCTCAGCCTTTTCAGTGAAAGACCTACGACGAAGTCTGATTTAAAAAAAAAAATGTACGCTGAACAATATGGCTTTTTTAAATGCTTTTCTAGCTTTAGTCATTCAAGAGTCAATTCAAAATTTCGGCAACATGTTAATTTTTGCACTTGTTACAAAAACTTCAAATTGAGCTGGGGAGTCAAGAAATCGCCCTGGAGCGGCGCTCTATACCAATCGATAGGAAATTTTAATAAGCTTTCACATTGGTCACCTTGCAATTTGCCTGATTTCTCAACTGTTTTCGAGTTATTAGCGATTTTTGGGCAAAAAACGTGGCTTTTTATGTGCTCATGAAAAAAAAACGATCACACTCTCTCCCGGTTTTCAAGAATGCATTAATTATGAACCGTCATTTTTTCGCAAAATTTTACTCTGGACAACTTTTGTTCCGAGGTCAAAAAGTGATCAGGGAATTTACAATTCTGACTATGACCTTTTGAGATGCGAGAACCACTTGTTTGTTTACCTCATCATGGAAATTTAACTTTTCCTTCCCATTTCAAAGGTGTTGTGGCAGTTTGGGTTCGAATAACATATTGTAAATGAAAACACGTTTTTTGCCCAAAAATCGCGAATAACTCGAAAACGATTTATAAATCGGGCAAAGTGGAACGAGACCAATGGAAAACTTATTAAAATTTCCTGTTGACTGCTGGGCTACGCTCCAGGACGATCTCCTGGCTGCTCAATTTGAAGATTTTGTAAAAAGTTCAAAAATTAACGTGTTCCCGAATTTTAGAATTTACTGATGAATGACTGAAGCTAGGAAAACATCTAAAAAAAGCGATCTTGTGCAGCGTAAAATTTCCTAAAACATGAGATTTAGCCGCAGGTCCTTGACTTAAAAAGTTGAGAAATTGCTTTTCCAAAGTTGGCCATTTTTGCGTGCAAAAACTAGGTGGTCGTTTTTTGGATAGGCAGTAGTATATTAAATAAAACAGTAGGTCAAGATTAAAGCTTCCTAAGATCTTTCAAGTTCCGACCAAAGTGGAAAAAAACTACGTTGGAGTAGTTTTGCTTACAGCTGACCAAAACTTGCATGAATCATGTCCCAGTTTCCTTCCAATCTTACCAATTTAATTGGTTGATTAAATATAAACAAAATATTCGTATTTGAGCTTCTTTTTGTCCAGTAATGTTCAAAGAGTAATATTCCAGTAAAAAATAAAGTTCTGATGGCCAGAAAATATGAAATGTAGGTTATCGAATTTCCTGATTATTCATAGAAAAAGTCCCTCTTTCATTGTTGCTCAATAATCAAATCGGAAAGATTTCCAGAGCGTTTGAAACCCGCTTTCTTCCTCAGTGGTGTCACCTGGGCCCGTTACCCGGCAGACATATGCGCGCCAATTGTTAAAACAATGACAGCATGCTATAGCAATGTAAATAGAACAGTTTCGTACAACTTGGAACGTCAATTAAATGTAAATCGACTTTGAAAGAAATGGAAGCAAGCCTGGGGGCCTACTCAGGTGGTCTCACGGCACCCCACGAACATTGTCAATTTCTTTGACTCCTTCGAGTCCCGGATAAAAGTTTTTGCCCTGTCTCCCTGAAAGAATGACACCAAAAAAAAACCTCTTGATGCGCTTTCTCACTTCCTCGAAAAAGGGGTGACAGTCTATTCATACCCACCGTTTGAATATATTTTTAAAAAACGATTCAGATGTCTGGGTGGTGAGTTAATAATTCATTCTTTCGTTGTTATTTATTGACTGGAACCGCCTGTTTATTAAAAATATTAAATTATTGATTGCTCCGCAGGAATCAGGGGCATTCATGAGTGCTCGGGGCGATGATATTTTTAAACCGTGCGTGGCAATAAATATAACTCCGCTTGGCCAGTTTTTCGGCCCAAATGACAACCAGTGCTTGCAATTCGAGGAAAGATGAACCAAGGCGATAAACACTGGCGTTGACGATTCCCGCCTTTTTATCCGGTGCCATGTTAATTTTAAACAAAATTTTAACATTTAACATGACTGTAATTCTAGTAAGGATAGGTTATTAACGTTATACTTACGAAACTTGCTCATAAATTAGTCGAATCCTTTTTCGACCAATCGATAAGACGGACAATAATGAAAATAACATAATACAGTTCATCCATAATGGTAAAACAGTAAAAGGAGACCACTATAAAAAATGACTAAAATTGCAAGCAAAATAACAAAAATCCTTTTTAAACATACATTTATGCGTGGAATGTATGTTTGTTATATAATTTAATGTGTATTTGGTGTTTAATTATTATCAGTTAAGCGGAAATAAGTGATCGATCGCACAGCCGTTAAAGACGACGGAAGACGAAGATAAACATCTAATAACATGGGTATGGGTTTTGCCTAGTCATTTTTGTTTCAATCCTTCCATTGTATTGACTTTCTGACAGTCATTTCAACTTTAAATTGTGCGTGGACGCTGAGGACATATAATACATTTTTATAATTGTAGTTTAACTTTTTTTAAATTTTAATAATAAGGTAATTTAGTCGAGATTTGAGTGCCATTATTAACCCTTTATGAAGCGTTCGGATACGATGGGTTTTGGGTCCTCTTTCACCTCGTAGATTGTTCCTAATCTAGTTTAAAAACATCTGTTGTCTTAATCATGTTAAAGGAATTAATTATTTCTTCTCTAATGTTTTGAGATCTCTGGAAGGACCTGCTTACTGATCAAGAAGGTCCACTGGCTTATACTGCTTCCACCATTTTTTCCATGAGATATATTATGAATTTGTCGCTGCTTTCTTTTTAGGGATTTTTTTAAAAGTATTTAGTTGTTTATTAAGTATATGCTATAACTATGGTTAAAGTCATATTTTGATCGATGCTCTTTGGCCAATCCTATCTTGGCTGGAACTAAAGAACTCTCTCCAAAACTAAAAACTAATAAACACATTACTACAACTAAACAAGTAGTTTCTTTACAAGTCACTAAGCATCTTAGAAAATACCTACAAAAATGTGTATATTCAATGATGTGATGATGTCATTTATATTCCAATAAGCAAAATGTTTGCAGTGCTTAGGGAATACCAAACCCTTGCTTCCTACCACCGTTATCACCATTATCATCATTAAATACAAAAGCTTACAGAAATACGTTTGAAAGTGTGTTGAAAATACAGGCTTATACGTTAATCGGAAATGGAGTCAGCATGACGACGCGCTATCTGATGAGCTTATTTGTTGGTTGTTGATTATGGAGTTGTTGGTTAACTGCCACTCGTATTGTCTTCGAATGCTAAACAATCGTTCGTTAGGGAACCCAAGAGTGTGAAGATGACCCAGGAGAAAGAATTGTAGAAATAACAGATCTTTCTACTCTAAAAAGAAGAATAGAAGACTTAAATTGAGCGAACTAAGGAACTGAAAACGTACTACAAGCCACAAGTGTGCAGTCTTTGGGGCACACCATCCTCCCTTCTTAGTATAACATATTAGACATCAACTAATGAACGTAATAATTTTATATCTAATAAAACAAGGCTCAATCGTGCCAAGAGCCAGACTTTAGTAATTACAAGACTTCCAAACTGAGATGAATCATCGACGACAATCTCATATTGAAGGTTATCATATTAATAAGCAGTTTTGCCAATTTAAGTCTTCTCTGAATCGTCCGTACCTAAGATTTATTGAGAAATAATATTATCTTGAAAGTGCTCAATGTAGATATAATCTAGAGCAACAAGACGCTCCAAACTGAGAATACTCATCAGCGAGAAGCTCATATTGAAGATCTTCACATTTGTAAGCGGTTTTGTCAATTTAAGTCTTCTCTGAATCGTCAGCACCTAGGATTTATCGAGAAATAATATCTTCAAACTGCTCATTGGAGACATAATCTAGAGTAACAAGACGCTCCAAACTGAGAATACTCATCAGCGACAAGCTCATAGTGCAGATCATCACATTTGTAAGCAGTTTTGCCAATTTAAGTCTTTTCTGAATCGTCAGCACCTAGGATTTATCGAGAAATGATATTATTTTCCAACTGCTCAATGAAGACATAACTAGTGTACAAGAAGGGGGGAACGTAATGCAACAGACAGAGAAAGACCTTCTACATTTAAAAAAGGGACTGATTCAATTGAACTGAACTAAGGAACTAGAAAAGTACAACAAGTCAGAGGTCTGAGGTTCTTGGTGAATACTAAACTCCTTCTTGTTATCTTCCTCATCGATTTCTTTCAATATTGTCAAATGTACAAACGGACTGTTCTAAGGCCATTATGTCTTGGCGACAGATTGAGGAAGTGTTTAAGCGATGAGGAAAAAGAACCCATTATGAGAGCCGAAAAATGTTAAAAAGAATGAATAAAGATGTCGATGCATATACAAAAACGGCATTCATTGTTGTAATTAAGCGTAGGAAAGAGAACTGCGAGAGGCCAGCCGGTCGGACAATGGACTTGTGAGAATCCGTGGCCGAGTTAGTGGCACACATTCGGAGATAGCGGTCATCTTCCATCTCCATGTGAACAGTTAGCCTCAAGGCCGGCACGTCTGAAGTAATTACTCGCCGACAATAATCAAAACTCCCCCTCCTTTGACATCAGACGACAAAACAAAGGAGGACACCGACACTTGGTCTTCCCCATTCGGCCAACCTATTCAACAAAGATTCGTATTAAAAAAAAAAAAAACGTAACTTATCTCTGAAACGGGAGACTAATTTATGCCCGGACATGAGTCGGACTGGTGAGTAATTAATTGTTGCATGGAAACGGTACCTATTTACGTGAAGTTGACGCGGATGGGCGTTATCGGCAAAAACGATAGAAAGTCCGATATCAATCTTCCCATAGCCTAGTCATAGTTTACCGGCGAAGAAAGATAACTGTATGCGACCGAACCTAGGATCGGATTGGGACCTGTGGTATAAAAATAACATGGTACACGGTGAAAGCAATGATTCCCGCCAAATGTGTACTTTTTTAAATACTTCTCTACTTCCGAATTGACTGTAATCGATCGGCACAGCATAAATAAGAACAATGCAGCATTTTTTTGTCGTTGTTCGTGCGTCTGCCTATTCTCGCTGTTTTGGTCTGGCAGACGCGTTTGCATTTAACATCTTCAATGTTGGGTCTCCTCACGATGGTGAAATGCTCGAAATCCATGAGGACAAAGTCCTTGTCAAAAACGGTTCCGCATTGTCTTCCTGATCCTTCTCTGACTTTAAAACATAAAAATTATTCTTCAGTTTGATTTTTGGTCTGCCTATCCCTGTCAAACCAAAATAACGAGGGTAGGTAGACCAGGCAGGATCGGTAATGACTAAATTACAGGTTCTTCTCCCTGAAGACGACATCCATAAATTAACTAATTTTCGATACATTTGTTCATCATGTGTCTTTCTTGAAGTCAAGTTTATAGCTATTACCATTAAATACTCACCCACCTGACCAGAAATACTTCCTACCAAAGGTATTCTGTTAAGTGGAAATATTTATCAATGTACTGCTAACTGAGGATCCACATAGTATTTTCGTTTTCTTTACCATTTACACTCAGAGGATAACATCTTTCCAGAATCGATAAATATCAACAGGTGTCAATTTACCATTGAAAGTGTTTTTATCGATATGATCGTAATTATTTGCATAAAACTTATACAGTGTAGTTCGAACAATGAATTATCTGCGATCCTGTTTGTTTCTGTCTTATTGGTTCCAGTACGGATTTTGTGCTAATTTTTTATAATTATATCGGTTTTTTTTATGTACCTACCGATTTGTAAAACTATTTAACTATATACATCGTAACCTTTTCTGAGATGAAATATTATTTTCCATATACATCTCTCTCATAGGGTCATTTTATTGACTGAAGTTTTCATTTTTTTAAAACCCAAAATATATTTCCTAAGCTTTTATTTTGTTGTCATGGTCCATCTATTTATATGTATAACGGTAAACTAACCAAGGTCAAAAAGATAATATATTTTTTCTACTAGTCCTGTTGTATCTCATTTTTTGGAAAAATTAAAACAAAATTCCCATTTCTCTTTTGATTGTAAGATAAATGCTCACAATGCATTACTTGAAGCATCGAATAGCATGAAAAGACCCTAAACTCTGCTATTTATTCAACCAGTTTCCCATTGAAAATCACGGTGTAGATTCTCATCGTAACGTTTCCTTCCATGTAGGTGGGCACATGCTTAACGTTATACGCGCTTTTTCCCTCGCCTCCTTTCCCCGTACACTGGAATAATGCTGCCCCGGTTCGGTCATGCAAATCCCGTTTTACTGTGAGCCCGCCATGCCAACAGTTTCAACCTCTGCCCTCCAGTTAAGCTGTCAGGGGCACTGCAATCTAGACCGCCTCAGAACACCCTGTGATCTCCCCTTCCAGGAATTGAAAGGGAACGAACCCTAATTGAAAACACCGTACCGTGGAGTGATTGGGGGTAAAGTAGGTTAAATTAGCTGTTCCCACTTGCATAAAAAAAAGAGTAACATTGTTCATGATTAAAGCAGATACGTTGTCCTATGCAACAAAGTATGTAGTTATACGTCCTCCTATAATGATTACGAAATTAACTAATAATTAGGATTCCTCGTATTTGAAGTGTCTGATTTAATTTAGATGGCTGTTACTTAAACAAACAACAGGCACTCCGTTTGGAAGTTTATCAGTCTGTTGGCCAAAGACGTATTTACCATATTCTTAGACGTATTTTGACCATTTTGCCTTCCTCCCAGTTTACTTTCTCAACAAGATGCTTTCTTTCGAGTTAGTTATTGGTGGCTGTAGTTTTCATTTGCTAGAGTGCTAAGTTTCAACTTTACATTGCAGATGCATAAAGCGATAAAATGCGCGAAGCTAGGTTATGATGGTGAATGCTAGCGCGTAAAGCGATATGATGCTACTGCGTAAAGTGGCATGATGCTACGAGAAGCTTGGGCCTGGTTGCTGCTGCGTGAAGCAACAAGATTGAGATTATTTTATGTATCGACTGTTTACACCCGACAGTGAATGGGTATTAGATGACTTTTTATTTAATTTTTAATTAGACATCTCTCAACTTCAACGAGCAATTCTGTTATGAACGACATAATTTTGGAATAAAAAATGTTAAATTGTTTGGAGGATATGCTTTATTTTCTTTATATCGGAAGTTTCTTTCCTCTATTTCTTCGGGATCCTTATGACATGTAAATGACATACTTATTACCGTTGACAGCACTTGATGTTAATTTATGGACGAAGTTTTTCTCGTATATACCCACTGTGGGTTTTTCGCTTTGGACAGCGTGAAATCGCCGTTTGCCGATCGGCCAATAATCGCATCTGTTTGAACTCTTCCGAAAAAGGAAAGAAAAACCGAAAAAAATAGAACGAGTTTACTAGAACTAGGACTTTTGAGAAAAATAGTACTCCGGATCGCCCGCCTCCATTAGGTTCCATTCACCCCGATTTTGTGAGGAGATGTAATCGACTCCTGAATTTGGAGTGAATGCAATCCGTGTGTGCGCCCTCGAAACCATTTCTGACACAGAAAATGAACAATTTGCCACACGATTCCGGGCTATTAGCAGAAGATGAATTTTCGTTCTATACAGATATGAGATTCATTTTGCATTTCGTTTCTGAGTTTTCCCCCTTTTGTTTTATGATAGGTCTTTTGTTATAACGGTTTGCTCGAATCCCACGGCAAAACAAAGGTATAAAACCAATATTATTATGCTGTTCTTTCACTTTTATTTATGATAATTGGATCAGATTGATCAGTTTTGCTAACTCGTGTGAACATCCCTAGTGCGTTTTACCTTTTTTTTACAACGGACAAAAACGTCCAACTTAATATTTTACTAGAAATCTATATAGGTTAAAATCTGTAATTGTGTACCATCGGAGCAAACTGGATAAGTAAAAAAACATCTTATTAGGATTGCGACCTTTGGTACAAATTCTGTTTTTTTAGTCAATTTTTTTAATTGTGTTCACATGCCTTCAAATTCAATGCAATTTAATAAATAGGTTTATGAGTTATTCCAGTTTCCAAATAGACAAGTAGAATTATCGAAATATTGACGTAACTTCTCGATGTGTCTTTGCGTTTAAAAGGACCTTTTCCTTCTCCTTATACACCTGAAGAACATGGAATATGCACCTACCTCATTTTGCAATAATTTTATCCGATGCCACGTTTGAAGTAAAGAATCCGTCCAATAATTGATTGACACCTTTCTCTCATTACTACTTTTATTTCTACTATTTTGCTTAATTAGTCTCTACAACCATTTCTTGTTAAATAGATATACATAACATCGAATGTGATGAAGCCTCATAATATTATAAATACGTAATAGCCACAAGTGCAAAAGAAATTATAGTAATGTTTATTTATTTTTTTATGTATTTTTACTGGGGTTTGCAGTATCAGAGCTGATATCGACCACCGTGTCCTAGCTACGTAAGAAAAGCTCATTGTCCATACCATCCCGTAACACAGTGTTAAATGTGTTAAACGTTCCACGTGTTATCTAATGTATTATTTTATGTAATTTGCATTAAGGAGAGATCTATTGAAATATACAGACTCTCTTAACTCTGCTGTGCAAGATTTAAAGCAGGCACATCAAGAGATATGCCCTATCCATACTTTCCACGTTTCATACTCTTTTTTTTCTTTTCGCTGCTCCTCTTCCTTCAAATTTGAAGCAGATACAAAATTTGTTTTTCCATAAAACCCCAAGCCACTTCATCAACTGATAGAATTGAAAGGATTAACTGGGCAATAAACTGAACAGTGGCTATATAGTAATGGGTTCAAATGAAAGCTTAACTGCGTCATCTTCAATCTTCCGATCTGGATCCTGGTAAAGTGACAGATAAATAAGTATCGTGTCCCTGTTTGTAAATGTGTTAAAATCTTGATAACATGAACGAAAATAGAATGAAAATTAGAGCTGGACCATTTTATATCAAAATTTTGATGGCGTTTGGTGATGTCCTACACGTAAAACGGCTGCATTAGCATACACGTCTTAAAAACCGTATACATTCTTCATTGAATGAGGCAGGTTCTACACTTGTTCTTGTTCTACACCCCGGACTGGCAATAGATGTGGACGTTTAATGTGTCGTGAAAGGCCGCGTGTCGGGTAATAAATTTAGACAGATTCAATTTACTCCCTCTAGATTGTAATCTATGTATTACTTAAGACCGGAATATAATTCACTTATGAGACTGACCGACTTAAGTGTTTTTATATTGAAGAGATACATATATAAAAAAATCGACGGTAGTTAAAAAACTAATATCTTGTTGACCACACATTAGTAATATTATATTATGACTTGTCTTTGTGTCCTTAGTAAGGCAGGAATTTGCGTGATGTAATAATTTTTTGGCAGATAAATTTTTAGTTTTTGTTTAAGACCGCTTGCCGGATTAAACTTTTATAAGGGGAACTGGAAAGAGCCCTGCGGGGGGAGTTCATCGTGACGATTGTCACTCCTAATCCCACATCCTGCCGGCTAGCTTTCAATAACAACGAACAAATAGCGTTTTATCTGGGTCACTGAGCGTGACAAGGAAGCATGGAATCGCGCTGAACAGTGGACTCGGAAGATTGCAAGAGACAGTACACTGTCACAATGACCGAAATGTCATTTTGCTCTTCTTTGTCTCGCCACTCCGTTCGGATTCCTACGAGTCGGACCGGCTGTCATCACGTAGGACCACCAGCTTTTGTCGTGTAATTATATAAATGTTTTTCTTTAACAATCCAATGTTACTACTACCATGTGAAATGGCCTATTGGCAGTAATAAGAACCAAAAAAGCCTATGGATTATTAATCTGGTGGAACAAAGCTCAACAAAAAGTAGCTACCCAAACGTTAGGCAGCATACAAAGACAGCATCACAAGGGCAATGAGAACAACCCCTACAAATGCACCTCCACTGGAAATATTTATACAAGGAGAGGCTAGTAAAAGCTCATTTAGGCTCCAGAAACAATCAAATTGGATAGGAACTAAACATTTCGGGCATACAACCATAATTATCAAAATCAGACACCCATTATTAGAAATGGGGAGTGACTATATTATCCCGACAACATTCTTTACAACATCCCATAAAGTCTCAACAGAATATAAAGCAGAGGAAGAACACAGGAGAGCATTAAATACAATGATATGGTATACAGATGGCTCTAAAACAAATGAACGAACCGGCCTTTTTCTGTAAAAGTCCAAAATCTGAGCACTCTAACTCATTATGGAAGTACACTTTGGTCTGTCAAGCAGAAATACATGCCATCAATGCTTGTGCCCTGGAAAATCTTATAAGAGGTTACACTGATAAAAAATCCCCATAAGATCTGATAGCCAAGCAGCTATTAAAGCAAGTAAAAAAAAATCACATCAAAATTAGTCAGTGAATGCGGCCAAAATCTCCAAAACCTAGGGAAACAAAACAACCTGATGATATCTGGGGTGCCAGGTCACAGAAGAATTTTGGGTAACAAGAAAGCATACAGACTGTCCAGAGGGAGGACCTGTAAGACCATATATAGGCTCCGAACCTGTACTTGGGATAACAAAAACAAATATAGAATCCTCCATCGCAGAATGGATGCGAACACAAAAGGAGAAGTGGATGAACTCTAGCGGCGCTAGACACAGTAAACTTGTGATGAAACAACCCTCACCATGACTGGAAAAATCACTGAAAAACTCAGAGGAGTGATAGGATTACTAACCGGTCACTGGCATCTGAGACAACATCTGCAACATGGGCATATACAACGATGATCCCACTTGCAGATTATGTAACGAGGATGAGGAAACAGCCACCCATATCATCTTCGAATGCGAAGCAACAGCTCAATGGAGATTTAACCTAACCTACAAAAAAACTTAGGGAATCAAATTGTAGCCAGTCAATGGCCTGATACTTCTAAGTTGAAGGATTGAGTCTATTGACTGAACTAAGCAACTAGGAAGGTACAATAAGCAGCGGCTGCAGTGCCTGGAGAGCGCAATCCCCGCTTCCTAGTATCCACCATACCGTACCATACCTTACATATTATGTTAGGTAAAAAAATGGTCGTAAATCATATTACCGGAACAAAGAGAAAGTTGGCGTTCTAAACAAATAAGCGAACGCAGTCAACTACAACAATCATTATTACAAATAAAAAACAATTACGTTCCATTGATTTGAAGGATTTATAAGTAGTTTAATATTGAACATTATATCAATTATAACAGTAAATTTGAAAACAGAAGACATTTTTAGAAGGCTGAATTCTAATATTTCTACTTTTCAACGGGAATTCTAAAAATGCAGTAAGAATCAGGGGTGTTAATAATTAACATATTACAAATTTTTTCCGTGCGAATTATATCGATCTGAAATAACCTTTATCTAATAGGATATCTATATATCTAATAGGACTTCTGTAATTATCCAATTTACGTACATATCCTCTTTCTCATTCTCTCTCTCACTCTCTCTCTCTCTCTCTCTCTCTCTCTCTCTTTATTTCCCTCTCACTCTCTCTACCTCTCTGTTTCTTTCCTCTTTCTTTCTTCTCTCTCTCTCTCTCTCTCTCTCTTCTTTATTTCTCTCTTTTTTCTTTATCTCTCTATCTCACATTCTTCTCTCTCTCTTTCTTTCTTCTTTATGTCTCTCTTTCTTCTTTTTGAATGTAAATATAAATATAAATAATAAGAGGATTTTTTCATGGATTTAGCTCATTAACGTCTATGGAATTTACAAAGGCGAAAAATATTTTTTATACTTAGTTACTAAGTTCTTCGCTTTCTGAGGCTATGTCTCACACTTCGCTGCCAATTTCGAAGCGTTGCTCTTTTTTTATTAAATATGTCGCATTCGTATGTGAAATGCGCCTATGTCTATATTCCCTTTCCATCGGGACATAATTTGGAATCTTGCTAGGTAATACCAATTTTTCTGTAGTTTGTTAGCTCCATTGTGGCCTTGAAAGTGTACATTACACATATAAATTATGTTATCTATGTTTATACAAAAAAAACATACACAGAAACTGACAAATAAACACAAAAAATAAAATACAATCGCAACGAAATAATTTTTTTGGAGGTCCGATGCGCCCGAGTGTATTTACCGTCCTTAAAAAACCAAATAATTTTATTTTGTACACCAACAAATAAATAAACACACAATTTAATAAACGGACGAAAAATAAATCAGCACAAATACAAATTAACAAGCCAATAACCACCTGAAAAACTTAAAATTAAACACACACCATCACATATATTATCTTTAGTTGAATTGTTATATCCTGACCTTTCTGTCAATTTTGAATAAGTCTTTTTAGTGTTATATATTATATAAATTATATTACCTACTTATAAGAAACTATATACACATAAATATATGCTAAACATAAAATACGTACAAACTTGTTAACGTGGAATTTAATTGTTTTTTGCCAGAAAAAACTATATATTTGACCAATGGAAGTATTATTGTTATGTTATTTAGGTAAGTTGAGTAGATCCTGACCAAGAAAATCAATCTTTGGTCTCAGTGAAAAGTGGGTTAGGTCGAAAATTGTGACAATTGAATTGAGAATAAGGAAAAATAACAAAACATTTCAGTAAGCTATGCTAATGTTCAAAAGAGTAATAGAAAGTGTTGTCGTGGGAAATTTTCTCTGCCACTCGGATTTGGGAAATTTAAAAGTGTAAAAGCAATTTCCCAAAGGTTTTTTGAATTTTCGACTTAACCCACTTTTCACAACAACCACAGACATGATGACTTCGTTTTGTTTACTTTCATGTACGACTACGGAAGTCTACCCTTTTATGATTTATCATGCGCGGGTTTCCTTTTTTTATATAGAAAAAAAGCTTTTTTTTTTGGTCGTCGACATAATTGAAGACATACGTGAAGAATGTCGCCCTAGACACCGGTTATGTCGATGGGAAGAAAGTTACCGGTCGAATTAAAAGAGGATGCTCCGACTCTATAACAAGAAGGTCGGTCGTGGGAACTCGCATTAGGGCCAACGCCTAACAAAACCTCAGGCAAAAATGAGAACTTTAGAATTTTACTACTTTTTCAGCATAAAGCAAAAAAAAGCCCGCTGATGGAAAGTGTGTCTTTTTTGTGACAAATAGGCCCTGAGAAAAAGCAAAAAGTGGTACATATTATTCGTGAATATTATTTATTATACAAAAAGAAAATAACCGCATTGTTCCGGCAAGGTATAAGGTTCACCGTAAACCACAACTATTCCATTGCTCCTCTGCAATTTATCGTAGGGTGTTGTTATATTTGCGGGCGATGACTCTCATTTCACTGTGACCACTAATTTAATATTCCATCAGGATTGATAGATTTATTTTTTAACATTGGTTACAGTACTTAACCTTGGGAATCCGACATTGTGCTTTTTATATGAAGTAAGAAAAGTAGTACGATCTTGATATTTTGAAACCAACTTAACAACAAAGGCTTGTAAGTCGCTGCCTCTCTCTTTTGTCTTGTTTTTCTTTTCTTCTTTTTTTCTTACTTTATCATTTACATTATTTATTTCCCTCCTTGCAAACTGGATCAAGGTTTGGTCTTGGAAGAAGAAGAAAATTTTTGTTGCTAATGCCAAGCTTTCGACCTATTTTAATATCATCATCAGGGCAAAATAACCTTAAATATGTCTACAGATTGACATATTTAAGTTTTTTTTTTCAGACGACCTCAAATTTCCTTAAAGACCGATTCAATCCCAGCATTGCCAAGAAATGTGTATCTTCCTCCTCCCCATTACTAGCTATATACTATTTTGTTTGTGTCTGCCTTCCACCTATCGGTCCATCACTGACGTTTTTAAAACTACAACTTATAGCTGCGGGGGAATATTCTCAAACTGCCACTCATACCTATTTAAATCAAAAAGATGGCAGCGACTGAGGAACTGATAATTCATCGGACAGTAGAAAGAAAGCAGTAATCTATGTTGGCCATACCAAAAATTTTCGAAAAGTGTGTTTCTTAGTGGCCTCTTGGTTCATAATTTCTTCAAGTCGTGAAAAGTGGCCAAGAATGAGATACTGAGAAAAACACCTTTTTTCATTTTTTGCCGACGTTTCGACCTTTATTCGGGTCATCTTCACTCACATAAAATGTGGTGCTATTCTTGTGGTGTCATGTTGGCTTTATGTGAATATGAAATACTTGATTCAAAATTTATATTTACATCTTAAATTTATTTTTTCCATCAACGTATGTTTTGTAATTTACCCAGGCCCTGAAGACGACCGAAACATCAACAGAAAAATGAAAAAAATATTTTCTAAACTATCTCATTCTTCCGCCCCTCATGACTTCAAAAAAGTATTTTTCGAAAGGTTATCATCACTGACAAGGCCATAATCATCTCTGGCATATCAGGTAAAATGTATCGGCATAAAGGACCATAACTATGAAACCACATGGCTCTGTTATCTATCACAATCACTTTTAAAGCCGAATTACTATCCACAGACACATTTGCACATGAAATGGATAATTCACAACGCAAAGAGGTTCTATGAGATATACTCAAAACTATCCTAAAAAAATTGTTATCTACAAATAGTCAAATGATAAAGTGACTCCCAGACCATGGGGAATTTCATGTGCCGAGGCAGCGGACGTACTAGCCAAAAGGGAAGCTTGGAATAATCCATAAGAACAAATCCATTTTTTGGCATAAGTTGCGTACATTAAAAAAAAAGGTTACTAAAGAACATAACAAATATACAACCCATTAGGAAAAGGAGGAGGTCCTACTCAATAAAAGGAAATTAAAACCCACTGGACATTCTCCAGTAAAATATCACTTAAAAATATTGGATTATTGATAGATAACCAATATCTACAGGAGACAGAGGCAAAAAATTATATTCCGTGCAGCTGCTCTGCAGTAACTAGGCAAATGCTAGGGCACCTAGAAAATTCATTCTTGACCAAAGAATATCTTGATATTCCCCTAAATTTATTAAATAAAGAACCGAAGCAACCACTCCATGGAGACAACCGGGGATACTATGAACACCCAAGGAAAGGAATTGAAGAAATGGCAATCAGTGACCCAAGAGATGGATCGAGTCAATTGAACTGAAGGAACTAGTAGAAGTACAGTAAGCCAAAAGGTTGCAGTACTTAGGGAACAAAAAACCCAACTTCCTAGATTTCCATCATCATATTCAATAAGCGAAAATCTTCCAGGAAAATATCAGAGCTCGGACTAACAGAGGAAAATTTAAAAGACGTAAGTCCTTAGGCTCGAACAAGGAAAGGACCAACAGGGGTCAATCTTAGCGACTATTTAGGTTTGAAATGAAAGGAAAGGAGATCAATATAGATAAATAAACCCGCAAGATAAATAGAAAACCGGAAGTTTTATTTTGTCAAATTTAGCTAAATTTGGAATACAAAATCAGCCCTTTTGAAGAACCGGCGAGTTTATTTTATCTTTAATTTATCACCAGCGGTGGGCGGCCCGTGACGGTGGTCTTTCGGGATTTTGGGATTAGCATTTTATAAATTTAAATGGACCTAATTAGAGAAAGCATTTACGGATGTTTTGTCATAATAATTTAACATATTTCTTATATATTTTTCGTTAGAATTAGGATTTTTATCTTTTGTCTTTGTTTTAAATTCCAGTTTTTGTTTTGTATGTTTCAGGTGAGTGCCTTGTTTACACATAACCCACATCCAAAACCTGATGGCCTACTTATTTACTGTTACTAGTATGTAAATAGTCTTAATCTTTTATCTAAGTTTGATTACAAATTAAGAAAACTGACGATGCTTTTACTTTATTCGGCGTATGTTACTGAATCGCGATCATTGTTCTAACATCAATAATAATAAAATTTCGATGTTAGACCTTTTTCAAAAGATGTACACTTTAAATCGACAGCCCGGATTAGACAACCAATGGTAGAAGTATTAAAAGTACCAAAAAGCAACATTATATTGGGTTGTCCGGAAAATAATGCAGGATTTTGGTATTAAACAAAAAAAAAGAAACTAGTTACTTTAAAGCAATGTTCTTTAATCAAAATAATTTCCCATACTCTCAATACATTTCTCCCAACGTGTTGGTAACTTATTAATTCCGTCTGAGTAGAATTCAGAATTTTTAGAATTGATAAAGTCAATAAATGCATTTTCCAGTTCCGTTTGATTTTTGAATATTATGTGTTGTAAGTAGTGGTCCAGGTGTCTAAAAAAATGGTAGTCAGTAGGCGAGAGGTCCGGAGAGTAGGGTGGGTGAGGCAAAGTTTCATAGCCAAGCTCCAATAATTTTTGTGACGTTACACGTGACACATGTGGTCGAGCGTTGTCATGCAACAAAATGGGCCCTTTCCGATTGACCAAAGAGGGCTTCATTACTGCCAATTTCTGATGCATGGTATTAATTTGGTTACAGTATGATTCAGCATTGATGGTTTCGCCAGGATTTAAGAAGCTGTAGTGTATTAAACCAAATGAAGCCCACCATACCGTAACCATTACCTTTTTTTGATGAGTTGGGGGCTTTGGAAAATGTATTGGAGCTTCTCCTTTGTCGAGCCACTGTCCAGAACGTCTAGTGTTATCGTAGAGAATCCACTTTTCGTCACATGTAACAATTCTGGCCAGAAATGGGTCATTTTTGTTTCGACAAAGAAGTGATGCACAAACATCAAAGCGCTGATTTTTTTGGCGATCGTTTAATGAGTGTGGAACCCAATTTTCGAGTTTTTTCACTTTTCCAATCGCCTTGAGGTGGTCAGCGACGGTCGTTTTACTGACTTTGAGTTGCTCTGCAAGTTCTCGAACAGTTGTTTTGGGGTTTTCTTCCACCACTGATCGCAGAACATCATCATTAAGAGAGGAAGGCCTTCCACGACCTTCTTCATCTTCAAGGCTGAAATCTCCCTCCCGAAATTTTTTAAACCACCTTTGCACAGTGCACTCATTAACACAACCCTCGCCCCAGACTTGGTTAATGTTTCTAGCCGTTTGGGCTCCGCTTCGGCCGAGTTTAAACTCGTAAAAGAAAATCGTACGAAATTCTCGCTTTGACATTATAAGGATGACTGAATTATTTCCAAGTAGCGGAATGCTACAGAGGTAAACAAACAATATCATTTGGAAGAGGATTAATAAGTGTTGACATTCATACAAATGAGTAATCCTGTAAACGTAAACAGAATATTTTATATAGATTTTTTTTAATGAAAACTTAAAATCCTGCATTATTTTCCGGACAACCCAATAATATGTTAATAATGAATTAATTATTATTAAAAACGTAGTAATTAGTTATTCTAATTAAATATTCTTTTTATATAAGGTTTTTTATTGAGATTAATTGGATTAATATTAATTGGAATAATTAATATGATCAATTATGACCACTTAACAAATATGGAGTAATAATTAGTATTAACAATCAATAAAAACTTGTCCTTTTTTTTTCTTTACTAGATGTACGAAAATTCTAAGTTATCGTTTTTTTTCCAAACATTAATTTACATTATGATGTTATCATCAAAAGCTCAGATATTACAAGCCTTCTATCTAGACTACCGTATTACATGGTTTTTATACATTGTAAGACTTGTCGATCTAATCTGCTATATTTTTATAAATTCAATTACCTTGCATAGTGTGAAGTTTAGATTTTTGTAAATGGAATTTTGGTTTGACCGTTAGACCGATTTACCCACCGTCGTAAATGTCTATTAACAAGTTACAGTTGTAATTCCCTTTAGCTTCTAGGGGTAAAGCGAAGTAAATGGGGTCGTTAAACATTTTACATATGAAACTAATATTCTTATTAATTAACTGAAAAAGACTTGAAACTTGGAAGAGCATTTCGATATTGCAGACCTCCACTATTACTATGATTAGCAGCTATTCGTGTTTCGTGTATTTAAGATTCTGTAGGGGCGTCGGTGGCCGCAACTGTTTAGGCGTTGACACGGCGCTCAGCACTGTAAAGTAAAGGTCTCGGGTTCGAATCCAGCGGCCCTGCTTCGAACCCGACATACTTACAAATGGGATTTTTTTTCAAAATCACCGGCACCATTAGGGTTTATATGACCTATGCTGTTCTCGTAAAAAAGATGCTTTAGGGATCGATGTTGTTCCCTTTCCAACGGTTCCAGTTCTAATTACTGGACCTGTTGATTTATCTAATACTTTTGCTGGAAGTAGTAGGGAAGCAATGCGCGTCAGAAACTACAAAAACTTTATATGAACTTGTGAAACTTGACATGAAAGTTGTGTCTCACGATTTGGTCATAATATCTCAACGTGTTGCTTGTGAGAAACAATGGCTAATTTTTGAATTAAAAGAAAACGAAAAGGAATTGTCGGCCAGTTGAACAATGTCGATTGTTTCTGTTCGACCTGCGTGCTGCCCACGTGGATATTATCAAATTAAACGTTCATTATTGTATTTTCTTTGCATTCGTCTCGTCTCAGAGATGCGGCCGTGTGAACCTTTAATTATAAAGATTCTTTTTTCTATATTATTCGATATTTGGGCAAAAACGCTAAGATTTCTAGTTTAAAGAGCCGAACTTAACAGCCAATCTGTGAAAGGCTATTTTCCAGCGTCTAGAGATTACAGTTTTTCAATAGTTCCAAAGATTTTCTTCTTTCTATGCTGCTATTATTTATTTTTCTCACGTCTAATACGCTTCTGTTGCTGCCAGGCAGCAGTTTATTATATTAGTAACACATCCGAGATGCGTTTTTATATGATTTAATTGAACTCACGTGTGCAATTTTATAGTTAATAATCTGAGAATGGTATGTGCTGTGAATTCAAATTCTTTTAACTTCTCAAGATTACTTGAACTAATAATTTCGTTAGTGCCATCATTGGGGCAGAAAAATACTTCCGGAAACTCCATTGTCTTCTTTTTTTATCGTTATCTGAAGAAGTGCTAAAACATTACTCAAACTAATTTAATTAATCAGAAATTATTACTTTTACTTTTTTTTAAGTCTTTCATTTACGGTTTAAGCGGAAAGTCTGAAAGCAATTAAAGCGAAGTAGCGGGAAATGGAATAAAAACGTACAATAGACAATACTAATAATATAATACTAAATAACAATGGATACTACGTACAGTAGAGAGGGCTTGGGCAGTATGTTTAGTATGGATAGGATAAGCGAACTCAGATCAGTTCGTTGATAAAATGAACGTTTATGTGGTTGTAGACAGTGAGGAGTATCTTTTGGTTGGAAGGGTTGGTGCTCTGGATATGGGATGGCATGGTGGAACCCCACGGACCCACTCCGAGTGTTCAATTTGGTCGCGGTAATGTCTTAAAGTTAGTTGGGGTTTGTCGTTCAAAACAGAAACTTCTTTATACTTGTCAAGCCCTGTGTAAGGATTCCACTTCAGTCCTCTCTATGCATAGTTTAACGTGTTTGAAGTATCAACCACTTTTTTAACCTTTGCCTATTTTAAGGTTGTACAATCTTAAAGATACATAGTTATACATGATTAAATTTTTGATAAATGGTTTTAAATTTATTTAACAACCTTTAAGTTATTATGATGTTTACGATAATCTTAAAATAGATGGAAAGCTTGGGAAAAATGATTATATTTGCTTTTTTCATTCAGACTATACAGAGATCCACATTATTCGTTTAGTCATAGTTGCAGCCAGTCATAGTTGTTGATATACAGAGGAGGGCAAGGATGTTTTCTCAATGAAAAGTAAATTTTTCCACATTCAGTCTTGTTTTCCGATTTTTTCACCAGCCTTTGGTAAGCCAAGGTGATATTGTATGTTGGAGGTTGTATCAATAAATTGCGGTATCATCAACACAGGTGGTGGTGTTGGAATGTATAGGAAAGTCAGTAGATTGTATAGGGCGACAATAATCCCTTCTGGGACTCGGATCGGTATTGATTTAATGACTGAGTACACCTTGCCGCACTTCACTCTGGATGAGCGGGCAGATAAATAAGATTCTAGGATATTTAACAAGTATAGGTAGAAAATGTTGTTTATTGAGGATGCTCGCGTGCCGTACCCTACGAAAAGCGAATGCCACATCGTGGAACTTAACCCAAGCAATACTCTTTGCTGTTTAAAGCTAAGGAAATCATGTCAACAGCTCTAAAGCTAAAAGTAAGGTAACCAAATTTATAAAAAGGCATGATTTTATGTGATTAGCTGTTTTTAAAATGAATCTTTCTAATTAGAAGATTTTGAAAATCACAGGCTGCTGGGATGGATAATAGTTGGGAGGTTTGTGAGTTCAAAATTTACATTAAAAAGGTAAGTAAGAATTGAAAGGTAAGGTCATTTCATTATTTCGTTGTTAATTTCAGTTAATCTTAGCCTTTCAGCAAGCGTCCAATTCCGTGCGATTGCCCTTAGTTCGTTAAAGCGCGCATCGGCGTCCCGCTAACTGCTCGTGATTGCTCACCACGTCGCAATTAAAGTTAACGAGACCTTCCACAACAAGTCAGACATTCTCAAAACCGAAGAATCGCCTCATTTCGTTTAAGTCCCTTTGTCCGACCGGTGCTTTTCATGATTTAGTCCTGCCAGCCGGCTTAGAACCCCCCTTGAACTCCGGTGCCACGGGCTCCTAATTAGGAAGCATAAACTATCGCAACCGTTAACCTGCTCCATATACAATTGTGCTTGAAACGAGAAAAGGATATCCAGGATGAATGAAAGCCCTCGTTGCCTTGTATATAAACGTACCCGACGAATTATGGCGGTTTAAATAAGTATAAATCTTCTTTTATTCTAGTCCCTAGCTGGTAAGGGCTCTAGGAGACTGAGATTTTCTGCACATTCAATATTTATTTAAACACATTGGCATGTGGACAGTTGTTTTCGCCTTTAATCTCTCTTGGTTCACTCACATCCGTTTATGTTTCTTATCTTTTATAAACAATGACTGGAAATGGAACTGTTTATGCCACAGGATGTTTATGCCCTACAGGTAAGCGGGTCATGAGCTGTTTTTCAATAATATTCTTCTCTTTAAAGTGCGATTTTCTCGACCCTTGTCCTGTAGCTTGCTCGTTTTCCCCCAGAAAAAGATAATTATCTTTACTCTTTGGGACATCTGTTCACTTTACTTTTCTACGGTTTATATTTATAATATTCAATTTTCTTTGGGTGTCTTCGAAATATAATAATAATAATAATTGATTTCAATGTGATTTGTTCTCCTCTCATCAGTCTCGTTTCCTGAACGAGATTTGGACGTAGAAAGTAGAATTGCTAGAATATGAGCTTTTATTTTTTGTAAGCAATGTTATTTCTTTTAATTAAAGCCACATCTCGCATATTGTCAGAACTATGAGATCTTATTAGAAGTCCTCATGCTATAAAAGTAATGGTGGTCACTGAATGCTAGAATTGGCCTGTTTATTGGAAACTGAAAAACTGTACCAATTATTTTCTCCAAGCTCTATTAATATATATTTGTATGATGTATAGGTATTGTATTCTGTAGCAATACATTATTTTATAAATAAACTAGAAGATTTCAGCTTTGGGTTTACAAAAAAAGTGGGGAACATTCGACATAGTTTTCAAAGCTGACCTAAAAATTTAAACTGTTCACCATCTCCTGTTACACACCTTTCTCTAACAGACTTCCATCTTTTTCTTTTATTTGTGAGCTCAAAACTCTGGTGAAAGATGAAATTCGAAACTTTAGAAATCAGTACTCACCAAAACAAGAATAATTTATTATTTTGCTATCTGATTTTATTTACTCTGAAAGATCGCGTTTTATATATAGTTCGACTCACCTCTGCGTCCGTGTTTCCTTTGACGGGCGGCCTTTCTCGCCTGCTGGGGTAGTAGCTTGCTGCAAGGGGATCTCTGCTGATCGTGGTCACGGTGGTCCCGTTGCTCGCTTCCTGGGGTGCGTCCCACGCCTTCTCCGTCCTTCCTTCCGCCCAACCGGCTGCGTAAATAAGAAGCACTAATTTCAACATTGCACCACTTGTCTTTTAAAGCCCAGTACGCGCCCGAGATATTATTTTGCGCCACCCCCGTAACACCTGAAACAAGAAAAATGTAATAATTAGGTTTTTCTGTAATTAGGTCAATACATATAAGTGGGGAATGAAATTAGCTAAGTCGAAGCAAATTGCTTTATTTTATTTTTTTATTTTTTATGAGGCATCCGACAGCTTGGCCATTTCAGCCCCGATCGCATGCGAAATATTACAACACACATTCAATACGCATTCACACCTGTTTTTATATCTATCTCTATATCTCTATCTCTCATACACTCTTTTTCATTTTTCTCATTCACCCAATCACTTATCAGCCCCGCCCCATTCACTCTAATAAATACACTCGTTCATACAAAACACATATTTTTGACGGCTGTATACAATAAAAAATTCCCAATTCCACTAAAAAGCGGAACAGAGGACCGTGAATTCGCTACCGTGTCCGAGAACCGTTCTTAAATCCAGCGGCATGCCTACACGCTTTCTGTATGGAGCCAAGGCATGACACGCCTCAAAATTGCTTTATTGCTAAGTTTTCAGTTGTTTACAGCACTCCCATCCCATCATGACTATTGCTGTATAAGCAATTATTTAAATATTAAATTTATTGCTAGATTTCCACTTGTCTATCTTCTTTTTTAAAAAGATAGTTCCTACTCAAAGTAAGTTGTTTTCCAACGATTTCGAGCCCTTTAGCTCATCATCAGGTTGAAGGAGTTCTACAACCTGGTCTCTCGACATGAATTGCAAAAGTGAACCCGCCGATATCCCCCTCAACGCCAAATTAATTATAAATAGTGATTAAAGATAAAAGATAAAAAATTAGAATAATACCTTAATATTATTAAATTATTATAAAAATAATAACAATTAAAATAATTAATTTAATTATTTATGTGTATATTTAAAATGAGAGGTAGATCAAAATCTGTTATATTATTAATGCATTTATCTCTTATTTTTTAATTTCAAATTTCTCAAACCAATCTAGTTCTCTCCCTTTGTTGAAACTATGTATCACTGTTGTATTTAGATTTGGATTGAAATTATGTTTTGTTTCTTTTAGATGGTCCTTAAATTTCGAAAATTTGTTCGATTTGGGCAAGTGTTCTTTTAATCTCGTTTTTTATTTCTCTATATATTTAATATCATAATAATCACAATTAAGTTGGTAAACCAAGCTTTTTGCCAAGTTGTCTCCCTTGTCTTTAGGTTTTGAGAGGATGTTTTTACGTGAACCCGTACTTCTAAAAGCTATTCTAAACCTTCTTGTTTAAAAATTTTACTAACTTTTTCCAATAATTCACCAATGTACAGCAAACAACGGAAAACTAATGATTCATTTATGGTTGGGTGGCTTCCTATTTCTATTCTTTTAAATTTAACTTTTTTATTATTTTAACTAGCAACCTATCAATAATTATTTCTAGATACCCATTGTTTTTTTGCTAAGGATTTAATAGTTTTCTAATTCGTTTTTATAGTTAGCAGGTGTTAATGGAAGTTTTAACGTACGGTCTAAGAGCCAAATGAAACCAGCAGCCTTTTGGACCATGGGCGGGAAGAATCCGCTAGTATCATATTGTCTGTAGTTGTGGGTTTTCTGTTTACGTCTATTAGGTTTTCTATATATTTCTATTAGGTTGTTTATTATGGACAACTTTAGGTCTAAAAAGTTCAAACAACCATCTTTGTTAATTTCCAATGTAAAATTTATATTACGGTGAAGAGAATTAATAGTTGGAGGAATTCTTTTAGATCCTCTAATGTTCCCGACCAAATGCATAAAATATCGTCTACATAGCGTTTCCAAAAAGGAACAGATTTAATTAATTTGTTCTTGATTTGAAAAGATTTTTTTTTCGAAATTATCCATGAATATTTCGGTACAAAGTGGGGATAATGGAAACCCCATTGGTAACGCTTTCATTACGTAAAATTTATTATTGAATTTACAATAATTAGATAGTAGGCATATATTTAAAAGTTCTATTATATCATTTTTTACAAATTCGTTAATAGAATTCTCGGTAAGTTTTTGCTTTATGAGTTTAGTACAAGTAGTAGTAGTTTATTCACAAATATCCCCGTTTAATAATGTACTAAACTAATTAATTTCTTACAGCATTTACCATTGTAATATTTACTCGTGTTATAATTCCCGCTTTTCTCACGTTCAAATTGAGCGCCATTTAAAAACCAGCTTCTCATTGGAACGTCGCGTTGGCGGGGGTATCGGCGGGTTCACTTTTGCAATTCATGTCGAGAGACGTGGTTTTAGAAATCCTTCAATCTGATGATGAACTAAGGGCTCGAAATCGTTGGAAAACAACTTACTGTGAGTAGGAACTATCTTTTTAAAAAAAAAATTTAACACCCCACTCACTCCATCATTAATCATTTCTACTTGTCTATCTTTTCCGTTTTTAAATCCATCTCTATATCTCTATCTCTCACACACTCATTCTCATTTTTTCTCATTCATGATAACGCACGTACTTTCATTCACATGTGTACACATTTCTCTCTTTTTCTCTCACTCGTTCTCTTACTGTTTCATTCTTTCCCTCTCTAATTCTGTACTCTCTTTCATTCGCATGCACTCACATTTACATACTGACTTTAATTCTCACTCTCTCTCTCTCTCTCTCTCTCTCTCTCTCTCTCTCTCTCTCTCTCTTTCTCTCTCTCTCTCAATCTTTGTGGGTTAAAAGAAGTGAAGGGGAGAGAGGGAGAGTGAGTGAACGAGAGAGAGAGAGAGAGAGAGAGAGAGAGAGAGAGAGAGAGAGAGAAAGGCAGTCACATAATCATACACGACTTGATGTAGATCTCTCGTTTATTTCACAATATTTTGAACAACTTTCGAAACTACAAATGAATAAGATGTATTTTTTTATATTTGGTTTTATGAATATTTATGCTAATAAATTATGTTTGTTACTTTTCAAATGTTCAACACTGGAAGACGAAGAAAAAAATCATCAATTGGAATATGCCTAATTCGAAATTTTCTGTAACAATGCCTCAATAAAGACTCAATTAAAGCCGAGGTTTAATGGTGTCAACACACGCGTGTGCGCGTTTGCACATGCACAAAGATAGTGGGTGTTTGTGAGAGAGAGAGAAGACGAAAGGATGGAATAATAGGTTAATTAAAATGGTTTTGCTCTGTCCAACAAGTAATTGAAGTAAAATAAACCAGTTAACATGAGGACGTACCCTGTTTTGTTTTTTAAAATGTTTTTTAAAATTATATAATATAATTNATATATAATAATAGATCATTTATGATAATATGTGATATATAATAATAAAAAACAGAGTACATGCTCATGTTAACTGGTTTATTTTATTTCCATTAAGTGTAATTATTACATTCAATTCGTTAGATGTAATGCATAAGGTTAGGATAAGGGCTGAAGATGCTTACAATGCAACCGAAAAGTTTTCCCAAATAAATTAATATACAGTTGGAACTAAAGGCTTTATGGACATTCAACCTTTGACAACAGAGATCCACCACAAAAATTAAACAAACCTTGAAAAAATCGTAAATTAAAATTTATTATTTAGTGCTATAATTATTAAATATAATTTGTAGAAATTATTGTTTCTACATGGTTCAGTCCATGCTTTTGAGAACAACGATTTAAGGTCGTATAAATAGTACGTTTCAACTCTGGTCATATATAATATAATTTATTAAATTATGTAATAAATATAAGTGTAATAGGCAGTACCCTGCCTAGCCTATTTACATCTTTCTTTTGTCGATCTATCTCTCCCTCTCTTTCTCTCATTCATTCTCCCTCATTCTCACCCTCTCCTTTCCATCTCACTCTTTCTTTCTCCCACTTATTCACTGATAATAACATTCACTTACTTCCATTCATACACACACACTCATTATTATTATATGCTCTCTTTCACCTTCCCTCTCCCTCTCCCTCCATCTCTCTCTCTCTCTTTCCCTNCCTCCCTCCCTCCCTCCCTCCCTCAAGGTTTGATATAAAAGATACGTCTTGAAAGAGTACACCCATGGGATGAATTGTTGGTGAACTTAATTCTCATCTAGTATGAAGTATGTCTTTTCATTTTGCGATCCGTCTAATTTTGCTGATTGTTTCGGCTCGTAACCGTGAAGACCTAGTATAACAAGCATCTTGGTAACCCCTCTGGCTTTCCCTTTAAGTTTGCAGAGATGACTATCCGAACGTCCTACAAATCTAGAGTCCGAAACGGATCAGAAGAAGAGGGTGTGCTTCTTTTTATAAGACAACGTGTACAGCATAGCGCCTTAAAATGCAATGCTCTGTATCTTAATGGTGTTGTTTAAAGATGGTTGAATGAAAAGCTGAACGCTTATACTATAATATTTTACAATACATATTATACTTTTCAATTTAAAAAAAAAAATCCGAGGATATTTAATCTACGCGGTTATATAATCCCTCGGTGTGCTGGTGTTTTTCAAACAAAAAAGCCGATTTGTAAGTATGTCGGGTTCGAATGTAAGGCCGCTGGATTCGAACCTGGGACCTTTACCTTGCATTAATGAGCGCCTTGTCGCGCATAAACGGTTGCGCACCGACTCCTACTTTTAAATTACTACTAGTATCTTCATCAGAAAGGACATTATTTGCGTTGCATACCTCCAATACACTGTGCAACAGAAACATTTTTGTTTAACAAACACCTTACATTTTACCAGTTTTTACAAGATAATTCATGTAAAGAGTAGCTGATACATATAAACGAACGAATAAACTAATAAGTAAATACATAAATAGAAAAAATTGAAAAGTTAAATTTAAATCAAATTAATTGTTAATCCATTATATTTAGTGGTCTATTGACCAAATTACTTCTTTCAATTAATTAATCTTTTATGTAGGGTTTTGGTTGAAATGAAAAAGTTAGTGTCACGAGCGAGATTCGAACCCACAACCTTCGGCCTAATTTTTAATTCTTGCAGTTCATCTGGTAAATGTTTGTGTTAAAAACTGGAATGAGTGCATATGTTGGTAGATTACAGACATTTAATGTTAATATATTTACTAATAATATACTAATAATATGTTAATATATATGATATAAATCATATTTAAAATATATTTCTGTTGAACAAACTTGATTAAAAGTTTTTTTTTACAAAGTTAACCTACAAAGAAAGTCTAAAATCTACGGTTGGGGTGCCCTAGGAATAATTGGGCCCACAAATGTTTCTGAAGGCATAAATCTCTCGTAAAAGTCAAAAAGATCCGGGAACGATAAAGTAAATATCGCTAGTACGGATTGTATATTTTTCGATTTTTTTTTTCGATCGGACCGGGCTCACGTATTAAAGAGATAAATCGTTAATACGAAGCTAATTATTGATGTCAACAAGATTAAAAACGTACTGATCTAAGATATAATATCTATAAATCTTCTTTAAACGCGAACTATGAAATACTATCTTAGGTGAAAAGCTTTCTCGGAGCTCTTACGGTACCTTTATGAAATATGATTAGAATACATAACGCGGGACGGGTTTTCTGGCATTGTAGTCCGGACACGGAACGGACCTGTAATCCAAACCAAAAATCCAATTGGGCCGGGAACGCTTTTTTCGCCCGAGGTTTTCGACGGCTAAACACAGTTCATTGTATTGTAAACAAGCCGGAGATGGATTTCACACTCGATCTTGATAAGGCTAAGTGTTGAATAATCTCATTAGAATACAGGGATGAGGAGTCCGGACTTCCTCGTCGACCTGTTGATTTAATTAGAGAAACCATTGCATCCCGGATGAACAATTAACTGAAAATTAGCAAAGCAAGTGTAACCTTGCGTAATATTAATATGCTTGTTTTATATGGGTTAATCAGTTCGATGGGTTTCGGCTTACACGATTTTCTATTTGTATCAACTTTTACGCAAAGGGCCTAGGATTTACAAACATTGTTTAAATTTAACAAATACATGTAGGTTGTGGGAAAAAGTGAATTTATACAATGCAAAAAAATTATATTCAATCAAAGTATTGAAATATTAATTGAGTAATACTTTGATTGAATATAAAAAAAATTTTGCATTCTATAAATTCACTTTTTTCCACATCCTACATGCATTTGTTAAACATAAACAATGTTTGTAAATCCCAGGCCCTGAAGATGATCGCCATAAAGATCGAAACGTCGGCACGATAAAGAAAATGTTTTTCTGAAACCTGCATCACACCAGACCGCATCTCACGATCGATTTCTCAATAATCATCGACTAACGGTCTCTATCACACATTTTATGCAAACGTAAAAAAATGTAATAAACCAAATCAACGTTCACAGGTCAAGTGGTATATATTAAAAAAAAACATCTTTTCATGAACCAATTTACAGTTGTTATCTGTGAGACCACTCATTTTTACTAGTTGTTTATTGATATATTATTTTAATTTATCAAAAAAGCTTAAAGTTCGTTGGAAACCAACCAATTTTGACCGAAGCAAGAATATACAGATAACCGATGATCTTAATGGACTTTCCAAATGGATAAGTATCAACTTCGAATATGATGCACTCTAAATATCTGCTATTTCATTATTATAAGAAACCTTTGTAAGTCCAAAGAAAGTGGTGTATACTTACTTATTGTTATTAAAGCAAAAGAGAGTGAAGTCATGTAAGGTTTAGGCAAGGTTTATGTTTTTGAGAACGTAAGAATTTACGGTCTTATCGCCCTGTTCTTGAGAAGGTAACAACTCAGGCTATGTAATATAAAATAAATGTAAATGTTATTCTCAAAGCACAGGACCGTCTGTTTATGCTATTTATTTATCTATCTACCTACTTCTCTCACATTTAGTTATTCAATCTCTCTCTCACTCTCTCTCTCTCTCTCTCTCTCTTTCTTTCTTTCTTTCTTTCATTTTCTCTCCCCTCCTTCCATCCTTCTCTCTCTCTCTCTCTCACACACACACACACACACACACACACACACACACACTTTCACTGTCACACACACACACACACACACACACACACACACACACACACACACACTTTCACTCTCTCCCTCCCTGTCTTTCTCTCATTTTACCTCCTCACCCCTCACTCTCTCTCTCTCTCTCTCTCTCTCTCTCTCTCTAGCTATCTATCTATCTAATTATCTACCTATCACTATCTCTCTCTACCTATCTATCCATGTATCTCTTATGTCGATCTCTCACACACACTCACTCTCATTTTTTCTCACTCATTCATGATAACACACTTACTTTCATTCGCACACGCCCACTCACTTCTCTCATTTCACCTCCTCACCCCTCTCACTATCTCTCTCTCTTTCTCTTTCTCCCATCACTCATATCATCACATACACGGCTTCATGTAGGTCTCTTACTTATTTTATAATATTTTGAACAATGAAAAACTTTCTTTCGTAAATATAAAAGAATAGAAGGTATTTTTTATATTTAGTTTTATAACTATTTATGCTAATAAATTATATTTGTTACTTTTTAAATGCACAAAACTGGAAGAACGAGAAAAAATTAATCAATTGGAACGTGCCTAATTTGAAATTTTCTACATCAATGCCTGAATAAGGACCCAATTAAAACCGAGGTTTAATGGAGAGAATGGATAGATTAATAGATTAATTAAAATGTTTGTAACCAGAAATCTCCAGTTATCGTCGTAGTTCTGATATCCCTGTTGAAATAATATCCGAAATTCGTAACGCATTTTTGATCAAATTGTTCCAACTTATGTGTATACGTGAGCCATGTTTAATATTTGGATTTATTTAATCACGTTGTTCTTTTATCTGAACACACATCGGGGATGTCCGGTAAGGTGTAATTTTAAACCTTTAAAGAAAAAAACGTTCATTGATATACATACATAAGAATGTAATAGACATTGCAAATAAACAAGTTATAAAACCTACCTTCACATTAAAGTAAAACATTGATCTACAAGGATAAAACAAAAAAGCAGAAAAATTATGTCACGTAATGGTGAATTCCTAGCGTTACGACCCAGTTCTCGACGTGGGTTAAGGTCGGAATCTTCCATCTAGAAAAAGGGAATTTTTGTGCTTCAGACGCCTCCGCTCGCCACAGGGCCTTCGACGGTTTCAGACAAGAATAGAGATTCGTCAACTTAGACCATTGACACGGTTTCACGGATGAATAATTTAAATAAACCCCGGGATTGAATTTTACAATCCATCCCACCGTTTAAAGTGCATGAGATGAATGCTGTGATACATCAGTATGGACATAACGGTCTTCCTGTCTTTCGCCAATTTTAAAACTAATCACTTTGGTCTCTTTCATCGCGATCCTAAGAGTTTCAACGGTAATAAATTTTTAAAAACGTATGCCCGAGACATTGATCAAATTGTTTATTGATTAACATTTTTATAAATATAATTTAATATTTGTTTAGAAAAATAATTCTGACAGTATTCAAGTGTTGTATAAATGTGTCGTTTGAGAGGTTGGTGATTGAAAAATTATACATTTAATGAAAACCCAAGTATTCACTTGTTGAAGTTGATTGATGGTTATACAAAGTATGATTATCGGGAATGATTTTACAAGTAGCTTATTATTATCGTATTATGTCTAGATAGTTATGTAGTTTCAAAATACATCTCTGGTCCTAAGTTTTGTTCTTTCCCTTTTGGAATCTGCATAAGAAGGTAAAATAATTCCTGTCGTACAGTAGTACTTAACGTCCAACTACCCGTTGGGCGTAGCGGATAAGGGGTCAAACCAGTTTACAATACATTTTTCATTCTACATTTCATTAAAAAACCATGGCTTCAGCCGGAATTCGAACCAAAAACATCTAGCGTGGGAAATACGAATCGGTCGCCCTAACCACTCGGCCACGGCCATCCCCTGGAAGTGGTTGAATGTCGGATAGTATTGGCAGTTTGGTAGTTCACACACTTTTTGTAGTATTCACCAACACACACACACACACACACATACAGAGAGAGAGAGAGAGAGAGAGAGAGAGAGAGAGAGAGAGAGAGAGAGAGAGAGTGAGTGGGTGAGAGAGAGGCAAAAATGTTCTAAG
Organism: Cimex lectularius; assembly: GCF_000648675.2. NCBI lineage: Eukaryota > Metazoa > Arthropoda > Insecta > Hemiptera > Cimicidae > Cimex > Cimex lectularius. The sequence goes on from NW_019392806.1 coordinate 717,345, forward strand.
GAAGTACATCTTGAAAATACACCTTAGCGAATCAACCTTTTTTTCTTTTTAAAGTTAAATAACCAGGTATGAGAAAGATGAAAACAGCTCGAATCTTACCATATTTCCTTTGTTTCTGAACCCATTTTTAAACGCCTTTCGTCGCTTTTCTCCATTATTCCCAATTATTATAATGTTGGAAAGTAGAGTTTATGCTACAAAAAACTGTTTAGTTTTTTTAGGTTGAGACGATTTTGTATATANATATATATTTGTTATTCCTGATTGGGCCAATGTTATTCTGTAATCCTGTGATGATGACAGACACATTCCCAAACATACAGGCATATTTGTGGGGGAAATGTTCTCTTTTTAAATGGTTATGTCAGTTTTCTCTTTAGATGACAGTTGTGCATTTTTTACCAAAGCTTCTATGGTGGTGCCCGGCTGTAGGGCATACGTGACTCGCATATGGCCTATCCACATTCGTTGTCTTGTCCATCGCTGTTAATACCCATGCTATCGCATATCCGGAATAGCAAATCAAGCCAAAGCAAGTGAAGAATATCAATAAATAAAATGACGTTCTGCCAAATCATTCAAAAGTACATTAAGATTCAGCAAGTCCTAATAAGAATTAGTAGCTCGTTTCATAATTAAATTGTGTCAAATAAAAGAAGAAAAACTAAATTTTTTTGATAAATTTTGGAAATATGTGCTCTTCTGTTACACAACAATGTTAAACATTAATTAAAATATATTTTTAGCATGTCATATATTTCTAAATTTACCAGATCTTCCTTCTAATAGGTGGACCTTTTTAGTAACATATTAATTTGAAATTTGTTAAAAAAAACGCGTCTGAATAAATGATGTAAGAACAGAAATATAGGTCGAGAATTGTGATTAAATTTAAAAAATGGTAGCATCTGGGTTTTCTCAGTTTACTTTATTTTTTTTGTTCATTTGTCGTTACAGCCCATTTGGTTTATAAATTCTATGTAAAAATGCAGTATTTATTCCCACTGAGACGACATGCAAGCTAGATACTATGTGAATTAAAAAATCAAATTTTCGTCTTTGAAAAATAGGTGCAAAATGGTTAAAGTGGTATGGTTCTCTTCTCGTGCTGTCCAGGATAATAATACTGGAAGGTGTAGTGCGTCTTCCGCAGATCATCCATCGCCCGCCCATCGTTACACATCTCTCGTTTCTTATCTGGCACGACACAACCCGCTTTTGTTCAACCGGAAATCGTGTTGAATTGCTTTTAAGCCGACCTTCCTTTTGCAAAAAAAATGTGTATAACAGTCGTATTGAATGCAGCTGTATATTTTAAAGCTTATGGCATGACTTATGGAAAACTTTCCTAAAACGTTTTCCGTCGTAACAGTAAATAATTATTATTAAGTAAGGAATCGTGTGTAATTTTACGTGGGAAATTACATTTGCATACCCGGCATTGAATTAATCTGTCAGACGGAAAGAATTTTTTAAAACACACTTCGGACTGGTATAGGGGGTCATTAGCGATGGAATTGGCTTCCGGAATTTTTTGTAATATGATCCTTTCCACCAAGGAACGCTACTAATTGAATAATTCCAACTAGCCAAAGTGTTGACATATATATTTATTTTTTGGCAGGTCTCGAAAGGGCGAGTGCATCGTGAGAAGCCGCTGGCCATCGCCACCTACTATTTCTATCTGTTGTATCTGTTCCGGAACATAAATCTATCTTCTTTTATATTCAAGGTTCCGTTTATGAGGTCACCTTTCTCCGGTTCGTGACTTCCCACTTTTGGCAGTATAATTTCACGACCCCCCCCCCCAATTAACTGAAAATCTTTTGAAAAAGGAATTTTAGGTAATATATCGTTTTTGCCGTTTTTACTGCTTTATATTGAAATCAGCCGAATAGTTAGTTGTTTGCCCTTAATTACACCACCTACTTTTTCGAAACGCTATGGTTTTCATGATGGTTGAATATCCATCGTTACTCTTCAGTGATCTCGTTCTGTCTGAGAACCTTTACTCAATTAAGCTTTGTCAAATACTAATTATCAAACAGTATTTAAGAACTTCAAGCAGTAGAATTGTCACATAATTTCCTACGGATTATTCGCCGTGATGGACCGGTTTAAATGTTCCCAATCATTCTGCCTATCCTTGTTTATTGAATCTAGTCAATTTCAGTAGAATAGGAAATAGTATTTTATCTCGGAATAATATCGGATTGCCTTCATGTACTTACGATCTAGTCTTTTTCTCTTCCATTTGGAGTCGTAGGGAATAAAATAAAGGTTATTTTAATAAGGTTTAATACAGTGGGAATTTTACGAGATTTGATACAATGCAATAATGCGGGGCCATAAAATAAAAGTTAGTGTAGTTAAGCTAAAAGTGAAATCGGTCAAGTTGATCCATATGATACATTAAGAAACATAAGCTTATGTGAATCAACTTTTTATCATTAATGCAAATGCAGGGTGTTCAGCACTCGTGTTTCAAATTTTGCCAGTAAATTCTACATTCAAAATGGAACCAAAAAGTTTTCATTAACTAATGGTCCGATACTCAACAGTTTCGGCGATATTCTCCTTTTTCTGATTTTTTAAGATTTCACGACCTTCCAACAACCTTCCTTCAACAAACAATGATAACACCAAAACTAGAAGGTTTTGGACAAACCGTTGTTACCATTGAAGACTACGTTAAATTTCTAATAATATGTGAACAATACTAAACTTGTAAACGTAGATGAGAGTTTAAGTTGCCAGATCATTGAAAAAAATTTTTTTTGCAAAGTTGAAAAACTTAGTATGGTGTTTCTAAACCTCTATTTCCAAACCTAGAGATCAGCAAATGTTAGAAAACGTATTCGTTTTTGTATTCGTTTATTCCTTTGTAGTGGTGTAATTGGTTTTTATTACTTTTTTCAAGGACGTGGAATCCCCACACAAGACTTAAGAGACAACAACTCAACAGAAGACTTGGACAATTACGCAGACTACTAGGACCAAAATCCGGATTGACCATCAGCACTAAACTGACCTTATACAAGACTTTACTGCGACACTTTGGACATACGGTGTGGAACTGTGGGGATGGGCCAAACCATCCAATATCCAGCGTATCCAGGCCTTCCAATTAGATGTCCTCAGACAAATCGTCAAAGCTCTTTTTACGTCTCTAACCTCACTATCCACAAAGACTTCATCATTCCTTTTGTCCATTCCCAATTCCAAAAATTTCATACCAACCTACCGATCCATCCTAACCCTACCGCTTGAGCCCTCTCCACATATTCCCATCCCGAGAATCCACCAGGTCGCCTAAAACGACGATGGCCCCGAGACCTTGTTAATCCATTAAAATGAGTGCCAGCACTGGCTGGCTTCTCATGTCATGCGTCCGCCGGGTGCAGCGCTGGCATCAGTGTTAGTGCTGTGCCCGAGCGGTGAACAATATACATTGTGATCACATTTGTATTATGTACACGTATGTGTAGGCTACAAATAAATAAAATATTTAAAAAAAAAAACTTTTTTCAAAGATGCAGAAATTGATGAAGGAAAGGAAAACCAGTCGTTGCCGGATTGGTAAGATGTAATGATTAATAATAATAAAAAACATAAGGAAATTTGGAACGAATTTATTAAACTTTTTAATTTTGATTCGGAATGCTCTCCACCCTCCGCAAATTCACAAACGAGCCCGTTTTCTCATATTAGCCACTGCAAGTAGAAAGTTTAATTTAAATTTAAGTTTTTCAGTCCCGGACGGCATCCGTTGCTTTAAGATTACAACATTGTGTTAACAAGATATCACATAGATAACTAAAAACGTTATGAAAGACTGGTAAAGAGACTTCTTTCCTCTAGAAGATGTTAAATGTTTGACTATTGTGTTCTCTGCTAACTATTTTCCTGAAAGAATTTTCGTTTCATTAATAAAGTGCAAAACACTTCTCAGCGGTATGATGAACTATGGCTTCATTGCTGCAGAATGTTTTTCAGCCTTGTCTTAGCTACTGCAGTCCAGTTGCATTGTTCTGTTGTTTCTCATCCACCCTGGGAGCTGCGGCCCACTCATGTGGCACTGCGGCGCCGACGGGTGGTATCGTGTGGTTGAGGCTCGAGACCCCGAAACGGCTAACCTCGAGTTCTCGTCCACGGCCCTTTCTCAATCCAAGTTCCTTCTATCCTGTGACCCCTCCTAACCCTTGGTTACAAGGGAGGTATCCAGGCGCAAAATAATGGTAACTAAGCCTAGAGGGCGTGGCAACCTCTCTGAAGCACAAGCTGTGCTCGTGTCGGCCTCGGGTCGGCATGGGCGGCGGGTGCCTTATCAGAGGCACACGAGAGTCAGTGTACCAGATCCTGTCTGCATATACGGGGGGGGGGTGCATGACCATTTGTACCACGGGATAACAAAACGTTCCAAATTCAGCCCTTGTTACGTTGGGAATGGATTCGTGGTGGCTTGTGGTGACGCCCTTGGCGGGAACTTAGAGAAGAGTCTGTCTTCTGCCTGTGACCATCGCGCGAAACTTGCGTATGACCACCGTTATACACCCGGCCTCACGGGATAAGGCGGATCGGACGGCAGCGTATAGGCGTTGAGGTCGCGATGATTATGCTGGATAGACCCTCGAATGCGTGAGTAGTAGCGGTTGGGAACGGGTAGTGGATCGGTTTCTCCTACTTGAGTATGCTTTGCATTGTTGTGCGTATGACCGGCGTGGTACCCTTGGGGAAGCGAAGGATCGGACCACCTAGGCGTGAACCTATGGCGTCCCTTGAATGCGCATGGCAGGTGTAGGCTGAGCTCGACAGGAGGTTTTACCGTAGGCGGTGCTTCTCTAGGGGGTGGTTAGATATTCCACTTTAAACAAAACCGCGGCTGGAGCGAATCCGGAAGTTTAGACGCTAGAGAAGTCCCAATATTCTGGGAGATAGAGTGGCCTAGGGATCTAGGGAGTGCGCGGGAGACCGGGCTGATGTACTTCGGCTTAGGTAGCCCTTTGCTCGCGGCATACGTTCTGATGAATAACGCAGACCCGGCCACTTGGAATGGACAAGCGGGGAGCGAGGTGTCTTGGCTCTTAGGGGCTGATGTGCCTCTACACCAATGCTGCGGCAGTAACTCTATTCTGTCGTATGTGGAGGTGCATCTTGAGAATCAAAAGTCCGATAAGGCCGAACAGGCCAGGTGTGGATGTTAAAGATCCTCAGAGTCCTTATTAGGATGACCTAGTATGCGGGAACGAAATGTTCTGTTGTTTCTGTCTCTTCTATTCATTGTCGACATTGGTCCAATTTTTAAGTAGGTGTTTTATATGTCCAGTAGAGATACCTGCTATACCCGTTTTCCTTTTTTTTATGTTGACTAGGATTTCCTTTTTCTACCATTGGTTATTTTTGCGAGTAGTCTTTTTGCATCCTTTGCTTTTTTCAGTATTTGTTGTTCTTTAGTAACCCAAGATTCCTGTTCTTTTTTTAATATGGTCATAATTTGTCCTAAATGTGTATGGGCTTGTATTGTTTTGTGGCTATGTTTTTAGCAAGTTTGTCTGCCTCATGATCTGGGAATTATATCTTGTAATGTTTTAGAATATTCGGGCAGTTTTTTTAAGTTAATCTCGTAGTCTTGGATAGCCTTTAGAACCCTCTGGCAATCTTGAAGTATTATCGTTGTACCTTGAAATATTATTTATTTCATATGCACGTTTTTCTATGTCTAGAAAGTTGGATAGAAAGGTGGTTGAGGTACTCATAGTGAGGTTCCTTTCTGTTGACTAGGATTTCCTCTCTTCCGTTGGGTTATTTTTGCGAGTAATCTTTTTGCTTCCTTCATGCTTAGCATTCTTTTTTTGTAATGTGGTTATAATTTATGGCACAAAATGATTCCCCTGCCAGTTCCCAACTTTGAACCGCCTGTATACCACTGAAGAGCTCCAGGTCCTCTTCTTTCTTTCAATTTTGCTCTCCCTTTAATTTTTATATTGCAAATTCTTGGAGGTCTACTATTTCCTGTGGTGTGTCAGAGACGTTTTGGTTATGTCAGTTGGGTTAACATTTTAGAAAGATCTTAGTAAGGCCAGATTATGATGAATTACGATAAATTATTAGTACCTCAATCCTTATGGCCCTTTATGCCCATTTTCCGTAAATGAGCCATCAGTACACTAAAGAAGAGCTCCTGGTTGATCTCACCTTACTGTAAAACAACTACTACTACAACTATTTTGGTCCGCTGGTTCTCGCTGTTGTTTGTAAAGCATACGAACTTTTGCCCCAACATTATACCTTCGCAACAACATAAAAAACGAATATATTTTTGATTATTGAAGGTCGTACTGTGTCCGAAACCAATATAACATTCATTCTTTTAATTACGTCAATTTATTGGTTGTTGTTTATCTAGTTGCTTATGACAGTTATGGTCATAAAATAATCAAGAAGAAAGAAAGTTGAATTTGATAAACGAAGGGTTAAAAGATAGACAAAGCAGGTTCTGTTTAAATAAACGATTTCAAACAATGCTCTTTTAAGCATATATCAACCAAAATTTGCCTTTTTCCTAATTTTATTGGCATTTTAACAGTTGAAAAAGTTATCAGGAACAAGGACAAAAAAGTATTCGAAAGCCTATTAGTAGCCGACGTAATCACGTTATTACATGAAGTTTTCTTAAGTACATGTTTATCCGTCCTCTTTTAATAGCACGTTAACACACTTAAAACGATATTATTTGTGCGTGTATGTTTTTTTTCTATACTATTCAAACCAGCTCTAATAAAAATTGAGTATTCTCAGTCGTAAAAGTGTGCCAACATTTGAACAATTTACCGCTGCCTTATCAGAAAGTTGTAAGTAATATTAAACTCGGTGACCCATCCCATCAACAATTAAAGTTTTATACATTTCTTATGTGTTAAAGACTGTTTGATTTATATCTGGAGTTGTTTCGTTAGGGCAACTACACTGGGTTCTGGGCTAATTAATTATCGCAATGCTCGTTTTCATGTTTTTTTTAATATTAATTTTTTTAGAATTGTATGTACGAATCGTTACTCTGTTGGTCAAACATTGTTTTATTTACAGTCAACTCTTGTGGATTTTACATGTTATAGTTTGCGAGTTAAACTAACAACAAATCGATGATCATGACACGTCTAGTCTCGCTATTTTTGTAGTTTGGATCTACCTGGTTGTGTATAAAATATCAAATGTCAAACGCAATCGGGAAAATAAACAAAAGTTGGTTCTTTCCGAATAAAATGAATTTTTCAACCTTTAAAACTAAGTATTTAACCCCGTAAAACGAACCCTTGAAACCTTAAGCATCCTGGGAATGTTTCTCGTTCAAACGGTGTATTTTATCTTAATTATTTTTCAGATTAGCTTCTCTTAGACTTGGAGAATATTTTCCATCAATTTGGCCTTTTTTAAACAAATTTCATTTATATTATTTGGAAGGAATGGCGTGCGTTTCACTGTTACATTTGATCTTTTAAATCCTCGAAAATTATTTAGCTTCATATTTGTTCTATTATTTTCCTAGCTTGCTGCTTAATTAAGTAATTAATTAAAATACAAACTTCATTGGGTGAAAATATTACAAATATATGAAGATTTCTGTGTTCACCTAAACCTAGCTTCAAACGCATTTCCCAACGCCCAGTCTCTCAGGGTTCTGTAGTAGGTTCAACACTCTTACCCACTTCCTCTCTTTACTTCATTAACCCTTTTTCTATCTCTGCCTGGAGGCTGGAAACATTTTTCAGGGAATTGCTGAGGCATGAAACATTCTTGTCCCGCTTCTGCAATCATTGGAATTTGAAAATAAATGCCCAAAAAACTTAGGCCATATTTTCTCCAGTACCAATCAGATTGCGTTGGTAAAAGTAAATACTTATGCTTAACGCTGGATAAGAAGCTCAATTTCGAAGTCACGTAAATGAAACTGTTCCAAAGGTGAAGTTGGCCACTAGGATAATCTTCCCGCATATCCCGCAGCTGTAAATCCATTCTTCTCCTTGGAGTAAGCTCTAAATGCCTTCTTCTGTTTCTGGTTGAATAAAAGAGGAAATTAGGCGTCCCACAGAAAAATTATTTATTAGGTAGATCACGACAAACATTCATGCTAAGGAATAAATAACTATAATGTACACTTTTCCTTGAAACTCTGGAGAATAAAACATGTAATGCCATGATTTATTTTTCCAATTTTCAAATTAAACACAATTAAATTTTTTTTTATTAAATAGGTCGTCAATCATGGTATCTGTTTATTATTGTTTATTAATTTATCGTTGTTTACTTATCGTAGTAAATGTATTCATTAGGTAATATTCCTAGAGGGTTACGCAGTCTACCTGATAATTTAAATTATATCGATGCTATTTACCTGTGCTTTTTTTATTCTCTAATTTTTTCATTAATTATTACAAATATTTTGCATAATAACAATATACATATTATGCCTTGGTGTTTAAAATGGTTATACGTAGATACGGTATGAAATAGTGCCCCCTATTAAGTTACTTCGATAATCATCATTTTCATGGAGATGTTGATGGTGGCTGAAGAAAGCGGTAAAAAGTTAAAGTTTAAAAAAATGTTGTCCATTAAAAACGGACGATAAACCACTCAAAATTTGTTGAAAACGTAAAATCATTTTCAATAGAGATGTCAACGAATCATTTTCAATCTCAAGGCCCGAGCGTTTATTAACCATCCATTCGGTGAGGTTGGCGGTGGATTTTTTTACTTCGAACTACTTCCTGAGAAAGTAAGTCCAATTTTAACAATTACTGTTCCCACCTCGACCAAATTAACGCAGGGATCGGGAAAAAGCATACGAACGCTAGTGGATGGTTAGCGTTTCGTCGGTGAACCGGGAAAAATTGCTGCAATTGCCGATGGGACGTGCGTGAAAAATACAAAATTTTCGGCGGACTTAGACTCGGATTGAATAGCATACAATTTAAAATATAATTTAATATTTTCTTGCCCAAAGTTGCTTCAGAACTTTAGCAATTTTGTTTAAGGTTGGCAGGAAATTCTCTTGAATTTGGGTTGTTCTTCCCCTGTATCTTTCCATGTATTGGGAACACTAATTTATTTGGCGCCAAGCTAAAATATCTCTAAACTCACGGGATTTCTCCCCTTACCTTTAACAACATTGCTAAAGTTGCATTGCTCTTAAGAAACTTTGGGCAAGAAAGGGTCAAATTCATAACATTACCTTTTAAATGATCGGCATATTGATCGAAAAGCTTCTTTGTTTTTTCTTTGACTTGCATGTTCATCAGACATGAACTATTCGATCATTATAAATAATCTTTTCAGTTTACAACATTCATTTTTTACAAAAAGTATAAATTGACGATAGCTCGTGTTCTAAAAAAGAAACAAAGCGTGTCTGATTAACTTTACGTATATTGGAACTTTAACTGTCGAATCCTCAAAACGAAAAGGTCACTGGCATCTGGTACTTTTTCCATCTCGACCAACAAGTAAGGGAAAAAAGTTTGGATTAGAAAAAAACCGAAAAAGCGCAATCCCTTCGTGACAGCGTGTTGTGACACAGCAAAAAGTTCTGCATTCGATTCGAGATGGAACGTGCTACCTGGCATTAAAATGTCATAATTTTATGGTTCGATACATAATAGAAAACACGTTATTACGGCAGAACCGAAAAACTTGATGAATTTAATATAATCATGAAATTATTAAAAAACACTGACTATATGGTGAGATTTTCTCTTTAAACCTGCAGACCAGCAGTTTGGCGTTATTTTTGGGCATTTTGGGTTTCCTGTCTTCCCTGTGTTATCATGATGCGCTCCGCCTTCTCGCCATCTTCTGGACAAAAACACTGAAACCAGCCAAGAAGATGGTGATAAGCCGAAAAGAGTTTCACCAAAACATCATGGGGGAGGTTGAAATGATTCTCTAGCATGATGGATGGCTCAGCGTTTATCCAAAAATTTGGTGAAAGTTCATTTACTATAAAATTATTTCCCAAAATGGTTATTTTCATACAATCTTCCCTGTCGATAGATAAAACGTATAAGGATATGGCACCAAAACAGATCTTTAAACGATTTACATGAAGTGTTTCATATCTTTTTATTGTGTAGGCATAAGTTGTTGTAATTAATATAAAACTTTCTCCTTCACCTACTATAAACCCACTAGATAGCACAAATTATTTGTAGACATATTAATTTCATGAGTAAATTTGGATTGTGGAGTTGTTATGTCTAGTGACCTACAAAGTGAACTAGGTTTTTTTTTATTATTTTTTTTTTTTTTTTACAAGAGAGCACTTGCAATTCTGTTTATTTTAATGGAGGTAGGTTTGTCTGTTCAATGAGCTTAAATTCATTGTATTATTGATGATTTTCATATTTGGTTATGTTGAAATGATAAAAAGTATGTTTCTACTCGTCCTGTGAGGTCTTTGATCTCCGATCGTTTTCCGTTGCATTCCCTCAACGATTTTCGACTATTTCCTCCCTGTATGACCCGTGATGGGAGTTCACGCGGGGTGCACTTCACGTTTCTCGAAATTCAAAGCCATACATGCATGCACGGTCGGCCGTGGCCGGACCGGCCTGTACCAATCCGCACGAAACAACCGGACAAACGGTACCTAGACTCTCGGCTAACAAGGGCACCGATCGAGTCTCGGACAATGGCAACTTTTTTCTTCGTTACCCCAAACCCCAAAGGATCGAAATGGAAAGCCGAAAGTCTTAGAATGCCTACGTTTTCTCTCGCCTTTTGTCTTGAAGGGGGCAATTTTTCTCGAGTGCCCTCGTCCAAACCGGTCCTGACATAAATGAAACAAAAAGACAAATACGGACCGTTCTTTAAGTGTGGAGAGCGCCCTCGAGTTTATAATTTATTTCATTCATTGGGAATTAATATAATTGAATAATGACTCACAGAACTTTTGCTTCTTACTAGCATTAACCTACAACTAGGATGACCCACGGAAGAAGTCCCCCTTAACTTCCTTAATTTTGGTCCAATTTTGATACATCTCTCTTGTTTTTAATTTTCATTGCGGAGTCTTGCTTTTAAATGTTTCATCGGTTCCTGATATAACTTTTAAATTCATTCTTTTTTGATATTCAATATGCCTTACGTCACTGTTTTTAAATGAGATCCTCCATTTTTTAATTTCTGATTTCAAAACTAGATAATTTTTAAGAAGTCATTTATTTAAAAGTTATTTCAGGAACCGTTGTAAACTAGACTTCATAATAAAAATTTAAAAAAATATATTTATCAAAATCTGACCAAAATTAAAGGAGTTAGGTGGACATCTTACATGGGACACCCTGTATATTTGAAAATTAAATTAAAACACATATTTATTATTGTTATAAAAGAAGTAGTAATGCATATAACGGTAGCGACGAAAAAGGGTTTCTGTAATTTAAATTTTAAAAAATTAGTTTACTTAATTGAAAGATGACTTGTTAATCCCATAGCAGATCGTGGGACTATTGGACTGTATAATTTTGAAGATCGAATTTATTTTTACATCTTTTAATTAATTAAGGTTTTTAGTTGAGATAAAAAACCTTAATTAATTGAAAGATATTAATTGATCAAGCGGACCACGAAAACTGGTGAATTTATTTTTATAATTTTTCTAAAATAAAGATACATTATAGTCCCGTGTAAACGAATTTCCGGATAAACCGATTGCCTAATTTTTTTTAAATTAATTTGTTACCTATACATCATAGTATACTGTACAAATATGTGCACATGAAGGTCCCCGTCCCGACTTTTCCTGCCTTTTCCGACTATTTTCCTCCTTGCATCCCCCTTTACCTCAGTTGAGGTAGCTGAACTATCGTCACCGGAGGTGGGTTTTTTTAAAATTTTATAATTTATTTTATTTTAGTTTCATTTTAAATCCATACAGTCCACTTGATCAGACATTTTGGTCATCAGACATCACACAGCACAACACTAGCACTAATGCCAGCACTACACCGGTAGAACACATGCTTTGAGGAGCCAGCCATTGCTGGCACCCAGTGTATTTGATTAGGGGTCAAGGAGGTCCCGAGGCCATCGTCGGTTGAGGCGACGTGGTGGGTTGTCAGGATAAGAACGAGTGGAGAGGGAACGAGCAGTATGGTTAGGATGGATCGAAAGGTTGGTGTGGAAGGTTTGGAATCTGGGCCGGATTAGTTCTTGACAAAAGAAATGTTGAGGTCTTTGAGTGAGGTTAGTGACATAATAAGGACATTTTGTCTAATGACTTTCCATTGGAAGGACTGGATGCGCTGGATATTGGATGGCTTGGCAGTACCCCACAGTTCCACTCCGTATGTCCATACTGGGCTTAGTAAAGTCTTGTACAGAGTTAGCTTTGTCTTAATTGTCAAAGTCGATTTCGGTCTTAGAAGTCTTCGTAGTACTCCAAGCCTTGTATTAAGTTGCTTTTTTTAAGTCTTGTGTGGGGATTCCACACCCGTCTACTGTCGAATGGTCCCAGGAATTTGACTTCAGTGGAAAATGGTATCTCTTTCTTGTTGATGTACAATGGAGGGCAAGACTGCTTTTTCAGCGTAAAAGTACACCGAGTGCATTTTTCTTCTTTCAGTCTTGTCCTCCATTTTTTACACCAGTCTTCGATATGCTCAAGGTGTTCCTGGAAGTGCCTAAAATTAACGGAATGGGCCCAACCCTAAATCCCACGATTAGTGAAGATATCATTGTAACATGTACCCGTCATCAGACAACTGTGCTGAGCTGCGATGACGATAACGATGAATTAAGGAAGAAAGGACCAAACTCTCAGTACCCTCAGCAGCCAGAATATCAGAGGTCTTACTTAACAAAAATATGAGACCTTCCCTGTTGATACTGATTAAAACTCGATCGAGCTGCAGTCACTAATATGTTAGTAGACTTCATGGTTTACTAGAAATAAGAACTCCCGTTGAACTCTTTCTGTTTAAATGCCTTAAGAGTCGATCTGCAGCCACTAGAATGTTTGAAGACATTGAGGTATACTTGACTCAACAGAACGAATCTTCACCTGGTGAAATGATTCTGATTACGGTATTAGAAATTGATCGGTAGCCACTAGAATGTTTAAAGACTTTTCTGTACTTTTCTCAACGAGACGAAACATCCTTCAATTGATTCTGATTGCCGATTATCTTACAGGCCGATCTGCAGCTGCTAGAATGTTTTTAATCCTTGTTGTTTTCTTAAAACAAGAGGAAATCTTCCGGGCTGAATGATTTTGATTAAACCTCAAAAATCAAGTCATCAAGTTTACTTGAAACAGCAAGACGTAATCTTCACTGCTGAACTAATTGCCATTAAACCTCTTGTCAAGCTGAAAAAATCATGGTTTACTTGAAACACGATGAAAACGCCCATGCTTAATGATTCTGATTAATTATCTTAGGGTTTGAAACTGCAAACACTAGAATTTTTGAAAAGATCACGTCGTCATTTGCGGCCTTTATTCAGATATTATCGAATATTCGTTAAAAAGACCCGATCTAATTAAATTCGATTAAATTGGACTGCGCTGAAATTTCCTTTTCAAAAGCTGTTAGTATTGATGAACTCGACAAAATATTAGAACCAAAAGTTTATAACAAATAAAATAAACCAGGGCAACCTTGTGCCGTATATGTTGTGCAGGCACTTTTTATTATATGAGATTGAAAAAGTCATCCTGTTGGAAGTACATGGCCGGGTTAGGATGTATATCCGTCATCGTGAGTCGATAAAAGCCAAGATTTCCTTACTATCAGTTTTTTTCTCCTTTTTCTAAAGAAATAACTTTTGTTAACATCATCAAAGGTCAATATTGTATTTTATGTGATTTTTCGCGTACACGCTGGCGTTGAAGAAACGGTCCACGTAAAATGGTCGTTAATAAATACCCTAGTTCGATTTAAACTCAGAACTATTATTTAATGGCGTACCGTAATTTGTACCGTAACTGTAACATTAGAATTTTTAAACTTCTCGTTTTCCTCTTTCACTACGATAATTTATTAGAGTTAAGTTATTATCTGCTAACCGGGGTCGGGTTTTTAATGGAGAAAAGTCGAGGAATAATAACCCACTCGTTGCCCCCGATTTGAACGGTGAAATATCTTCGATTTATTCTATAGTCGGCATATAATTTTCTTTTTATTAAAAGACCTCTTGATATGATGATTGACTGATCGTGCTGCCCCTGTGGTCCGCTCCATTTTGCATTTTGATCATTCGACAGTGCAAATAATCTGACTACCGTACTAGTCATAGAAATAAAAAGTTAAATGAGATCTCTTGCAATGGTTCAGAATTTACATTACATACAAAAATACAAATTATGTTACATTAAAAAACAGCAAATAAAGGCGATCCATAATAAATCATACATATAGTAATAAACATTCTATGAGCGTCTTTTTAGATAACACTGTTTACGTAATAACTTCATTAGATAATTTATTTAATGTGTCATAAAAAACGAAAATAGAAAGAAATTGTCGTTTAGTTTTATTTTATCATCCTGGTCCATCATATTCTCTCTTTTCATTCTTTATTTTCCATCGAATAAAAGGACACGACTAACAAAATGACACACAGACTTACACAATAGCAAACATATGAACCGTCAAGAATAGGAAAGCCATGGTGATTGGTCACAGTCAATCAACCTAGGTTAGATTATTATTTTTTTTAAGTTTTTTTAATTTAAAATATAACTGCATAATAATAAAATTCTACGAGATGACTTATATTTAATGAAGTTCATGTGAAGTCTGATCGTGGCAAAGATACGGAACAGCGAGTCTGAGCGACCCAGAAAATATACTATGTTGGTTTAATTACTTATATACCTATCACAGTTATACTTAACTTTTAGATTAAGATATTTATGATTGTCAAATTCGTACATTCATCAACGCGGATATACAGGGTGTCTTACTAGCGTACACCCTACGTTTTTTCATTCAACCTAGAAAAAAAATTAAAGAGGTTTTTCTTAAGGATATGCCCTACTTTCAGACGTTATATGTATTAAAAATAACACTTCTTTGTGTAGTCTAAATTAATTGTAAGCTGACTCCTTCTATATGAAGATATGATGAGAAACCATCTGATTAATTAAATATTAAATGGAATATAGCAACACTAAAGCAATTTTGAAATAAATATTACCCAAATATAGTGAAGAAATTCGACGTTCCAAACCGGAAGTTAATTTTTTACAATGATCCTGATGGCACGTGTTTTGAAAGTCAAGCCCAGCCGGAAGGCACAATTCTACACATTTTCAAGGAAAAATTCATTCTAGATTTATCTACTAGAGACATTGATTATTTCAGAAGAATAGGAATGTAAATGAGATTTATTGAGGTGTGTGTTATTAAGTCAAAAGGCTAAAAAAGTTGCAAAAGCACTTAGCAGTTAAAAGAAGGGCACTAGAAGCAATCAGAAAACCCTAGTTAAGAATTGATAAATTATCAATTGATGGAATTTTTTTTTCCTGGAAGATCTAAAAAAGCTGCTCTTCAAGAAGCTTCTTCCTCACTGGGGAAAGAAACTCGCAAGAAGCACAATAAATATCACGATAATAAGAGATATTACTTTAATAATTGACTGGGTAAATAAGGATCAACCAAAGATCAATATCCAAGTACATAACGTGGCGAAGAGAGAGAAGGATTCCCATTCTAGTTCGAATTATTAAGATCTTTTTGTGTAAAAATGGTAATAATTATGGACAGGTTTTAGATGGTTAGCATTAAGGATCTTAATTAGGTAAATAATTCGGAAGTAATCGGTTGGAAAATAACAGTCTGTTTTCTTTAAAAAAAATAAGTAGGACGAAATAATACAAATTTTTATTAAAATGCTTTCTGGTCTTAAGGCCTCTCAACAAGCATAAACATAAAATAAGGTTTTCATGTTTCCTTACCAATCAATTGTTTCAATTTTTGAAAAATTTTGTTCAACAATTTTGATGTTTTCGTAGAGTAGTTTTTGACCGAAGTAGCCATTTTGCACTGATCAGCGTACAAAAATAAAAACCATCCTAGTAGAAAGTCTTATTATTAGTTTTTAATTTAGAATCGAAACAGCGAAAATGTGCGTCTTTTATTTTTTCTTTCAATTACTAACTTTGGTAAACTACAGCTCAAAACCAGCATCCCATTAATTATCATGATAAAAAAAATTAAGAAGATAACACAGTTTCCGTAAAATAAAAACGTCTTAGGATCTTTAGCGAGATTGTTGGAACGAGCTATGATCACGATTATCTTCTGTTATTGATTACTCCGATCCTTCAATAGCTCGAATTTAAATTAACTCATCCATATAACTCAAAGATAATTCGGCAGTTTTTCCGCGCGGTGAGAAAACTGGGTTTCTAGCACACAAAAAAAATAAAATAAAATGACCCGGTGAAGATAATGATCGAAACAAAATACTATAGTTTGACGTAAGACCATCATAACTGTTACTGGTGCAGTACAGTGGCCTTCGAAAAACGGTTTCAGTGGCACCTTGGTTCGTTTATTTTTTTAAATGATTTCCCATTTGTAATTAATAAAGTATCTTTTGTTTTTGACGTTATGTAATTTTTCTTGAAGATCACGATTCAATTTGACAATAATCGTAATAACTTGTTTTTGGACAATTTTTCTTCAACTTTCAGGTTTTTCTGTTTTTACCTTGAAAGTCTAGTAAACTTACTAGTTTAATCTGAACCCATGTAGTACAGCAGAGTTGAACCCCACTTTATTTTTCTTCCCTAACACATACTTTCACAGAAGAATTCCAAAAATGCTGAAATATTGAAACTTTATCCTTTCAATTAGTGTAATTTGAATTATTTTATTCTTACTGTTTAACGTAATGATACAATTTTTTTTACATTTGTTTAGGAAAACATTTATCTTTACCTATGCTTCTTCCTTAGTTGTTCTATTTCTGAATTCAGTTTGATTTGGTAGAATAAAATTAAAATTAATTAATTTAGTACTTTTTGTGTTAGAATGGTTGGCAACACTAAAATAATCTTTATTTTATTTTGTACATTCAGAGCGACTGAACCGTTTAAACGCTTAGTTTTTAATATTCTCACACACTGAAGTTAAAACGGGATCTAAGTCTTCCTGGCGCCTATGAGTTATGCTATAATCAAATTTTGGAAAAACTTAAAAGATCACTTGCAAATATGTGCAATATATTTGTCGCCTCTTTTAAGCCCTCATTTTATTTTATTTTTTTTTTTTTTAAAGACATGTAAAGCATAGTTGCCGAAGTAGTTCACGGGTTGTGGTTCTTGCGAGATCCACTGGCCGGATAGTGCACGAAATAGTTCTTGTTCTTTTTGGAAGAAAGTCTGTACTTGCCTTTGACGAACGGTACGGTATCCACAGGTATGCACAGAGGGTTCACTGGAGTACGGTACGATAGCGGAAGGGACTGAGACTGGTAGGGTTTAGTGATGCCGTATACCCCCGAGGTCCCCACTCCGGAGCGTGCTACTTGCCGCCCCCTCCTAGGTCTTCGTCTCCCGAGGGGATGTCTTCAGAGGTGTAGGAGTCTCCTGTGGCTTTTTTCACACATGAAGCACACGATCCAGGCTGTCAACTTTGCCCAAAATGCGTGATGTGTGCCGATGCACAAAGCAGCGCCCATTTTTCTGGAGGGGTTGTTGCTTTTTATAATTTTTTTTAAAAGTAATATTCTTAAAATAGATGAGAGTCGCCTTATACTAATGAAACAAATTTGATAAGGATAAGAAAAGCTACATAGATTTTATTTTTATATCCCATCTGTGTGGTGATTATCCTTTTCCTATTTTATCCCTTTCTATATAATCCTGAAAGGATAATCTGACCGAACCATTACCAACACATTTTTTCCCTTCGTCGGCTCTTTTCACCTCAAAGAAGCCGACGCCTTATACAAAAATGTCTTTTCTTTCTATACCGACATCCTTCCCCACCCCTTCAAAATTCAATGTATGCAAACACAAAATAGCAAAATCTCACTGGCACTCTCGACACGTCACGCAAGAATGGCACAATTACACAGAAGACAAATACTTTCAGTGAGTAGAAATACTTTGATTGAATATATAAAAAATATATTTTGCATTGTATACATTCACTTTTCCACATCCAAATGTAATTGTTATATGTAACCAATGTTTGTACATCCCAGGCCCTGAAGATGATCTCAATAAAGATCGAAACGTTGGCACGACAAAGAAAATGTTTTTCTGAAACCTACATCACACCAGACCGCATCTCACGATTTCTAAATAAATATTGATTAATCTTCAAAATATCAATGTTGTATAATTTTAGCTTATATATGTACCGCCGAAGCAGATAATTTTCTTAAAAATTCTTCACGGCTTTACAATGATACAGGGTTTACTATTAGTGTTCCTGAATTTTCTTGAAGTTAAAAATTGTCAGAAAGTTTGGGGTCATAAGATCTAACGTTTTTAAATTGTTTATTCAAAATAGGAACTATTTATTTTTTTGGAATCTCACAATTTCTCTTACAAATAACATAATATAAGTGAATAAAAGAAAATAATAAAAAATATTTTAAATAATTTTTTAAAACTACTTTTTCTGATATTGTTTTCCTAGTTGTTCTTTATGTAATATATCATAATGAGATCAAAAATAAAGTATTATACGATATGAAAAAAATGAAAAACCTTTATTTTTGGAAAAAGTCAGTCACTACTGCAACATGGTTATCGTAGATAATGAAAACATAATTTGTGACCAAGCTTAGGTTAAAATAACAATTTTTTTAAAATCAAGAAGCAAATTTCATATTCGTGTTTTTGCATACAAATTTTTGGAAAAATTAAAAAAAATTTCCTCTCAATCTTTTCGCCTTCCAAATGCCTTATTTTGTTTCCGTTCAAAAATTACGAACAACTAAACTGACTACCGATCGAGCGTAACTTGTGCAATGCTCACAGTGTTATAAACTACAGGTAAACGCCTGAGCAAATAAATTTGAATCGGATAAAATAAAATTTTAGTTTTAGTTTTTTGTGGTTCGAGGTGTTTTTCATTCTTATTTCCTCCAAAATAATGACCTAATATAACCAATAGGAATATTCCTAATATAACCTTCCATAATATCCTTTAAATAGTTAAACAAAAAAGTAGTAAAACATATTTTACAAAATTACTTAAACTATTTTTTTTCTCGACTCCTAGAATTGAAACGAGTCTTATATTTTTCGACCTAGTAATGCCGAGAAAATAATCTTTGGTGCGTCTCCTTCATGCAATTAATATCAGTAATCTGTGGATCTTTGATTGAATATAACATTTTTTGCATTGTATAAATTCACTTTTTTCCACATCTTACA
This sequence comes from Cimex lectularius, assembly GCF_000648675.2. Taxonomy (NCBI): domain Eukaryota; kingdom Metazoa; phylum Arthropoda; class Insecta; order Hemiptera; family Cimicidae; genus Cimex; species Cimex lectularius. The sequence goes on from NW_019392806.1 coordinate 736,744, forward strand.
TGTATTTGTTAAATGTAAACAATTTTGTAAATCCCAGGCCCTGAAGATGATCTCAATTGACCGAACGTCGGCACGATAAAGAAAATGTTTTTCTGAAACCTACATCACACCAGACCGCATCTCACGATTTCTGAATATAATTAATTATCGATTAACGTCACTAATCACCACACATTAATATGAGGCTTGATCTCTTTATCTGGTATTTCACGCTTTAAGAGAAAATACGAAAAAAATATTGTAATAGCATATACTATCAGTAGTTTGGTCTGTCAGAAGACGAGAAGAAAGAATGAATTTTTTTTTTACTAAAACGATCTGAAAGCTCCAACTGTAGGTACATCGCACAGCAGACCCTTTGAAAAATCTAACAATTTAACATATGTAGAATCACAAGCAAACATTATCAGTAAAAAAAATTTACAGTTTTTTTCTTTATATATACACACGTCCCCAAACTGACATCAAGTGTTTTCGGAGTTTCTTCTCTCCTTTGCATAATTTTCAGGTCCGCTTGAACCCAATCTTCTACATATTTAGGTTTGCACTGTCCTGAAGCCTAAGGTCACTTTATTTACTCTTCGCATAGTGTGCCCTATGATTTCATTTTTTTAAATTTTTTTTTAAAGGGTTAGATTATTTTTGACCAGTAATATCTCCAGTTACTCTAGAGGGTTATAAATCTGTAGATAATCCTATAATGGGTTATTGATATTATTCCGTTTGAAAATTGCAAAAAGTGGGAAAATTCGAAGGTTGTATGTTGAGATGGAGAGTTGGTGTCCGAGAGGATCGAAGTCACGATAGCTCAAATGATAGAGCAGCGGCGTATTTAGCCGAAGGTCGTGGGTTCGAATCCCGCCGTGACGCTGACTTTTTTATCTCAACCAAGAGTTTACATAAAACGAATTATTATTATTATTATTAATTATACTTTTAAACTACCGCCTTTTTTGAAATGAAAAGCAAGTGTCTCTATCTTTTAGAAAAGAAAAATCGAGCTTAATTATATAATATTAGCAATTTGTTGTGTATTTATTAAAACTTCTTCTTGCGAAGCTTGTCCTATTTATTTAAAATGTAAAGCCATAGTATCGACCGGTCATGTCCAGAAATTAATCTGGAACAAGTTCGAGAAGTTAAATAAGCCATCAACGCTTCGAAACATTAATTATCAATGTTTTTTAACTAAAGCTACTAGTTGTCATATGATTATTATCTGAAGACTTAGATTCTGTGTCTGTCTACTACAGAATTGTCAAGTCGACTGTCTTTGTATTGTCCTAAGGATCAGACTTGAATGAGAGTCGGTACCTCCTTGTTACTGATGTACATAACAAGACATTCTCCTCAGTAATGTCCTCCATAACTTTTAATAGCTGGATTAGCTTGTCAGATTCATTAAAAAATGGCAATTCCATAAAACTTGTTGTAATTAATGAAATAATTATACGATATAAGAAAAACAACATTTGCCAATGATGTAATAAATTCAAGTCTAAAAATAAATAATTTGATAGAATAAAGAATCCTCAGGCGATTTGTTAAAACCGGAAATAAGATCGTAGAAACACGTATAGAAAAAGAACTTGAATTCCACAAGTAACTAATCGAAACAATGTGAAACCTGTTTAAAAAGTGGATCTCGGCGTGGTTAGGTCAAAATGAATCTTTCTCAGAATCAAATAATGGCGGAAGGAATTTGGAAGAAAATCATTTTAATATTTTAATAATCCATCATTTGACTTACAGCTAGAACAATGAATATGCTCACCCACAATCATGCGTCATGCCATGAATTAGTCATGTCTTCATTGTGCCAAGTCAAGTCAAAAATACGGTACGAAATTCCTATAAACTTGAATACACAATGAACTTTGGGTGATTTCATCCCATGGAAAGTTTATGAATAGAAAAATTACGTCCTAATGATTGTTTTGGCTAAATTTTTATTGTTGAAAGTTTTTTTAATTTCCTACCATAAATAGCAAATAAAGATAAACATTGATTATAATATGTTTAAAATAATATTTAACAAGGCAAACTAAATTTTCGTTTAGAGATACTAGATTGTTACCAAAATAATAAACTTTATTTCGAAGAAAAATTGTTTACATTTTGCGTTAAAGCGTCATAATACATTATTGTGTGAAATACACAGGGTGGTGTCCTGTGAACAGACGTCAACATTTGGGAGGGGGGAGTTCTACAGGCAAATATCTTTTATAAAATTAATGAGTAGACTAAGTAATCAAAAATCGTTTCGCAACAGTTTTTATTGCTCTCAAGAGTTCATCCTTCTTCTCTTAATAAGAGTACAGGATTCCTGAATCCTTTCTATGCATATCAGGATTAAGGCTCTTATTCTCCAAGAAGGTGGACATTTTGAACATTTAAATTAGTTCCGTTATATTTCGTGGTCCGATTGTCTTTATGTTCAATGTTGTACCAATGACTCATTTTTGTTTACTTTGCCATTATTTTCATTATGTTTAATCGAAGTTTTAAGATGTTAATGATAATTTTTTTTAAACCATTTGCAACAAAATCAACGCATTTAATTAATTTTAAACAGCAATTAAACATTAATTTTAAACCGGTAATAACTGATTTGATAAATTAAGTACATGTGTTAAAAGCTCATTAGTAGGGGCAACTTTCCTGTAAGTGGCGTACCGGTCAGTATTGACTGAGATAAGAAAATCTTTTTAAACTTTATACAAGAATTAAGGAAACTCGTAAAACTGATTTTGTACTTTGATGGCTTAGTTTGGCATGTAAGATGACCGCTAGTATCGATCTGTTCACGGGACACCCTGTATATGATGTTGACGTTAAGACGACTCTTCCGATCCACATTTTACAGGGGTTTAGCTTAACTACACGCTACGATACAAATCAGGTCTCTGAAGGTACAGGAAAATCGGAGATATAAAATAAAACATTTGGGAAATTTTTATTGATTTCATACTTTATTTTTGCATTTATAATGACATAAAAACCAACGTTTGTTGACATAGGCCCAAAGAAGAGAAATGAAGCTTTCCAACCATTGTAAAAACATGTAAAATAGAACATGTTTATATGAGTTTAGAATTTTTAAGTGGATACTGGTCATTGGAAAAAAATTGTTACTGATTCTTCCCAAAACTGTCAATTTTTGTTTACTATAAAACTTCTTGTCTTTAAAGGATGATTAAAACTAATCGAAATTGCTTTTGTTTCAGAGAAGTTTTGTAAGTTTTTATTCGCTTTAATCTCATTTAATACGATCCTACGTAAAAACAGGGAACAAATTGACTAATATATAATAAATTAATAACCTTCATGCACAACAGAGGCAGAAAACCATTTTGGAAAAAATTTATATTACTTAAAATTTTAAAGTTTGTTTTATTTTCCACTTGGAATTATGATGGCTAATCAGTTTAAACATATCTCATGCAAAAGACAAGTTATGATCGGGTGTATAAACGTGAGGGTATGGGCCATGTGTAGAATTTAGGCAGTATGTTATTCTGACATGCAGTTGGATAAGAACTTGCCTGTAAGAATTCACTAGGAAATTTTCACGGACACAAATTGAGAAATAGTATTGTGGAGTATATTTGTGATAACTATGGCATGCCACCATTGGGTGTCGAAGGAACGTCTTCTTCAAGTTGGAAAACCGCCATCTAGACCCAACGGTGGTGTGCGGTGCACAAGTTCCCGCCGGCTTTTCCATGCAGATAACTGTGCAAAACCCTAAACCTCCATCGTCTTTTAAGAAAAAAGCCAAAAATAACGGCACTCCCTCGGCGGCTTCCAACGTCGCGTTTAATCTCCCCCGACGTTATCGTCAGGCAATTACGATTACTATAAAAATGGACTGGCTCTTTCTTAAAGTTCGCTTTAAGTACGGCCGACCGGCCTTTGTTTAACTCAAGTTGTTAATATGAAAGTCGTTTTCCCTCTTTAAAATGCTCCGGATGGGTCCTCCGTCAAAAACCTATCTTGGAAAGTACTTTTACTTGATGTTTTCAACACGCAGATGTCATTAACAAGCGTAATTTTCTTAATTGTTTCCAACACGTTATAGAAAACTACTACAACTTCGATTCGACGATAACTTAAGAAGTGAAATTCGGGGCCTGACATTTTGAAACCCTTTCTACTTCTGTAATCATTCTAATTTGGGATAACAAGGTGGCCGGTATTGTAGATTGATTTATTCCCACTTACAGTTTAGAAATATAATAGAATAAAATGCTGTAGCTAAATTGATCCCAAGTTGAAAACATTTAACACAGTGTCTTTTCGATTTCTGTGTGCACTTCACAGTGCTACATATAGGATGCAATATCCTCTTGTATTTCAAAAATTGCGTACATAAAAACGAAATTACATGAAATCATAGAAAAGCCACTAGCTCTGGTGCGGTTTGTATCACTATGCCGTTTCAGCATGGTTAGCGTGGGCCCCGCATATAAAAACTTGAATTAACCATTAAGCTTTGACAAGTTAAATGTCAAAACCCTTTACTTTTACATGAGTCCGCAGGCTTCTCCAAAAATTAAAGTATGAAAATGATTACGCTCCGGTGTATTAACCTCTCATCTCTCTTCCCTTATTTCTTCCGTCCTCTGTGCTCCTTCTTCTCCTGTTTTCCAATGATGAAAACTGCTCCCATACTCTCTCCATTATTTCTCTCTCTCTCTCTCTCTCTCTCTCTCTCTCTCCCTCTCTCTCTCTCTCTCTCTCTCTCTCTCTCTCTCTCTCTCNCCCTTTTATTTCTTCTTCCTCACTCCTACTCCTTTCTCACTTTCCTCTATTCTTCCACATTATTGTTTCATTTCTCCTCTCTCTATCTTCTCTATTCTCTCTCTCCCTCTCCCTCTCCCTCTCTTTTTCTCTCTCCCCCTCCCTCCCTTTTTCCTATGTCTTCTCCGTTATCGAATAATGACGACGACCATCGTCCTTTATCCTCTTTCTTTCGCTTTATTTCTCTCTCTCACTTCTTATCTCCTATTTCCCTCTTTTCTTGGTACTTTCTCCTCCTCCTGGTTTCTTTCTCTCCTCCGTTCACTCGACGTTGTTTACAGATCTCCTCACCTCTCTCTTCCCTGTTTGTTCTGTCTCACTTTCCTCTGTTTTTGCCTCTATCCTCCCATTTCATTATTAGTTTTATCTTCTCTTTTCTCCCTCTTTCCTTCTTTTTCTTCTCTATCTTTATTCCTCTTCTCCTCTCGTCGCTCCTATTCTTTCCCACATCCACTTTCCTTTCTTCATTCGCCTTTCATCTGTCTCCTATTTTCCTTTCTTCCCTCTAGGTCTTTTCTTCTCTCTTTTTCTCGTCCCACTTTTTCTTATCTTCTCGCCTTCCTTTTTCCTCCTTTCTTTCTTCTCTCTCCTCCTCTCGTCTTCTTTTCTCATTTTTTCTACTCTTTTTTTCTCTCTCTTCCTCATTCCTTGCACTTATCTCCTTTTGTTTTTCTCTCTTATCTTTTTCCTCTCTCTTCACACATCTCTTTTTTCCAACGATGACAACGTTTATATATTATTAGTATATTATTTTATGATAGTCCTATGTATGATCTGTTTTTTGATTGTAATTTAATTCTAAACATATACTCTTGTATTAATTTATCTATTGATGTAATATTAGTTATTCTATAAGCCTGAATAGTGGTAACTGTATAATTTCGTAGTTATTCGAAGATAATTAAGCATTATTTAATAACTAAAGAATAATTAGGTCGCCGGAAACCAACGGGTCTTACATATCGTATTGTAGTATGAAATAATGAGCTTGTTAAAATAAAATAAAAAAGATTCGATAACCTGTCATCGTCTTCATGGTGATGCACATAGAATTGTATTTGTATGGGGTTCTCCCGTGAAATTGTTGTTGAGTGGATATACATCGTTACTATATAAGTTAACGACAGGATATCAGCTTGTAATTGTGTCGTTTCGAACGCAACAGCTACTCCATTCCAATAAATCGGTCGGAATGTTCTTAAACGGAATCTGTCAGTGAAGCACACAAGACACGCACCGTCCTGTTGTGAGAAAGTGCCTAAACGGCTTGACTCACGCCTTTGACATGATGCGGATAAAGAGTCTAGTCCGAATTCGGCCGTGTTTTTTTCCTTTATCCGAGGCGGATTCCTTTCCTGCATCTCGGGATGCCTTTACCGGTAAATGAACCGTGTCTAGTTTCCGAAGAGGCGACCTCTGTTAGGACAACCCAGTTGCCTACATTGTCTTTACGGCACATTTAGCCGGCTGATACATTAGACATGCTTTCCGTCCGACGTTGAGTCTCTCTAGTTCGGCTCTAACTGTGGTACCTTCTCACTCCACTTGCCCCGATGAAAATATGTTCCGACCCAATAGTCGCAGAACTGGACGATTATTCATCCGACTGTGAACACGGTCATTCTTCTCATAAAATAAAAGTGTTTTAAAATAAATCCTTATCTTTCCCTGACCGTTTTGATCGCCCTAATCTCGCTGGGTCGGTCTGTCATTTCGCCATCCTCAATAGGTTTGGTAATTTTTGGAGACCCAGACCCAGCTGAAACGCGTCTGACAGACCAACACAGGAGGATAAGCAGACCAGAATTATCGCTAACGACCAAATTAAAATATTTAATAACTTTACATTGGTGAGACACGCACACAAACAAAAACAAAAAAATAATATCATGCTTAAATATTGGATGTTCTATTTTGTATTTTCCTATATTATTGGGTTGTCCGGAAAATAATGCAGGATTTTGGTATTAAACAAAAAAAAAGAAACTAGTTACTTTAAAGCAATGTTCTTTAATCAAAATAATTTCCCATACTCTCAATACATTTCTCCCAACGTGTTGGTAACTTATTAATTCCGTCTGAGTAGAATTCAGAATTTTTAGAATTGATAAAGTCAATTAATGCATTTTCCAGTTCCGTTTGATTTTTGAATATTATGTGTTGTAAGTAGTGGTCCAGGTGTCTAAAAAAATGGTAGTCAGTAGGCGAGAGGTCCGGAGAGTAGGGTGGGTGAGGCAAAGTTTCATAGCCAAGCTCCAATAATTTTTGTGACGTTACACGTGACACATGTGGTCGAGCGTTGTCATGCAACAAAATGGGCCCTTTCCGATTGACCAAAGAGGGCTTCATTACTGCCAATTTCTGATGCATGGTATTAATTTGGTTACAGTATGATTCAGCATTGATGGTTTCGCCAGGATTTAAGAAGCTGTAGTGTATTAAACCAAATGAAGCCCACCATACCGTAACCATTACCTTTTTTTGATGAGTTGGCGGCTTTGGAAAATGTATTGGAGCTTCTCCTTTGTCGAGCCACTGTCCAGAACGTCTAGTGTTATCGTAGAGAATCCACTTTTCGTCACATGTAACAATTCTGGCCAGAAATGGGTCATTTTTGTTTCGACAAAGAAGTGATGCACAAACATCAAAGCGCTGATTTTTTTGGCGATCGTTTAATGAGTGTGGAACCCAATTTTCGAGTTTTTTCACTTTTCCAATCGCCTTGAGGTGGTCAGCGACGGTCGTTTTACTGACTTTGAGTTGCTCTGCAAGTTCTCGAACAGTTGTTTTGGGGTTTTCTTCCACCACTGATCGCAGAACATCATCATTAAGAGAGGAAGGCCTTCCACGACCTTCTTCATCTTCAAGGCTGAAATCTCCCTCCCGAAATTTTTTAAACCACCTTTGCACAGTGCACTCATTAACACAACCCTCGCCCCAGACTTGGTTAATGTTTCTAGCCGTTTGGGCTCCGCTTCGGCCGAGTTTAAACTCGTAAAAGAAAATCGTACGAAATTCTCGCTTTGACATTATAAGGATGACTGAATTATTTCCAAGTAGCGGAATGCTACAGAGGTAAACAAACAATATCATTTGGAAGAGGATTAATAAGTGTTGACATAATGAGTAATCCTGTAAACGTAAACAGAATATTTTATATAGATTTTTTTTAATGAAAACTTAAAATCCTGCATTATTTTCCGGACAACCCAATATATGGTTAAGGATGGTTAGATTTTAAATCATCAGGGCCGCTCTCTATCAGCACATATGTAGGGGTACCACAAGGAAGTATCTTAGGAACCATCCTCTACCATGTATATACTATCTTATTTGTAATGTACTCTAAAATATTTTTATATAGTTCTAATTAATGCTTTCTTTATGAACCATGAATTATTTGGTATTTTTAGTTCTAAGAGCTCACTTACTAGTAGGTTTGGCGGATAGCTTTAACTGAAAAGTGATTTGAACGCTACACGAAAGAAGTCTTCTGCTACTTGTTTTGTCGTTAAAGTTCTTACCATAGGGGCGTCGGTGGCCGCAACGGTTTAGACGTTGACACGGCGCTCATCGTTGTAAGGTAAAGGTCCCGGGTTCGAATCCAGCGGCCCTACCCGACATACTTACTTTCAAATGGGCTTTTTTTCAAAAACACCGGCACCCCCGAAGGTTGGTATAACCTCTGCTGTGCGAACCCTCGTAAAAAAAAAAAAAAACTTACCGGAGTTGTAACGTTCCTTGCGTATTATAAACTTTATTCTTTTTGTTTTATCGCCCTTCCAATTTCCTGACATTTAGAAAATTCTGTGCCTTCAAAACAGCAATTTAAATTTTTAACTGTTTAGTACCAATTTTGTCCTAAAATGAAATTGTCACATGCTAATTATCTTTGTTTTCCATGAAACTTCGCTGTTACTTGTGGATGTTCACTTTTCTCATTTTGTTTTCCTGTGTTTAATTAATAGGTTTTTACGGTCGAGAAAGGGAATTGTAAAAAGAAATCGGGATAAATTTGGCATCCCAGCAAGTTTCGGATTTGTTATAGCTTGTCTTAATGTTTCTTGCGGCGGACCTAATGCGATCATAATGCTGGATACAGGTGCGATTCCGAATCATGCTTTTAAGCCTGTCCCGAATTGATCGGTGAATTACCGAACGGCCAAATTCCAAAACTGAACATATAATCGATTTTTAAGCTTAATTGAAAACGAGCTCAGATACAGATAATCGTCGTATGCTTGAAAGAAAGTTAACTATTTAATTACGAATGGCTTGTAGTATATAAATTAAACCAGAAGTTTGAAAAAAGGCTGATGAAAATTTTAAATTGGTCTGTACAACCATTTATAAAGCTATTTTTATCAATATTTTAGCCAGTGTTGGCACATAATAAAAAATGGAGGAGAAATAAATAAATATAGTGAAAACGAGAAAATGGGAAACGAAGTGTATTACTAGAAAAGTAAGAATAGTGTATTAGAGAAAAGGGAAAAGGAAATAAAGTTCTTACCTTTTTCGAGAGGAGAAATAAGTGAAGATAACTGCGTTATGTTCCAGACCGGTCGACCCAAGAAGGAAAGCTTTACACATCGTAACTTCCCGATCCACACTCTTCCAAACAGCTATGAAGCGAAGTATCGTCGAAAATTAAGATGTAGCACATCAAGAGGGCAAGATCGTGAAGAAGAGGGTGGCCAAAATACCGTAAAAAATAAGTTTTTAGAGAGCTAGTCAACAGTTTCGGGGAGCGACTAGGTTTAGCGAAAAAGGGACGAATGGGGCGGGAGGCGTAAGGCTTATATATATATATATATATAATGCAGGGTGGGCGACCAACACCCGAGGGGTTAAATGCCTGGGTAGACTTGTACCCTATCCCTAAAGGGTCCGGGACTTGGTCGGTTGACGTGTCCTGCATAAACCTCTTGGACTTGTTCACAAACCCCAAGATTTTGGACCATTTTATCTCGGGGGAGTGATTTGATAATGTCCTCTCCTTCAAAAGTTTCGAATCTATTCCTAGCGTACCTATCACACTCTGCGAGGTAGTGCCGTGCCGTTTCTTCTTTTATTTCACAAAAACGGCAAAAGGGGTCTGTTAATACCCATTACGAAGAGGTGTCCTCTCCATGGACAATGGCCCATGAGGATACTTATCAGCCTCCTAATTCCCTTCCTTAGAGTTATAGAATAGCCATTTCGATTCTGTTGGTTTGATCTCCTTCACAAACTCCTTCGATTGCCTGTGTCCGGGGGACAGGTTCCATTCCTTAAGGAATTGTTTCATGCCCCAGCTATTGATACTCTCTTTCGCTGTGCTTATAGAGTGAGGTAATACCGGTTGTGGCCCGACAAACGCAGTATTAGAACCTTCTTTGGCCAGGCTATCCGCCTCTTCATTGCCATAGTGTCCTTTATTTGCTGGTATCCAAATAAGGGTTACCCTATTCTCATACCTGGATTTGATTGATAAGGTCAACAGTCTCCTCCACCAGCCTAGATGTTGATACATCTTTTTGTAATGACCTAAGACAGGCCTGACTGTCGGAGAAAGGCGTAAGGCTTAGAATAAATTCGTGCACAAACATTCAGCATTATAATTGTTTAAATGTTCACTTTTATTGTTTCCGTGGACGTATTCAGAGAACTTTTTGACCAAACCGAAAGGTTCGATGTCAGGGAGATAAGCTTGGTGTGGCAAGGCAACATCTTTCCATTTCTTCGAATTTTACCTGTGACAAACGTCAATATTCCTTGGTCAATTTTTTATTTAATTAACCTGCGGTTTATGCTAAATCTATGCGTATATATCTGTTAAGAAATTAACCTTTGTCATGCAGGTATCAGCATAAAGTAAATGTATTTAAGAGGTAAAGGTTTCTTTTCATTCGTCCCCTGCGAAATTAATTGTGAGATTACAGTCTTAGGCGGCTATTCCACAAAATTAACTGTCTATAATGTTTGGAGTATGGTGCACTAGTTGTGGATGAGAGGTGAATTAGGTTAGGTAAGATTCGTAGCTGGTAACAATAAAAATTGTCGCATTGCGAATACTAAAATTGGCCTCAGTAAATTGTGATCCTCCTCGTATGGGTTAAAGTTCATTATCTATCATTAAGGGTTTTATTACCCTCCATAGCTTTGATGTTGATCCAGTTTTTCTTTGCACGCGAGTAGGACTTCTTTTTCTTGCCTGGCATTCACAGTTGTGTATAATAATACTCTTCTTGCCTTAGATTCCCATCTCCATTGCATTTTGATCTAATTTGGTCATAGCTCAATTGCCATGGTTTTTATAATCTATTGGTAGCTTTGCCGAAGGATATTTCCATTTTGATTCTTAATTCTCTTTCATAAATGCCAGCTAAATTTCGGTTTTCGTCCACCGTGTACTACTTACAGTCAGCAGTGACTGATAGTCCTTTTCCCCATGATGCTGTTTTATATGTTATGTATTATAATTTGGGCACTTCTTTGCGATGGTTGAAATTCGAATAGTAGCGTCAGTAGGGAGATAAAAGGACCCTGTCCTCCGAGGACCATGATGAGTAAAGATGCAGGGTTTGGCCGAGTGTTAGATGTACCTAGGACCTACGTGCCTAACGTTGAAAACTGAACCAAAGGTATTACACGAGCTATTACGAACCTCTTAACCTTATTTACCTATCTTCCATTACCCGAATTTCTTCACCTGCTGCTTCAACAATTAGCCTTCTTTTTGACAATAGTATCGGAAGTATTCAGATCTTTTTTTCTATGGATATTGTCGTTGCAGTTAATAATGGCAAAAGAAGATTGGTATAATTGACTTGCGGATTAGTCAATGTAAATTAGGATATAAATGGTGTAAATGAAAGAATCAGGTTGGAATTATTATTATTATTAATCATGTATTTCTTTGTGAGGTATTGACTTAACGATATTTTATGACACATTAAATTAAGTCTAATTATAATAAATTCTTGGAAATTTATAAAATGGTTCCTTTTAAACTTTCGTTTCATCGCCAAAACGGTTACTCGGATGTTCGCTCCGCACTTCCATTCGATTTCCACTTTCGACTGGATTGGTCGGACGAGTAAGCGGTTAATTTCAATTTGAGGGCAAGTGGATACAGCGATCGAGGCAGAAAAAGCTCTATTAAAACAGTACGAAAAGACGGTGATTGGGCGGAATTGTGGTCGGGTAAGGAAATGCCCCCTTGCTAATAAGATATTATCGGTTGCTCACAACCAGTCTGACAATTTGCATAACCTTGTTTTGAAGAAGTGAACCGAACGTAAATTTACGGGGATTTTCTCTCGGAAACAAGTCCCGTTTTACGATTAATGGTAATAATTTAAATCCCCCCTTTATAAAAATCTATCCGTGAGATTTCTTTTTGACAAACCACTGGATATGGCGAAAAGCCAGCGTGCTTGGCAGTATAAAACAGCGAGGTTAGTTTTATGTTTATAGTTGGTTTTTAACTGTGGATACGTTTAATAAATATATTATTAACTTAAAATTATTAATTTTTACAAAAAACCTTCCTCCAGCCTTCCTCAATATTTAAATTCCTATGACGGACGTTTAAACTGTAATCCGCACACTATCACTTACAGCCTTTATACATAGACACAAGGTGATCGAACACGTATAAGTTCCAAACTATCGTTACAGACTAAAATAGACTACTTAAACCAAATTTGTACGAGAACTACGGGACAGCAAAAAATGCTTTATTGATAAAACATTATCAGTCTTAGGACTGATCGTTCCAATTCGAAGTACTCCAAAACCTTGGATGACAGTCAGGAAAACATATCAATTCAGTGACTGTGCAACAATGGATCCCTTCTTGGCATCTAATTTGTAGCAAATCTACTTATTATATATTTTATATAATATGGTATTAAATATCATCAAGCTAACAAGTTACTATCAAAGGCTACACTGCACTGGAACATTGAGGACAGTGCCACATGCAGCTTTGTTAGTATTACTACCTTCTACCGCTACACATACATATTTATTCAAGGAGAAGCTAGAGTATCTGCCAATAGGCCCCTACAAAGACAACCATCCATACTTTTGAATTGCTAAAGCTGAAGGAGGAGTGGCTGAAGCCTTATTAGGCATGACAATTGACGTAACTCTAAAAAGAAATCCATACTCTTTAACAGTCAGGCAGCACTTAATGCATCAACCTCATGTGCGGTAAAGTAATATGCTGCGCCATGCTGATGAGCTGAGGTAGGCGTTAAGGCTGATGCCGTATTGGATATGACCAACGACCTGGTAGGGCCCAGGACAGGTGTGTGTGTGTGTGTGTGTGTGTGTGTGTGTGTGTGTGTGTGTGTGTGAGAGAGAGAGAGAAAGTGTGAAAGAGAGGAGAGACAAGAGGGAAAAGAAAGAGATAGGTAAGGGAGAGCGAGAGGGGAAATAGGGAAGGAGAGAATTAATGAGAGAGAGAGAGAGACAGACAGACAGATAGACAGAGAGAGAGTGAGAGAGAGAGAGAGAGTGAGACAGAGACAGAGACAGACAGACAGAGAGAACAAAAAAAATGCATATATCTTTTCTTGACTTCTTGATACTCACCACTGAAAATGGATTGAAGGGGAAACGCGTCCGACAGAACAAAACATCGTCGTTATCAAAATGACTGAAAACGACCAACATAATGTTCATCCTGTAGAGATCAATAGGAAACTTATATTACAGACAGAACTAAAGTTAAACGAGTAGCGTTTTACTTATCCCATTTACAAGACCTCTGAATCAAACTAAATGTTCGATTATAAAAAACATAAACAAGCACCGATGTTGAATGTAGTGAGCGGAATATTTGATTTTCGATATAACGTCTGTGTGGTCACATATCCAGAAATTTTAGTTTTCTCTTCGACCCGAAGGATGCAGAATAACGCGCGAAGAAATAAATAAAACGTCAACCTTCTTGTGCTTCACAATATTTCCGCCGATTCGTACGTTTCTGCACGGTCTCGGAGGACGTATCGCTTCGCATGGAATTCGGTCCCATTCTTCCAAAAGAACGGTATCTCACCCAGCGTGGTCCCTCGGCGAATGTTCGTTATAAGTTAAGCAAGGACTCTGCCGGCCTCATGGGAGGGCCGACATTGTCCTGCGGTTGGAAATTTATAGACGTTGAACTGCATAACATAAAGTTCTCCTATCGAGGACAGTTTGATCTGGACAAAATCAGTTAAAGGATTACATGAACGACTCTTGCACATTGCATCCTGAATGAGACCGTTATTTTCGTTTATCGTCTATTAGACGCTTTTTGCACCGAACCATATTCAGTTTTGATTGTTTCAAATATGCCATTACCTGAGTGATTTATTCCAGGATTCATAATTAAATAAGTTAATGAACATTCGTTTACACGAAAGACAATTAGGCCAAAAAGTTAACCATGAATTGATTTTAAACTGGGCATAGTAGTACGTAGACTATAATCATTCATACCCACGCAGGCACACACATATTATGTCTATCTCAAAACATTATATGCATTTAAACTAGTAAAATGTCACCAATCGACAATAAAATTCAGTTCGACTATTCAGTATATACCAACACTTTTTATATCTGGTGGCTGTTATTTTAAGTTCAAATCAGTTGTATAACTACCTATACGTAACTGTCAACTGGCATTTTATAATTACTATACAGAGAATCAAATAGATTACACGACATTTGAAAAATAGCAAAAAGGAGGGAAAATTCAAAAGGTGGGGTTGAGATAGGAGGTTAGTGTCCGAGTGGATCGAAGTCACGATAGCTCAAGTGGTCGAGTAGCGGCGTATCTAGCCGAAGGTCGTGGGTTCGAATCCCGCTCGTGACACTGACTTTTTATCTCAACTAAAAACCTTAATTAATTGAAAGATATTAATTGGTCAAGCGGACCACGAAAACTAGTGAACTAATATTAACTTTGTTTCATGCTAAAAATATATTCCAAGTGGATTAATAAAATATATTTTATTAATACTAATTTACTAAGTGCCCGACCACAATGTCAAAATTGGATATCGTAGATATTGACATATAGATTGTAGATAAGTCGACCTTAAAAATATTCATGACCCAATACTTCATGATTTGAACTTTCGAGTAAAACAAAAAATCGAAGAGTTGTCACATGTTTTCCAGATAGAACTTAACCGTGTTTAGTCACAAATTGCCTGCCATTTAACCCTTTGAAGGGGTGCAATAACAAAATTATAAAAAAAGTCGATTCCCTGACAAACTAGGGCATTCATTTCCTTTAATTGAAAATTCACTCAGTTAGGAGTGTGCTTTTCTCGAGTAAATGACCGGTATTTTTAGCCAGAGTGGTCCATTTTTTTAACAGCGGTAATAAAACTAATTAAAACATCTCGATATGTAAACAATTCAGCTAGAAAAAAAACAGACGGTTGGTTTACTTGCTAGTGTTTACAACTGTGACACATTTGAATTGACGACCAAGCCTTCGCCCAGTGGATATTTTGGAAAATTGCTCAGCATTTCCGCGTTAGTCATAACGTTATGAATTTCTTATTAGTTGAGTGACTCCGACCTTTACCGGTGATGCACGTCTCCGCTCCTATCTTAATGCCACTTTCGTGATCTCATTTTCACCCTGTACTTGTGCCTTTAATAAGGCTATTATACTCTCAACGGTTCTGCTTCAAATTCACACTACTCGCATCTCGTTTTTAACTTTTTAACCACCCGAATTATAGAGAATGAGAGGCTTTTAAAAAGTATCGTTACCATTTCGATTCAGCATTAAATACATTATTACAATTATAAAGTTGTTAGCATTTAGAATCTTTTGAATATTTTCTTATACCGCAACTGTCTTCCTATCCACGCAATTTCTTGCAACCTTAGCTCATGCAGAAAAATGTATACTGTGTACTAAGCAATCAAATTCACCGGATAGGAGTACAGACGGAAGAAACACTGTCCAGGTACTGCCAGGAAGTGGAGGAGGTAGCAGAACACATTCTATGTTTCTGTGAAGGTCTATGTAGGTGCAGGTCGTTGCAACTAGGACAAGAAAACCAGCAAGGAAGATCCTACACTAAGGAGCAGCTGGCAAAGCTAAGGAGGCTGATTAACAACCTGAAGCTTGCCAGTGAGTTATAAAAAACATGGGAGCACAATAGATCTATTCAGGTCGAGGTGCAGTAGGCCTTGTGGCTGCCTCTTTTATCCCTATCCCTATACAGTGAACACATACACTGAAAGTATAGCTAGAAGGCAGGCTGACCTGAAATGTCCACATAACGACATACTCCATCATTTATCATTTCTATACTACCCGTGTGGTTTTCCATCGCGTAGTGACTTACTGCTGATGACGCCATGGTGGCGTCGAGCTCTCAATTGTTTTAAATTTCTCAGAAAATAGTGAAGAATTCAAAAATAAGCCCTACGAAACTATGATGGCTTCGAGACCCCTCAAACGATAAGCCTTCAATATTGAGTGCCGTTGGCGTGACGCGCTCCAACGAGTACTCAGGTATCAAACAATCCGTCGTCGTACAAGGGTATGTTTTTGGTCCCATCCTGTATACATTTACACTGCTGCATTTCTTATTGCATCATGGGGATAATAAAGAAATTTGGTCTATTAACCCCAATCCTACCAAAACAACTTTCAACATCCAAGAACACTTATTAAACTGGTGAAAAAAGTACAAGACTGAATAAGGAAGTGTACATTTACATTGAAAACAGTGTTCCCCTACATTGTGCATCAACAAGGCGCTACCGACTTCCACTCAAGTCTGATACTTATGACTATAACACCAGTCTGAAAAGTAAAGCCATCGGATCAGCCTTTGGAGTAGGGCCTTCTTTCCCCCAGGCAATCTAGGCTCTTTATATTATTTTTGTTAGGTGCTGATTACTTGAGTGTTGGTCTTGGATAACTCTAAGATATTTGGAGTAAATTTAAAAAAAGAAAGCTTACAAAGACCAACAAGAAATGAAAGTCTATTTTTCTGTACGGATACTTCATTAAATAAAAATATCTGAAATACATGCTGCACAAGGGTACTTTTGCTTTCATCACCTCTAACTGCCGACTCTCTCTAATACTTAACACTTAATATCTCGGCTTTTAATGAAAGGGCATAAATCGGCTACTGTTTTAATGCTCATCATCTGCATATGAAATGGTCCCGACCCACTTCGAACTCGTTGTTTTCAATGGGTCAAGAGACTATCGATCCATTTGACGTATCCGGATGCCCCAAGGGAAAAAATCTTAATTTTGTTGAACACATTTTCAACACATTCAGTAAAAGTGGGTTAAACACAGAGTAGGTAAGAAGGTAATGAGAATTAATTAGCTGTACACTTTGTTTTTATGAAAACGCATTGTTTTTTGACTTAAGGTTAGAAAATTGGCTAAATTAGATTACTTCTCGAGCCCCCTTTTTAAGGTTTCTTGGAGTAAGTAATAAGTAAAGTGTCCTTCATGCTATGATAAGCGTATGTTTTCAATAATGCTTTGCATTCTGCAATAGACACGCGTAAGGATTTGTCGGCAGGATGTGACTTTGAGATACTAGTTAAATCTGGACGTTTTGAGTAGCAGTTGATCAAAGTTGGAATATTGGGTGGAAAGTGAAATTGCTCCCAAAAAAAAAAGGAAATAATCTCTCACTCCCAGTGTTTATTTTTCTACCCAACCCGTCGCATGTTGTAATTCCGTTATGTTAGCCTTTTGTCGCCGGAGAAAAATGGTCAAAAATGTAGGTTATAAAGACAGTAATGCATACTCACAGCTGTGTGGCTTCTCGTTTTGAGCTCTTCTCAGTTTTCGAGGCTGTCGTACGTGCGCCTCGGGTACATACCTGAGGGAAGGACAACGGTCCCACGGAATTGGAGCCAGGAAAGCAGTTTTGCGTCAATCAAGTCGCTACGGTGCATAGTCAACGGCACCTGACCGACCAACACATCAACAGAATGCTTTGAACAGACTTTTTCCTCCCTCCAGAGTTACTGGAGGAAGGGCGTTTATTTGTTACCGTTCCCTAAATACTACATTTACTAACTGCTATTTCACTGTGGTTAATTAATTGACATTATATCGTATTTTTGTATTTTTAATAGTGACAGCCTTTTATTTACTTTTCTACAATGAAAACTTAAGCTGCATAAATTCACATGTTGTTTTTCTTAATAAATAAGTTATATACAACATAGGTTTTAACTATGCATGTAAATCAACAAATAATTTAAATAGCAGGCAATTTAATAATTAGTCTTATGTGTTGTTAAGTATCACTGGAAGTCCAATATCCCAGTACAATTCCAACTCCAATCGATCATTACTGAAAGGATAGTGTCATTCCTCAGAAAATCTTCGTGGAACCTGTGGATAAATATTTTTTCGCATGTTGGCCATCTTTCTTCATTTCGAACAATTGTATGGATCCGAGTTGCACTCATGCTTTCGAACATTTCATGTTTACTGTTCACTATATTTGCAAAGAGAGTTGTTAATTATTCTGAATCTTTTGAGATATGCTTTATGTTCTCCGGGTTCAGTCAGTGTTGATCTATGCCTAATTCTTATTCGCATTCTAGAGGAAAGTGTTGGAAAAAAACCTTTTTGTTCCTGAGCCTTTTTCTGTATTCTTCCTAAAATGTTTCCACTGGGCCATGTTCTTCTGCCTTATCCCTCTTTTTACATACAAAATAGTTAAATAACATACAAAACTCTTAGGTGAATGAAGCTATCAATTTTTCATCAAGGGCTGCTTTTTTAGCTTAGCTATCTAGCTTAGCTCCTCCTTCCCCGCGGAACCATTATGTGTTTTTACCTAACCCATCTCCACCAAGTCGAAAAAATTTTATGCAGTTATCATATTGCCAATATACCCTAGGAGACGAAACTTTAAACAGTTTCCGATATTGTAGCCCTTGCTAATGAAGTGAAATAAAGTAATCAAATTTTATTTTAAAAATCTGTATTTTTTTATTATTTAATTATTTGATAGAGTAAACTAATCAAAAAATGGCCCACGACAGAAAATATGTATTCTACGGTAAGTCATCAATGGCGTTAACAATACCATAACAAAAAATAGATCTAAACTGCTCAAAAATGAATAGTGATGATGCCAATTTTGTAGTATTTACTTTCCCTAGGATTTGTATTATAAATTGCATTAAAATTTATTAGAAATTATTATTTTTTTCCTGAAGGAAAATTTAATTAAGCGATTTTGAAAAATAACAAAAATGGTTTTAATTCCATAATTTTGGTTATAGGACACAATAATTTTTTTAAACAATTAATACCGCGTATAATGCCCTGTGTGCAATGTTACGCACAATATTAATAAAGTTGTCACTAATTTCATAAGGAATTTCAGTACATAGATGTTGCAACGCTGCACTCAGTTGTTGCATGTCACATGTGGGTCTGTAGACAAGTGGGGAAAGGGCAGATGGGAAGTTCCTAGGTTTTATAAACACTGATGAACAACTCTGCCTCTATGAGGTTTGGTATTGTCATCCAGAAATCGAAAATCCCTGCCAATGAGATCCCTGGTTTGAGGGGTGTATTCCTGGATAATTTCTTGGGCGGTGAGGTTGCCTTCAACGTTATCCAATCCAGTTCGTCCTCCAGTGTATATCCAAGCCCAGACCATTACACCGCCTCCTCCAAACTGCACTGAAAGGAGGACGAACTGAGTCATTGTGAAATGCGACTCATCAGTAAACATAACAACATTTCAATTGGTGTCCTCTTCCGGGAGCTCCACCATACTGTCAAGAGTTGCGAGCTGTTGCTGCAGGTCGTCTCAAGTGCATACGAAATGGGTCCAACTTCCCATAAATGATTACAAATCGTTCGTACAAGACCTCGCCAAAACGTCTTGTACTTCATTTAGGATCTGGCGGGCACTATGGAAAGAGTTCCGTCTTGCAGCAATGGCAATATTTCTGTCGTCCCTTAACCTCGTAATGCTATCCACTACCAGGCTTCCTATTGGCACTTACAATCTCTCGTATTAGATTCTTAATGTTTAATTTTTTTTAACGAGAATTCGCAACAGCAGAGGTTATATCAACCCTCGGAGTGCCGATGTTTGTAAGTAAGTCGAATGCAGGGCCGCTGGATTTCGAACCCGGGACCTTTACCGTACAGTAATGAACGTCGTGTCAGCGCCTAAACCGTTGCGGCCACCTCATGTTTACTGTTCTTAAGTAAATTCGTTATTAAAAATGAGGATTAACATTTGTTTGTTTTTGGTTTGTATTTTCTATTTTGTTCGATCCAACTAAAAAGAATATATCGGTTAATTTAAATAAAATTAATAGAATAAGACTAAATTATAAATATTCCTATTCATTTTTGCGCAGTTAATTTTCTAGACGACCCTACGATTTCACCTTAAAAACACATATGTAGCCACTTACAGTCGGAAAATGTTAGCAATCAACGTTTGAAATAGAATAATTTAGAAAGTTGTCCCATTTGATCCCCCAGACGAAAGAAAATAAACAAATGGTCTAAAAAAAACCCATGACGACAGCTTAGGCGAACATAACGGTGCCGAACTTTACCGGAAGTTAAACAACGACAAACCACTACAATTTTTTCCTCATTTAACACCCGGATAATAGCGCCCCTTAGGGATTCGAAATTACCACCTGACCGGTGTCCCTTTCGACGGGGCTATTTTTCGGAGCGGCGGGGAATCTGCACAGACAAACAAAGATAAGTCGGTAATGTGAAGAAAAGAAAGGGCGAATATACTGAATGAAATTACCATTAGGCTAAGTTGACAGGGCGGAGAAAGAATTGTGGGAAAAGGTAAAGAAACGAAACAATTGTGGGTAACTTCTGAACACTTTTCTTTATACGTGCGTATGAGTGCGAGTTGAGAGGATGGGGTTTAAGGGAGTTAAGAGAAAAGAAGGGAAAAGGGAGAACAAATAGGGGAATAAACAGGTACTATAGAAAAATAGGATCAGACGTGTCTGAAGAAGATAGTGATATCGGTAAAGTTCGTATGTGGTGGCTAAAACTGTGTTGCACTATCCTTTAAAATGGGACTATTATGTTCCTCGTACGGGTTATAGCTCACTATCCAACATTGATGGGGGCCGCAGTAGTCGAGTGGTTAAGGCGTCAGACTCTCGGCTAGTAGATCCCGTGGTCGTGGGTTCGATCCCCACCGTCGCCTCTGGACTTTTTCTGAAGCCTAAGGGGACCGGTGGCCGCAATTGAAAGAAAGTGACACGGCACTCATCAATGGAGGGAATCAGATCTCAGCGACCCTGGTCTCAACCCCCTTCAAAAATGAGTTTCTTCGATGGAAGAACACCAACACTCATTCACACTTGTGTTGCGAGCCCCCAAAAAATGGAGCCAGGGATAAAGTACAATAAGCTGTACAGCTGCAGTGCTCAGGAGGGAACTCCTCCAGTTCCTGGTATCCATTGTAAAAAAAAAATCCAACATTGATAGTAGTTCCTCTGTTATTTACTGGATTGAGCTTTTATTTGTCCGTGAGTGTAAACCTTTTCTATATCATGCATTCACAATAGTGTGTAATATATACTGAGGTTTACTCTTTTTCTTGGCAGAATCAGCATAGGCTAATTTCTGTCTCAATATTTTTAAGTGTATGTTCAGGTGAGGGTTTTTTTTGGTGCTGTTCCACCAGTAAAAGGTCTTCGGTTAAGGTAGTTACTGGGCCACTGCATTCGGATATGTCTTTTTAACTCTTTTCCACGGATCTCTGGTTTGTGCCAGAAAAACTGTGGCAAATTTGTCACGTTAAATTGACATTTTGACTCCTCATTTTCTTCCATAAATACCAGCTCAAATGACCTGTTTGGTATTTATGGGATCACTGGTCATGTTTTCTTCTAAGCTGCTCTTTTTCGTACTATAATTTCGTACTTCTTGGCGAAGTTATACCTAGGAATATTAATGCCCAGTATTGAATCTTTCCTTAGTTCCTCCTTTAATTTAATTGTTGGGCATCATGGTGGCTTTGGCATAATGGCATATGCAACCGATCTTCTTTCTCCTTGGATGAAGATGTGTAGAGGTTGTTTGATCGAGTGGCTTACAATCTCGATTATTCAACACTAGCGTTCTAACCTCTCAACCAAACCGCTTACATACATCCCGCATTTCTTCATTTACATACATCCTAGGTTATATCTAGGAATCATTGCAAGTGAAGGGTCGGCCAGTATTACATTTCATGATGTCAAGATGTACCTAGTGTTAAAGCGTCTAAACTAAAACGATTACGTATCTCCCATAGCCTGAATTTCTTTATAAACTTCATCCGTTTTCTCCGAAGTCCTGGTGCAAACAGATATCCAATTTTTCTATGGGCTTTTACTGCTGCAATTTAGCAAGTGGGTAGTTTACCTAGGAATCATGACATCCGAAGGTACCACTCATTAGGTCATGTTGTACCTAGCGTTACCTAGCTATTGTTATTCAAAAAGACCTCAATTAGTTATGTACGTCGTGCCCTTATTAGAATATGTAAAGTTCTGTTAGTAGACTTTGAACGATTACAATGCTTTACTGTGGTTCTTTTCGTCCAACTAGTGCGTATTGAAGATATATAAGAAAATGGTGAAATTATGTGAAAAGAGAAATTTTCCACCCGTGATGACAGCCGAAGTGTCTCGAGCTGATAAACCAAATCGGCAGTTTTCCTCTTCTTTCTCTTTTAACCCCTTGAGGCATATTTCTCAACGGTTTCTAATTAAGGGAAAATTTCGACAAAAAGTTCGCAAGATGTGCTCAATCAAAAACCGTCGAAACGTCTCTCCAGGAAAATGAGAATCATGATTTTAATGCTCCACTAAACGGAAAGTAAGGTGAACGGTATTTTGCGGCCGGCGTTGGTGTTAACCGGTGGATCGAAATGAAGGAACCGATCTGCCATTAACATCGGGGCTAAACTTGAAAACCCGAAGTTTCCCTGTGTAGCTTTCACTGTATTTTGTGATTAGAACTTGAATTAGTTTACATTAAAAGCCAATTAGGAATGAAATATACTGAAACCCGCCGGATGTCCTCTGAGTCCTGAGATGTTATCAAGACTAGCCTTTGAGCTAGTCGGGCTTCGAAACTATAAAACCTGAATGAAAGGAACTTTTTACTTAAATACCACGACTGTCCTGAGCAAGATATTTTCCAGACGACCCAGTTGCCCTGAAACCTTCTTTTTCCACCATTTACTACCATCCACAGCTATTATATAAATTTTTTACTACTGTAATAACTAAGAAAATGGACATAATCGTTTTTAAATAAACCGATCTATAAGAAAAATATAAAAAAATCCTGGATATGTAGGTCATCTGGTCCGGTCAGACCGACCTGTCCTATGAAATCCCAATTTCGTTGTAATGGAAACCACAAGTTTAAAAATGGTGATTATAATTTTTATATTTGCTATCGTATAACTTAGTATTTAATCTACTTATTCTTTTTATCTAAGGTCTTGGTTGAGATGAAAAAGCTAGTACCACGAGCGGGATTCGAACTCAAGACCTTCGGCTCAATACGCTGCTCTAACCACTTGAATTATCGTGACTTCGAAGGCGTATTGAGCCGAAGGTCGTGGGTTCGAATCCCCCTCGTGACACTAGCTTTTTCATCTCCACCAAGACCTTAGATAAAAAGAACAATTACTATGGCCAATTATGACCACTAAACATATATGGATTATACTTAAATTTGAAAAGTCCTGGTGAATGGGATACATTCTTCGAAAGCTCGGCGAAGAAATTGAATCTCAAGTGTTTTCTCTTTGATTGTCCCTTTTCTTAATATATAGTTTTTATTCTTTTCGTGTATATTGGTGGTGAAATTTTTTCAGTGAAAGTCCTTCGTTTTGTTGAACTAAAATTTTTTATATGCATATTATACATATTTCACTGTCTTATAAATATCTAGCCACGAACCTAGTCCCTCTCCAAAGCTGTTATTTGAGCTGCGTAGAACTTCTTTACCGCAGTTTGGTTGTACGTAAATCATCCTAGGTCCTTCCACCTATGTATGTTGATTTCTGTTGGGAAAAATATGTCCTGACGCATATTTATTCTTACAAGAGGAGGCAGATCGCAGATTTTAATAAACATTTTTTGGTGGTACTTGGTCTAAAACTATTCAAGGTCAAGTTTGTTTCTTAATTAAAGAATATTTTATTCTACTTTCGGATTTTCGCAATTCAACCAATTCAAAGTAAGTTTTTGAACTACAACAAAGTTGTTCTTCGTTTTCTACACTCAAAATAACCCACGAATACAAATTTTTAGAAAAATCGGAAAAAAATCCTAGAGTGAATAAGTTTTTGCATTTCAAATGCCTCCGATTTCTTTCTTTTTTTTAGTTTTTTTTTTTTTTCAAAAATCTCAAAAATTGTGAAACAACTCTACTCATCTATTGTACTTCTGTTCGTTTTTACCCACACACACTAAAAAAATATTTGGTGTTGAATACCGTGAGGATAACTGCTCAAAAGTGACAGTGTACCCCAAAGCATATAATTATCCAGCCAAAATCAGCACAAATCGTCCATTTTCTCCTACCATTGTACGCAATGACAGTAAAAGTTTGACAGTCGTTTAAAGCCGAAGAAAAACATCCTGACATTCGATTGTTTGTCTTACATGTTTTTCAGAAGACTCGATTTATATCTGGAAATTTCCGTTCGACGGTTTGAATCGAGGGTTTTTTTTCTCTCGGGTGGTGGTAACATTAGAAACCGGTGCTTGGGAAAATGAAAAACTAACAAACAACCGCCTCCCGTTCCAAAACTCTTTGTGGTCAGTACAGACCGTTCCTCCGTTAAAAATCGCCATTTCCTTCTTGCGCTTTTTTTTTTCTTTCTATTTCTTCAAGCCGCCTCGGGATGAAGAGGATCTTATCGTTGTTTTCACTGACTAATAAAAACATTCGCGTGGGCCTTGGTAATCCGGCAGAACAGCCGTCCGAGAAAATCAGAAATGAAGCTTGTGGTAGCTGTAAAGTATCCGTGAAAAATGCGAATCCTTCGGTGGTTTCAATTGATATGTTCAATAAATGTATGTAGTTATGAAAATCAAGTTGCAACCTTTGACATTTGTAAAATGGAATAAAATAAATAAATAAATTCATAAACAATAAGCATTTAATTTGACAGCATCTTCTCGCCATTATGTATTAAAAAGACGGCAGGGTGAATTAGTTCATTAGTAAATAAATAAAACAATTATACAAACACATTTTGCACATCAATAATATGGGTCATCTATTTTATACGAAATTAAACTTTTTTTGAAATGTGTGGTGATTAGAGACCGTTAATCGATAATTATTTAGAAATCTTGAGATGCGGTCTGGTGTGATGTAGGTTTCAGAAAAACAATTTCTTTATCGTGCCAACGTTTCGATCTTTATTGAGATCATCTTCAAGGCCTGGAATTTACAAACATTGTTGACATTGAACAAATACATGTAGGATGTGGAAAAAATTGAATTTATACAATGCAAAATATATTTTTTTTTTATTCGATTAAAGTATTTCTACTCACTCAAAGTGTTTGTCTTCTGTGTAATTGTGCCATTCTTGCGTGTCGTGTTGAGAGTCCCACTGAGATATGGCTGTTTTATGTTTATATATGTTGGATTTTGAAGGGGTGGGGAAGGAAGTCGGCATAGAAAAAACATGTTTGCATAAGGCGTCGGCTTCTTTGAGGTGAAATACGAACGTTTTTTCCCTTCGTCGGCTCTTTTCATCTTAAAAATTCTCCGACGATTACTGCCAATAATTGAAAATTCTAATATTATTCCAGATCATCAGTTTGGGTTCCGCACATTTCACTTGACAACTCAAGAATTACATCGTGTTGCTGACAATATAGCCTCTTCCCTCGAACAAAAACAGCATTGCTTGGGTGTCTTTCTTGATTTAGAACAGGCCTTCGATCGAGTCTGACACTCGGGCTTGCTTTGGAAACTGAGGAACATTCTCCCTCATACGTACTATCCTATACTGAGATCTTATCTGACGGATCGATTTTGTCGAGTCCGTCAGGGAACTGAATTCTCACCTTATATACGCATAAGGGCGGGTGTTCCTCAGGGAAGCATACTTGGCCCTTTTATATTTTCCATATACACTGCAGATATTCCTACACACGTTAATATTTCGACACAAATTCGCTGATGATACAGCGATTCTTACACGCAATTCGGACCCCTCAATTANGGTTGAGATGGGGAGTTTATGTCCGGAGTGGATCGAGGTCACGATAGCTCAGGTGGTAGAGCAGCGGCGTATCTAGCCGAAGGTCGTTGGTTCGAATCCCTCTCGTGCCATTAACTTTTTTTCATCTCAACTAAAAACCTTAATTAATTGTAAAGTATTAATTGGTCAAGCGGACCACGAAATTAGTGAACTTTTAAATCACGTTAGCTTTTTCCTTGAAGAAGGAAAAAGTATTTCGTTGGGCCGAAAAATGATGTGTAAAGTTTTCTCTCTATTGACACGTTTTTAGGTCTTCGTGCTTTAAAAAAATCGAAATTTTTACCCCATATATATAGCATTACATGTATGAAACTTTAATGTGATACTTTCTAAAATCCAAAATTCGTCCGATTGGAGCCAAAATTATTCCGTAAGGTAGTATTTCCATTCAAACTTGTTCTTGTAATTTTTTAAATAATTTTATAATAAAAACATACGTCTTAATTGTGACTATACCATTGCATAATTTTATTGTAGTTATGTTGGTTTTCGCAAGGCTTCATCCTTGGCCCCATTTTTTTATTATTATTGCGTACTACATTCCTATCAGCACGCAGACCCTTTAGACACTACTTATTTTCTAGACTATGGGCAAACTAGACCAAACTCTGGGACCTCTCGTAGAATGTGATAGACACCTAAACAATATTTTTCTAATATATCACTAAATAAATAAAATAATATTAAATTTGACTTCATGATCTTAGGTGATTGTTTTATAAAATCCGTATTGCGGAATTTTCCCCAGGTGCTTAGATCGGTCATGGCTTAGTGCTAGACCCCTGAGTAATACTTACAAAATGTCTTGATCATCTATGAGTACAATTATGAAATGCGAAAATAAAATTGGATTAAATTTAGATAAATTGGGTATCTGTTAGATATTGATATAGCCACTGTATAGATTAAATAGATTTTTACAAATCAATGATTTTGAGAGATAAATTCAGTTTGATCTAGGTCAGTATACCGTGATCTACATCCGTATAGACTAGGTTGCAAGTCGATATTATCTTCTAAAAAAATCAATTCTCAAAGAAAGCTGCGAACTCGGCTAACAACGGTGAGACTGCCGGTGTCACGTGCAGCCAGATCATCCCCGTTGAATCTGCCTAATGAGATGGCAAAAACAAGCGAAACGAGCTGAGCCTTTCGGCCAACGGGGGTTGCTGTGCCACAGACCGGCCCCGTTACCAGTCATATTGAGCCGTGACACAATCCGCATCCCGTGAAATCTTATGTAATTTCGGGTCTGGGAGAAGCCACGAGGAAAATCCGAGCATCCTGCCGATTCTTCGAATAAACGCCCGTAAAATTACTAAGGCCGCCACGCTCCGTTCTGAATATTTTGACACCGATGGGGTTCCATCTTTTGACATCTTTGGAATTCTATAAACGTTCAGGCCATAAACTTTTTTCAATATAAGTAAATCCTCTTTTCTATAAAAAAAAAAGTCTTTAAGCCATAGTAAGCTCAGCGAAAGGTCTAAAAATGTCTCCACATATCCAACATGATTTGATTTAGTCAACGTAATAACTGTAATGCGTCGTGTGAACCTTCATAGGTTTTACGTCTTATTTGAATTCTGGTTATTATGAAAACTTGTAACATGACTGAAGATATTCAGATGCAGTATTAAAGGGGACTCCATGTGATATGTGCGTTTCTATGATTGTAATTATAATCGTACCGTTGGGAAGATTCTTGAATAATTTTGGACTTCCTCTTCGCCCGTTGTTTGGTGTTCTTGTTCTTGGTATCATCGCATACAATAGATTGATATTAGCGTTTTCAATTACTTCCGCTGAACGGAGTACAGATTCAATTTTCGAAGACCAAATATCTTGAAGTTATCTTAAACCAATGCTCTCATGTAATCAGCACCTAACAAAAATAATACCCAACCAAGATTGCCTAGGAAAGGTGCAGAAGGCTTTGTGCGCAAAGCTGGGGATTAAACCACAAAATGACACTATTACTGTATCCTTGCGTTATTAGACCAATGTTGAGATAGGTAGTGGTGGACCATGACTCTGCAGGCTAAACTGAAGTTAATAAGTGGCCTAAGTGTCACTGGAACCTTGAGAACAACGCCAACTCTAGCTAGAGTATTTGCTCATAAACCCCTTCAAGGACAACCAACCAGGTTATTGAACTGCTAAATTCAGCCTTAGCAATAACGAAGTAATTATACCAGAAATGAAAGACACCAAAGGATTGCCTTTTAAGACTTAATTATGTTTAGTACACCGTAGGCCGGAGCCATAGGAAACCCCAAACATTAAACGGACTTGAAACCTGGACCGATAAGATATGGTTTTTCAGTCGGAAATTACATTAATTAAACTCTGCACCAGAGAAATAAAATGGCTTGGGATCCCCTCTAGTTAGCATTACGCTTTGACAGTCAGGCAGCACTCAAAGTGCCAACTTATTTGAATGTATGCCAAAATGTTTCTGTAATAGTATGGAATCTATGGCGGGAGTGACAATCATACGTCACCTGCGTTCTTGAGCACTCAGGACGCCTGGGCAATGAGCTATCCCCACCTGACCAACAGTGGAGCCAGTATGAACGTTCCCTTGACCAAAAGGATGGCATTACAAACGGATTCTTAATTAGTCAAATCCTAGTGAAGTCCCAAGGACCCAAGGAATGAGGCACGCGAAGAGATTCACGGAAGGTACATTAAGGATTCTGCTAAGTCTCCTGACTGAGGCAAAAAAAGTCAAATGTATCAGACAGTACTGGCAAAAGACACATTGTGCTAATTTAACCAAGAAGGACTATGGGGACAAATTCTGTGTTACTCTAAGGATCTATCCAGGAGGAATTTTCTTATGCTAGATGAGGAAAAAGCACAAGCTGTTTCCTACATAAAAGAACCACTAGCCAGTGTATGGGACCTGATTAACGGGCTGATGCTGACTACTGAGCTCTAACAAAAGCAGAGTGGCAAATAGATATATTTAGATCGAGGTGCAAAAAGCTCTGTGACTACTTCTTATATCCCTTTTTCCCTTATTACTAAGTTATGTCAACTAGTCATTTCTTAGTGAACAGAACTCATTAAAGACTTACTTAGCTAGCTAATACGGGATTTTTTTTTTTTTTTGAGTCTATTGCTAAATTTTAAAGATTGCAGAATCTAAAGTTGGTGAAATTAGCATTCGTGTCAAAAACTTCGTAACACCTGGGTTGTAATTTTTTCTTCGCAAATTGCCCCTTGCACATCAGTTCCCATCGGGTGTTCTCTCTATATCCTCAATTACGTAAATATATACCAGGAAATGGAACATAATCTTCCATTCGGCTTGATTTTCAATCTCTGTACCGCCGGTGTAATAGCCAGCAAAAGGTGGTAAAAATAATAACTATTAAGAGCGATTATCTCAGGACGTAAAATACAATCCATTATAATATTTTCCCACGTGTATTGTTATAGTCACGATTAATGACGGGCGAGAAGAAACTGGATCATTTTTCCAGATGGACAAACTTCTAATTACGCCAGACGCGGGGTTCTTTTTATTAAAGAAAAACATCTTCCTATAAAATTTTACGGCTAACTTTTAAATATTTCATTGTTTAAAAAACTGTCACTCCTGGCAATTGTGCTTATATAGTGACTCTCAAGTTCATTCACACCGCCTCTGCAACGACACAAGAATAATTTGAACTATTCTTTCCATTAAAATTCATCCTGATCCTGATTGGGTAGTTTTTATTGTCATTTTGTCAATTGTCCATGTATTGAAGACAAACATATTTAAATATTTCACGTTGTATGCAGAAATTGTTAATTATTGTTCAATAATTTTTTAATAATCATTTCTAAACAGAAACTAGTATATCTCGTTTCGGTTCATCAACTGATCGATACACGCTAGTGTCTTATATGCATAATTTCTAATTATGCCTTATAAGGCTGGCTAGGCCTTAATCCACTGTTTCTGTCAGCCGTCTGTCTATCTGTCTGTCTCTCTCTCTCTCTCTCTCTCTCTCTCTCTCTCTCTCTCTCTCTCTCTCTCTCACTCACTCCCTCCCGCTCTCATTCTCTCTCTCTGTTACCACTCACTCATTCATCCTCTCTCCCACTCCCTCCCCCTTCCCACCCTCTCTCTCTCTCTCTCTACCTCTCTCTCTCCCTCTCTCTCTCTCTCTCTCTCTCTCTCTCTCTCTTTCTTACTCACTCACTCTCACATTCTCACTGCATAAATTTATCTGTATCTTTATTTCCGCTTTTTCTCTCTCTCTCTCTCTCTCTCTCTCTCTCTCTCTCTCTCTCTCTCTCTCTCTCTCTCTCTCTCTTTCTCTCTCTCACGCACGCACGTACGCGTGCAAACTCACACATTATATGCAGGGTTTTAATTTACTTGATAAACTCTTTGTATTAATTTTCATGAAAAACATAAAAACTTGGGTTGAAATGTTGTAAGAATGAATGTGCTTGAAGATGCAATACCTTACAAAAACCAGTTCACTGTTCAGTGTCGTGTTCAGAGATCCACCGCAGTCGTGAAAATTTTGTAAATATCCGGCGCGAAAATTCCATAGAGAAAAGAGAATATTGCACGCCGATGATGTTTTGTATTTTAACCCGAATCCTTTGCAAGCAACCGAGATGACTTTGACTTTATCTTGGGCTAAGCCTAAAAGACTAGGGCTAAAATTGGAGCATAAGAATGAATGAGGAAAAATTTACACTGTGTATATTTTACATTGAAAAACAGTCTTGCCCTCCACTGCACATCAATAACAAGGTACTATAGACTTTTTTATTATTAATATTAAACAATACATTATGCATAAGTGAAGCATGTCAGGCCAGATACAAAAATCTATCGTCCGGTCCCTTTACATTTTGAATTTTGACAACAATTTAACTATAAGTTGTGTAGAATATCCCTTATCCTTTATTAAATTATACAGAATAATTTGATAAAAATAGAAAATTCTTTGTTCATCCCAGGTTCTTTTTTCAGGTAGAGGTTTTATAACTTTATAATTAAGGTAATAAACCCCCAAGTGGTGGTGTTGAGTCACAATAAAAAATAATTTTGTTTTTTATTATTTATTTTTTAATTTAATTTTTTTAAATAGAGTTAATTGTGTTTAAACGTTATTGATGTTCTCAAATAGTCTCCATTTTAGGTTAGATTTTATTTTTGCGTTTATTTTTTTATTCCGTATTCATTCATCCAAACGTACTGAGGGATTTTGTTAAATAAATAAGGTCCTATAATTTTGGCATCTTTCATCATACTTGTTACTTGGAGTATGTGAGGAAAATACTTGTGTATTTTCGTTTATTAAATTTTTTCAACGTATTTTCTATTATCTAAGTTCCCCTTAAACATTATAATAATTTTGAAAAAATGATATAGTTTGGGAGCAAGAGTTTGACGTACTTTGAGGTTATTTATATTTCAATTAATTATTCTTTTTATGTAAGGTCTTGTTTCAGAAGAAGAAGTTAGTGTCACGAGCTGGATTCGAACCCAGCCGAAGATCGTGGGTTCGAATCCCGCTCGTGACACTGGATTTTTTATCTCAACTTAAAACCTTAATTAATTGAATTGAAATAATGTTAGACCACTAAACATAAATAATCATTTACCTTGTTATTGTGAAATATATTTCTTAGTGTTCCTTTTTGTAAAGTATTTATTTTAATTAAATGACAATTGGCCGCTACGCCATATCTTTCTACTCCGTATAGAATATCTTGGTTAGGGTAGTAACTTTTTTTTTAATACAATTTCACTTACACTTAAGTCGCTTGTGCTTGTGCTTATGTGGAATCCCCACACAAGACATAAGATATAACAAATTAACCGAATTTTTTTTTTGTAAATCAGAAGAAGAAAATATAGGACAAAACAGGCGAAATTTTCTAACATCTCGAAATGATTCCAGTGAGTGCCAAAAACAAAGCCAAAGCAGCATAGGCTTGACAGGGTCAAACCATAAAGCCAGCCAAGAACGGTTATTTAAAAAAAATCCATCGAAGAACATCCTAGAAGAATTAATTTAAAATTAAAAAATCAGACGCCTTGGTACAATTATCATAATACCACCCAATAAAACGAAAACATCCCAAGTTTTCGGTGAAAAGGAATTCACTGCCGATACTTTATTTCTAATTTAAACTAGTGACACACTTAAAAAGTTTCAAATTCAATCAAAATAACATCCTAAGCCGAGGGAAAGTAATCACGATACTGATTAATTCCGACCACGATTCCTCTGGGAGATCTGCTTCTCTATACTCTCCCATAGAGTACAAGAGGGACATTCATTTCAATTAATTTGCAAGGAAATCAAGTTAATTTGAAAAAAAGTTCAACTATTGAAAATAACTAAAAGTTCTAAAACGTACAGTTTGACTAATAATTATAAATATAAACTATCACGAGATGATATGATATAAACTATCATAAGCAAAACTTTTAAACGAAAATGGTCAGTGAACCACTAAAGCTAATGATAAGCCCCACGGATAATTACAGAAAAACTGTCTTTCCTCAAATATTCATATTTTATCAATTTTTGTGAATAAATTCAATGGTATATGAATTATTTTAATTATATATGTCGGCGATGGATAGGGAGTAAATCACATAAACTTCATATTGCAAAGGTAGTTACTGAAAAATAAATTCTGTAGAACAATTCGGCAGCTATCGTTTAGAAAGTCATACGCGCCTGCATTAACGGTCTTCCCGTAAGTTCGAGCTATCCTTGAAATCGTCGGACTTCCCCTGGGACGTGCTACATGTCTCACATAACACGCCTTCAAATTACAATCTGTTCCGGTCAACAATGCAAAAATTTTCGGTGAAAATCACGCCTTTTGGGGACAGTGGAAAAAGGTCAAATCCGTATTGCAGAGTACACATGCGGGGGATGTACTACAGATGGATGGCTCATATAATGCAATATTTTTGATAATTTAATTTCATGTTTTTGCTAATTCTTTGTCCGTTGTTTACTTCCAAAAATGAATTTATAATTCCAACAGATTTATATTCTTAATTTGGTCAATTCCGATTATTTTCCGCTGCCTATCCTCCCTTAGTTAGTCGCGTTGCGGAATTTCGCAATCTTCTGTGTCTGTATGATTATGTTAAATCTGACCCATCCGTTACACTTAGATAATATAACGCATAACCCAATTTAATTTGAACCGATTCTTATACTAACCCTACTAACTTAACCGCCCCCTCGCCTTAACCATAACCAAATTGAATTAACCTTATTCTAACACTAACCCTACAAAGAACAGTATAAGCTTCCAAATAGTTCGGTAAATTCCTCCGAGTGTTATGCTCTGTTATGTTATGTTATGCTTAAAAGCCGTTAAGAACACCCAAAAGATAGCAAACCAAAAAATTTTTAATTCTATCTGATGGAATGTGTAGAAATACACTGCTAAAAATAAAACACTCTATATAGAAATTTCATCGAATCCCATTATAGTCGAAATACTACGTTCTGATCATGCACTATGTGAAAATACCTTTACAAAATAGGACTAAAAGATAGCCCGATATGCGATGAATGCGGGGAAGAAGAAACAATGTAACACCTAATGTAGAAATGTGGTGATTAGTGACCGCTAATCGATAATTATTCAGAAATCGTGAGATGCGGTCTGGTGTGATGTAGGTTTCAGAAAAACATTTTCTTTATCGTGCCAACGTTTCGATCTTTATTGAGATCATCTTCATGGCTCAAAGTGTTCGTTTTCTATATAGATGTGTCATTCTTGTGTCTTGTGAGAGACTCCCAACATGACACACAAAAATGACACATCTACACAAAAACAAATACTTTGAGCTCTGATGATGATCAATATAAAGATCGAAACATTGGCACGATAAAGAAAATGTTTTTATAAAACCCCCCCTAAACCCAACCCAATTTGATTTAAGCTGACATTAATCCTTCTCTTACCTGAGCTAACCTAACCCGCCCTTCTTAACCCATCTTAATTTAACTCGTCCCCGTCCCCAACCTTAACAGAATTTAATTTAACCTAACACTACCTCTAAACCTAACCGGACTCTAACCCTACCCCTACCTACGGTAACTTAACCCTTCCTAACCAAACAGAATTTGACCCGCATAGCCCTAATCCTAACCTAGCAGTTTTACCATTGTGTTCGTAGAGGTGCTGTTATAAAGTACACTTTGTTCAATTTCAATTAATTAATCTTTAATTAAGGTTTTGGTTGAGATAAAAAAGTCAGTGTCACAAGCGGGTTTCGAACCCGCGACTTTCGGCTAAATACGCTGCTGCTCTACCACTTGAGCTATCGTGACTTCATTCCACTCGGACACTAACTTCCCATCTCAACCCCACCTTTTGAATTTTCCCTCCTTTTTTGCCATTTTTCAATTTATTCGTTAGTTTGTACGTTTCCTTCATTGAGTTTGTGAATGTGGTCCATTTAATGTCGTTTTGCTTTTGGGTGTCCGTTTTTTCAATTATTTTGTGGACCGTCTTTGTTGTATCCGTTAATGGGTGCACTTGTTTTAGTTGTTTGTAGTTCGTTTTCGTATTCTCTTGTTATTGAAACTTTTTGTTTGCCTATCGTTAAATGTGTTTTCGTGACATTCCTGTTATATGAATTTTATGTGATAATGATTTAATATAATGATTGTTAGACCCAGGAAATTTTGTTTTCGAGTTCTACCGTTAACTGAATGGTGTGTGTAAACATTTCCCGTTTGTCAGTATGTGGTTTATGTTGTAGTTGTTGACGTCTACTATGTCGGATATGCAATCAAAGTATAAGTATGTTTTTTCCATAATTTCGGGGAAACATTGCCCATAAAATTTAGTTACAAATACTTTTGCGGGCATGGCTAAAGTTGGTTTACCATTGGATTTCTCTGTATTAAACTGCCGTTAATTTTCTTTCAAACACTTAATTGTCTTATTGTACCACCAATTTTATAACTTGAAAAAATCCGTTACGTTAAATCCTCACCGTTTAAAATAAATCCACTTGAGAGAGTCTACATGCTCAAAATGTAATTAAAATTTTTAATCCTGGATTATCTCTTTAAAGAAAACGTAAAATTGTATCCGTCATTACTTTCGATTGGTCCGTGAGTCGCAAAGACCGACTGTAAACACGATTTACGCTTTAACAACAGAACGCATCGTTACCCCGGATTAATTCGACGTTTCTCACTCAGCTACGTTAATTAAACCGTTCGATGTTCCGTTTTAAAGGGAAAAAAAGGAAAATACTCAGAAGTTTTTATTTTAATTGTTTAGTCTTAATTTTTTCATTATTATTGATGAAGTGTTCGAATATTGGCAAACTTATAGAACTTCTGATATCGCCTCTGCTTTCTAACATAGTTCAAACTAGAGCTCATAAACCAGGATGTTCGACCAAGCGTGGAAATGTTTTAACTGCTCGTTATCCTTCAGGAGAATAAATAAATAAAAAAAGACGCTTCCGTGAGACGGGCGAAGATTAAGAACTTAATTGAAAAGATTTCTACCGGATGAGCCGATTGAAATCCAACGAGAGAAAGAAAATCGTGATTTTTCATTTAACTCCTTTAAAGTGTTCAAAGGATGGAACAATCCGGCTTAGAATTTTTATTAAATTATTAAGTAACGACATACGAGTTGGCGTCCTTGTTTTCTTATGATGCCGAAAAGCAAAAATGGTCCTGATTACTCGATGAAGCTTAAATTTATTAAAGATGTGATGATGGATCGACCTGCTATTGAACAACTTGGAAAAAAGGATCTTAGGTGAGTTGCAACAGAACGTCAATTCTTTAAGTTTTTGCCGACCTTTTGACGATTATATCGTCATCATCAGGACCTATTTATTTTAGGAAAATATCGCAGTTAGAACATATTGTATAATTTAAAAAAAAATTAAAAACATTTATATTTTTCGTACTTTAACTCGATGAGTTCTCAATTATATCCTGAGAAAAAGAAACTGCATTTATAATAACATTATTTAAAATTAGGTGAAGCTCAGTATCTAAACATTAACAGTATGGAAATACTTAAAAACAACGTAATATAAAATTTTAAAAAACAGCGTGGTCGTATATGTTACCTCGGTTAAAATATACTTATAAGTACATGCCTCTTTTTTTAATAAAATTACTTTTTTCAGGTACATATCACACTTAAGATTAATTAAGCTTTTTTTAAATTTTTTAAAAACTGTTTAAATTTTTTTTAAACAAACTATATATAGTACAATTTTAAAAAAAAGCTTAATTAATCTTAACTGTGATATTCAAATGTACCTGAAAAAAAGTAATTTTATTAAAAAAAGAGGCATGTACTTATATGTATATTTTAACCGAGATAACATATACGACCACGCTGTTTTTTAAAATTTTATATTATATTGTTTTTATTGTTTTTTAATTAATTCCATACTGTGAGATACGGAGCTTCAACTAATTTTAAATAATTATAAATGCAGTTTCTTTTTCTGAAGATATATTTTAACACTCATCGAGTTAAAGTAAGAAAAATATAATTGTTTTTTAATTTTCTGTTTTAATTATACAATATGTTCTAACTGCGATATTTTCCTAAAATAAATAGGTCCTGATGATCATGATATAATCGTCGAAAGGTCGGCAAAAACGTAAAGCATTGTCGTTCTGTTGTGACCTCACCAAAGATCCTTTTTTCCAAGTTTAAAATTATGTCCATACTTTTTGCCCTGTATGTGTTTAAACATGAAAATAGGTGAAGATAAATGCTTTTAAATTGGTCAAATTACTAAAAAATTCTTCAATTTTCAAAAAATCCATTTAGCAATATGTCTCTTATATGAGTCAATTTCATATAAGACAAAAAAAGATAACCAAAAGAAGATTTTTGTTTGGATCAACCAAAATTAAATCGTAGTAATAAAACATTTGCTAGAAAAGTATCTAGGGCACTTAGACATTTTTCTGAAGCCGTAATTAAAAGCTTCCCATGGGTGGTCATAGACATAAATAATTTTTATTCTTTCTAACTTTTTACAAGTCATATGTGGGAAAGGCCCATTAAAAGACAGGGGAATTAATCAAATAACTGCACATCTCGTAAAGATTTCCAAGGATGGCCTAGTATGTAATAAGTCCTCTATTGTCTTACGCGCATACATTTCTGAATAATTGCCATTTTTCATTTATTTCGTATAAATATATATAAAAACCCGTTGGAAGGTTCGTTTTGAATTTTGTTTAATGTAGATTTTTATATTATGCGATAAACATTATCGTAGCGCTACAATAATAATTAATATGATAATCAACAATTGAGGCTTATAAAAATAACTTATAAGAAATTCTACTATTTGGTTTATTCATACTGAAAGAAATATCAATAGATAATATGTTCAGAACGTTTTGGAAAATAGGTTCAATGAGGAAATAGTAACAAGGAAAGCGGGTCGAGTGTGACAAAGTGTATTACCTTGCTAATAAGGAGAAATAATAGATTATACACTATGACCATTAAATTTTTGTTCAACCAGTCGGAACAATGTCAACAACTTTCATCGTTGGTCTGACTTGTCAGATTAGTTTAACTGATGAACAATGAGAGTCCTTAAACGTGCCCTAATTCGTTGGAAGAACTTTAAAAAGTAAAACATTTCAATAAATACACTATTACTTCATTGCTCAAACACTAATAGAATTATGTATATTTTATTTAATTATATGCATAATTCACTAATTTCGTGGTCCGCTTGACCAATTAATTATTACAATTAATTAAGGTTTTTAGTTGAGATAACAAAGACAATGGCACGAGCGGGATTCGAACCCACGATCTTTGGCTAGATACGCCTCTGCTCTACCACTTGAGCTATCGTGACCTCGATCCACTCGGACACTAACTTCCCATCTCAACCCCACCTTTTGAATTTTCCCTCCTTTTTATATGCATAATTTTTTTTTCCAAGACCGTGCTTAGGTTAGATTACAATAGGTTAAGAATGGTTAGCGTCAGGATTACATAACCATATTTATCTTCAATTTGCCAGGTATAATTTTGTAATAACGACATTGCACCAATTATTAATAATATTTTGTGGTCTTGTCTGGTCATTGTACATATCGAAACCGATTAATTTAACAGGTCCGTCGATTCTTTCTAGCCATAACTCTCCTCAACCTTATCTAATATGTCCATGTCCATCTTACCTAATCTTACTTAACCTATACCTAAACCTAGCATAAACTCACTGCTATAATTCATTGGAGGAAATTTAAGAAGGAAAATTGCAGAACATCCACAGTAGGCGCACCATAACTAATTTCATTGTTCAAATATCCAAATAATTATATATTTTATTTTTGTTTAATTATTTATATTTGTTTATTATATTTTTTGCCACTTCTAATTTAAGAACATCCGTAACATACCAGGGTATGGAAATTTAGCTCTCCTCTTTTAACCACAGTATTCTTTAACCTATGGCTATATTTTTGGTTTGAAGACGCACTTTTTTGCGATGCCATAGTTAGGTTAGGTTAGGATTGGTTAAGTTACATATCAATTGTTTTCTTCGATTTTCGTGCTACATCTGCATCAGTTATAATTTTAGTACAGTTATTTAGAATAGTTTACTGATAGGGCTAGGGGCGGACTGGTAATGTTAACATAAATATGGCTAGGGTTAATGTCGGGTTAAATTAAATTAGGTTAGGGTTAGAGAATGGGTAGATTTGATTGGATCCATCAGTTATAATTTTAGTACGGTTATTTAGAATAGTTTACAGATAGGGCTAGGGGCCTCATCAGTTATAATTTTAGCATAGCGTTATGTAACGACGTTGCACCAATTATAAACCAATTATAAAACAAGTTTGTGGTTTGGTAGATCTACTAGTGAACATGTTAAACAGATAACATCGATCAATTTAACGGGTCTTTATACTCTTCCGAACCCTAACCCTACCATGTATAACCTAACACGTTTTATGTTTTAAGTTAATTTAAAATTTTTTAAAATATATTAAATACTAAGAAAGAAATATTACTGTATGATTATTGCCAAAAGATGATGAAATGTCGAATAAATAAACCTACACTTTTTAAATTTGGCTTAGAAGACCTGCACTATAAGGACTATCCATCATGGAAAACAAGAAGGAAAAGAAGAACGAAGCAATAAAGGAAAACATAATACAGCCGTAGATACGGGTTTACTCAGGAAACAACCTGAATAAATCAAAAATTAAAGTAACCTTGCCCTTATATTCTATCTTGACCTGTTTTTTACGTGAGTCTTACGGTGTTTTAAAGAAGAAATATTTTTGGCGCAAAAAATCTGTCTGTCCGCTGAAAAATAAAGTTTTAACTTTCTAGTTCGTGATTGAATCATCTTCTTAACGTCAGGATTAAAGTAAGCTGGATTTCGGCGAATGATGTATTCATTAGGAGGAAAGGGTTGTCAGTCAATCCAACAAACAGACGGCAAGACTGCCCGTCCGCCGAAGACAATTTATCTTGGCCAAACGATGAATTATACTTTCTTCGCTGAGCATGACAATGGTGTTTTCCTATGCTCTTTTCAGGGTCGTAAGTATGCCGAACGGTCTTCTTTTTTTTATTGGCTAGTTGGTAACTGAAATTGTGTATGTCCAAGATTGATCGGTACACATCCTACCATGGGATCCTCGCGTCGATCGTCTACAAAAGAAAGCTTTTTTTCTCCAGTTGAGCCATGGCGGCATGTTGTGCCTCCCACCCGTCAATAGGATTATTACCGACTTTTTGTTTGGCCGTTTTTTTTTTCTGCATAGACATTGTCGGTGAAACCCATGCGAGTGGGAAAAGGACGCGTGGTCCTGACGGGCCCGTTCTTCACACAATTTCCACCCGCGTACCTCCGGCCTGATTGTGTTTTCGATGGGTCTGCTTTCTAAACCTGGACATGTATTGGGGCAGAAATGTACTTCGTAAACAGTAGTCCTGATACGTGATTCGTCCTGATACTTTGCTCACTTCCACGTCTTTCCGGTGTTCCGAAAATGTTATGGATTATGGTTCATTCGAGCACCTTCACGTCTGCAATTGTTTTTTCGAAAGTTAGTGCAGTACATTTTTAAATCGGTTGACACACTAAAAGAATATTTACTTTTCAAGTAGGTATGCAGTTGAGAATATAGAGAAGATTTAACATAGAATAGACATATGACTACATTTTGTCATAATTAATGCTCGTCAGATAGACTTTATATTTAACTAATCTTAATGTTAGGTATTGGTTGAAATGAAGAAGTTAGTGCCACAAGCGGGATTCGAACCCACGACTTTCGGCTCAATACGCCGCTGCTCTAACCACTTCAGACACACTACCGTGACAAAGTGGTTAGAGCACTGGCGTATTTAGCCGAAGGTCGAGGGTTCGAATCCCGCTCCTAGCACT
Organism: Cimex lectularius; assembly: GCF_000648675.2. Classification (NCBI taxonomy): domain Eukaryota; kingdom Metazoa; phylum Arthropoda; class Insecta; order Hemiptera; family Cimicidae; genus Cimex; species Cimex lectularius. Next base: position 777,283 of record NW_019392806.1, read on the forward strand.
AACTTTTTCATTTCAACCAATACCTTACATAAAGATTACTTAATTGAAAGAAGTTATTTGGTCAATTTTTCCTTCTTGAAGGTAGGATAATAGGTCATCTAAAAAAGCAACAACCAGCTTTTTTTTTAATCCATACGTTTCGGATTTATTTTAATCCTTCCTCAGGTGAGTTAACGCCTATACACAGAACAAAGATTTCGTACATTTTTAGACCAAAATGGTTTTAATTTTTTCCCTCTCTTTACTACTTACGGTGGTTAAAACAGTGGTCGTCAGATTCTTTTTAATATTTGAAAAGTAACTAGTAAAGAAAGGAAAAAAATGAAACCATGTTAGTCTAAAAATGTAAGAAATCTTTGTTCTGTGTATAGGAAATAACTCACCTGAGGAAGGATTAAACAAATCAGAAACGTTGTGGTTTGAAGAAAGCTCGTTGTTGTTATCCCACCTTCGAGAAGGAAAAATCAGAAATTATACTATTATACTAGTTTTTTGTTTGTTTTTTCTTACGGTCCATTATGTACATAGAGGCCTTTTTTAAACTCGTGTAATAATTATAAAACGTCATTTGCCATTTATAGTTAGTGATTGCACGGCAGGTCAAATTCCAACTGTTTTGAAGAAGACGAGGCTTAAGGCGTAGGGAGCTCTGTCAAACTTTGTATTTAATTGTTTCAATTACTCGTGGTCACTTTGAATTTTGGATTAGTCAATTTATTTGACCCTTGCTTCTTGTGACCTCAAATAATCTCTGTGCGGTTGGCTGTTTGCGGAAAAATCAAATGGCATTCTCCGCTTGTTTTAAGTTTTTATTTCGATTTATTCGTATTTTTTTTACTCACAAGGGGAGGGTTTGGATGAGGGATCTTAGATTTCAAGTGGAACAATTTTTGGCGATACTTAGTCGAAAAAAAATTCCACACATGTCTAAACATCCCTGCCAATTGGGACAAAGTTTTTAAAAAAGTAATTTACATAATTGTATAAAAATGTTGCTTGTAAAGTTTGTACTGGGTGTATTTCGATGTTGTATATCAATATATTTGTTTTTGTTGATTTTTATTCTAGATAGAAAAAATATGTGTAGGATGGTATTAAATGAGATCAATTATATAAAAAGTTACAAAAAAGAAAAGTCACAGTAAACTAGACAACAAAATTTTTTTGAAGGAACAAAAAAACAACTCGGGTCCATTTCTCCGGTACCTTTTAAAGCACCAAAATACGAATTTTTATAAGAAACAAAAATTTAACTTTAAGCTGAATTTGCCTGGGTTAATTTTTCGGTTCCTACGTTCTTTGTTCCTTTTAAAAATTATTACACCTCACATTTTAATCAAATTCAACGTTGTTACAACCTTTAAAAAAGCTTAATTTTTTTTCTTTAAGGTTAACAAGGGTTAGATTTTATATCATTATAAATGGGAACAAATAAGAATTAAAAAATACAACTCCTCAAACGTTTTATTTCATTTATGATTTATTCTCCTATTCCTCTAAATCCCTGTAAAGTTTACTGTAGATCGTTGGAGTCGTTTAAAAATAATAATGGTTTCGTGATTCTCAAAAAAAAATGGAAGGTGAAAAGTATAAGAAAAATAGCTCTAGATTTTTCCAAAAATTTGGGGTTTTTTATGGTGGGAAAAACGAATATAAACGTTGTTTCTGTGCTAAAAAATCATTTGGCCAACTTTTCAAAAAGACGAAAAAAGTTTAACAACGAGTGAGTAAATCTATCGTAATACAATACATAAATATTTCCCGAGCGACTCAACAAAGTAGTAACCTTTTTGATTTTAGAGAAAATAAAAAACATTTCTCTCGAGGTTTTGCCTTCCATTTACAACACGATCCAATGTCAAAATCACATACAATGATAACATGAAATAGATCCTAACAATCCACATTAAACTTTATAGGGATTACGAATTTTATAGCCTACTCGTAATAACACAAACCTGGCCACCGTACATAAATCAGAACCGAAAATATAAAATAAAACCTTTGGGAAGTTTTTATTGGTTTTATCCTTATTCCTTTCACTGATAATGGCATAAAAACCAAATGCTGTTGACATATTATACCTCAAGGAAGAGTAATGCAGCATTCGACCGATGTAATACCGAACGCAGTAGATACAATACAAACAGAATGAATTTTTAAGTGCAACACCGGGCAATGGAGAGCAAACTGCACTCTGCTGATGTAGCCCAAAAATGCATTTTTGCGAGAAAAATGTAAGGGCTTTAAAGGGCGCTGGAAACTAATCAAATTTTGTAACAAAAGAAGTGTTTTATCCTCCTTTTTCGTTTCGTAACTTTTTATATTTCTAATCTACATAATACTGTCCTGCATATTATTTTTTTTATCGTAGGTAAAAAAAAATATATTGGTATAAAATAAACTTGAAATACATGCACAACAAAGGCAAAAACCATATTGTAAAAAGCGACCAGCATTTTCCCTAAAAATTTATAAAAGACCATTGATTAACTTTTAATTTATTTCAGTCTTTTTTATGTTATTCACCAGATATTCATCTTTCAACTGCTATTGGCCTTTCAAGGACCATCTTTCACTTGCTAATTGCACTTGACTGTAGACGGCTGATAACTGCAATTTTCTTTGTTTACTGCCATTTACTTTTCTTCCTAGACATTTACTGCCACTGACCTGTGCCGATGTCTCTATTATATAAATAGTTCTATCACATAATTGCTCTGATAGTTTTTCTTTTCTCCTGCTGTCGATCTGCTATTAACTGCAAAAGACATGCTGATGAGTATTGCATTCGTTATTACGTTTAATGTTATCTGATTTGTTTCTATGTTAGTTAGTTTCAATTATAAAATAAAATATAAAATTATTTATTATGTAAAATGATTATTATTTAAANGGTTTCAGAAAAACATTTTCTTTATCGTGCCAACGTTTCGATCTTTATTGAGATCATCTTCAGGGCCTGGGATTTACAAACATTGTTTACATTTAACAAATATATGTAGGATGTGGAAAAAAGTGAATTTATACAATACAAAATTTTTTTTTTTTAATCCACTTCAAAAATGTGAATAAAAAAAATATTTTGCATTGTATAAATTCACTTTTTTCCACATCCTACATTGATTTGTTAAATGTAAACAATGTTTGTAAATCCCAGGCCCTGAAGATAAGATCGAAACGTTGGCACGATAAAGAACCCAACCCTAAAATCCCTACAAAAAATTGTTGTAATTTTGTTTCAGATTTTTAATTAACATTACAATATCGCGTATTTCCTCCTCTTGCCATAATTACATCTCGAAGACGCCTCCGCATACTTTCTACCACTCTGGAAATGTATCTTTGTTTGAGGTTAGCCCATTCTTCACTAAGAATCGTGGAGTGTATCAGGAAGTGATGGACGTGCTCTTATTCGTCTTTTGAGGTTATCCCATAAATGTTCGATGGGGTTAAAGTCTGGAGAGTGGGCTGACCGGACTAAGACCCTGATGTTATGCTGTTGAAGGTACGTTTGTACTATGCGAGCGACATGTTGGCGGGCATTATCGTGCATTAGAATAGGATTGTCGCTTATTTCATAGAGGATAGGCAACCTATGATGTTCCAAAATTTCATCCACATAGGGAGTGGCCGTCAAAGACCCTCCACGAACAACAACCAATTCTGTGCGACTCTCCACTGAAATCCCTGACCTACGTTGAAAAGAATAAATGCAGGCTTCGTACCTTTCATTTCGCCTTCTCCACACTCTTCCACGCCCATCTGATGATCGTAAAGCAAATCTACATTCATCTGTAAAAAGTACAGCAGTCTAATCGTCCAAAGAGCAAAGGCTGTGTTCTCGAGCGAATGCTAGCCATGCAACTCTGTGTTCTTGTCAATTCTGGTCCTCTTACGGGGCGAAAAGTCCATACTGATTTAATCTTCTTCGAGCAGTATGTTGAGAAATTGGGACACCTCGAACTTCCTGGAGATGATTAATCGCTTGCACAACAGTAAGGTGCCGATTTCGCAAAATTCTCAAGGTCAAAAAACGTTCGTCCTGTGGTTCTGTGACTCTAGGGCGTCCAGAACCGGGCCTTCTATGGTAGGACCCAGTTTCTCGAAAACGTCTAACGGCGTCTTGCTGAGTTTTGTAGAGAACTCCGATGGTGATAGCCGCATACCTGATGGAATGCCCATCATAACTGCCTCACCACACCGCGCAACATCCTCAGCATTTTTATGTTGAAAAATTGAAATTAAGGAAACAAAGATGCAAACCGAACATTTTATTGCTCCAGAATTCAAATGAGACTGACTAAACATTTTAAAATCAGTAAAAATTAAACAATGAAAAATTCTTTATCCTTGTTTTGGATTAAGGATTAAATGTTTTTACGTCTAATTGATATTACCAATTTAAAACATAGCTTAAACAAATATTTATTGGTAAAAACAATTACACAAATTAAGGGGAAAATTTTCTTTTATCGAGAAAATTAATAAAAATCAGTTGGATGGAATTTTTCGCATGCCAGTGTATATATACTTATTTTATTATTGACTTAATAACTTAATGTTAAATAAGTTATTATTTATTTAAACGTTATTTCTTAGATTTACACAACCTATGCTAGCTCATTATATTTTTATTATCCTTTGCGTTATTGGTCCTAAAAGCAATTATTGTCATACAGAAGGGTCTAAACTAGTCGCAGAAGACACTTCGCCTTTATACTTTCTTGGACGAAGAAGCCCCGAAGGAATTTTCGAATACAAAATGTACGCTGTCTGTATTACCATGAAAGAAGAGTTGAACATAACCGTGTAAACATACGTGAGAAACATAAATCGGCACTGAATGCGGCCCTTTCACATTCTAATGGGCTTAAAGCCCCAACGGCCGACCGAGCATAAATGGACGCAATATCTGTTCGATCCTTTATTTCATTGTTGGGCGGGAAGGCATTTCTGAAATGAATCGCTCTACTAACCCAAACCGATGGGTTTTGCGGGAAAACCGTCCGTTTTGCCTTTTTCCCCACCTTTGAAAAAAAGTAAATTGGGCACGACTTTCTTACACAAACAAGAGGGGAAATTGAATTTTATAAAAACGATAGAAAGGCGATGTTTGGTGACTGCAAAGAGACAATTGCAATTATATTTTAGGCGTGTTTGTGTTTTTCTCTGAAAGTATACGCATCGCAAGTGAGGTCAAAGAGGTGACAAGTTCACTTCAAAATCAAATATAAACAACTTCGAATTGTTTTGAATCTATTAGAAGTTTTTTAGTTAGGTATATCAACAGTTTTATAACCTCAATCACCAGAACAGATATAAACAAACGTAAACTAGACAAATGTAATATTTCCTTTTTGGGTAAGCTGAACAATGAACCTGTAGTTTTGGTCGTTTCCAATCATTTGGGCTTGAGAAACGCCAGACTCTCTACAGATCTACCACTAAAGATGGCGAGGTCTATGACAGACTAAAACACCAAGGATAGGAACACCAAAAGGAACGGAAAGAACCGAACTGCTTAAACTGGGCAGCATATTTATGCTTAAACAGAAAGATAATACATACATATTACAGTTTTTGAGTTGTGCCATGTTTAGCATGGGTTTGTTTTAGACTTTTGTCAGGGAAAATTAGAGTAATTATATTTTTATTCTAGATAGTTCGAAATAATCAACGTTTCCATAACATAAATCATCAAGACAGATGAGACATAAACTAGATAAATTGTGATATTTCCGTTTCGCTTTTGGCAGCTCTCAGACGCCAGACGTCCCAATACTGAGTATGGCAAGAAACTAAAACCGCGACAGACTTAAACAGCAAATATAGGCAGAGAAAATAACGTGTGTCTGCTCAGTTCCTTCTGTAGGTCCGTAAGTACAGATTAGAAAGAAACTGGATGGCTTTTTAGTAGCACCTCTTCAGTCTTCTCCATGCTGTAGTTTTGGTTTTAATAAAAACCTATGTTCTTTTTTTATGGTTATTGCAATTCATATAATTCTCAAGAATAGCCAGGGCACTAAAAGGTAAAAGGTCATAAGGTCTAATTGTGATATTTTCACTTGGAGCAAGCTGGGCGAAGAAACAGTGTTGCTGCTTCTCGCCAGAGATCCACTAATGAAGATGACAAGAAACCTAAACCGCAACTGGTCTTTGACAGTCTGAAATGATTGGAAAGAATCGAACCAAATATATAACATTTATGCAAATTAGATAAATTAACGCACTGTGTATCCTTAAAATTAAATATTAAAATTTAAAAACAGATAATATAACTGTATTACTGGTTTGAAATATGTTTAGAATAGGTTTGTTTTAGACTTTTACTTTGTGAATGTGTCGACCTTACGTTGTTAAAATAGCACATAACTGGCGGTTTTATATTACCTAGCTGGAAGACAAGGTTTGATGGGACTTCTTGAAAACGGTGAGACCAATTTTATATAATTTGCAGGTATTATTTTGAAAAGCAAAAATGAAATTGCCTGACGTTAAAAATATTGAAAGAAATTAAATTAAAATTGCTCCTTTTTTATTTTTACAGACGATTCTTAGGACTCAGGCTTTTATTGTGTAGTGGTTAAAAAAATTGGCTTGGAGAATTTATGTCTTAATTATAAGTCTTGGAAGTAATCGAACTGTATCATTTAAGTGATTATATGCATTATCTATATGATTCCCAAAGACCAAAAAACCACACATCCACAAAATTTCCCAAAATTTTCATCTATTAGTTTGGTTTTTGTAGTTGTGGCTCAGCATTCCAGCAGTATAATCGAGTTATGGACCTCATTTATGCTGCCCTTTAGTTGAGGCATTATTGTTCGAGGTCGGTTTATGGTATGACCCAAGGATATGGATAAAAGATCAGGAAACAAGGCCTACTGCACCTTGATCTGAATAGATCTATTGTGCTCCCCTTTATTTATAATTAACTGTCCTAGTTGCAAGAACCTGCACCTACATAGACTTTCACAGACACATAGAAGGTCTCCTCGTCTTCCTGGCAGTATCTGCACAGTGTTTCTTCTGTCTGTACTCCTATCAAGTGCATGTGCCTTCTTAAATGTCAGTATCTTGTCAGGAGTCCAACAAGAATCCTGGTTCGATTGCAGTGGCCTTCCAGTAATTCTTTTGTAAGTTTTGCGGATGGTTCTTCTATGAATCTCTTCACGTGCCTCATACCTGTGGTATTATTCCACCATTAAGGATCCATTTTAAGATATATCTTAAAGCCCCAGTAGGGTTCAGGAACCAGAGAGACCATGTTGGACCCCGTTTTGGCCAACATGTCAATCTTTTCGTTGCTTCTGTGCCCCGAATGTCCAGGGTCAGGTCATTAGTGTCGCTGACTTCCGTCAGGGCTTCCATGCAGTCCCAAACACTCTTTGCCTTCACCTCGCATGAGGCTAGGGCCGTAAGAGCTGCCTGACTGTCAGAGAAAATGGCTATCTTCCGGGAATGTATTCCTAGGCTTTTTATTTCTCTGGCACATTGTCCAATCACTATGATTTTAGACTGGAAAACAGTAGCATACTTACCTAGGTTTTACGTTCAGTTTGGTCTTTGGGTTCATCCTGAAGACTCCAGCTTCCGTACCCTTGTCGGTTTTGGAACCGTCATTATACCAGTAGGAGTTTACCTTTAGCGGTATTCCTTTGGCCCATTCTTCCTGTTCTGTTATCAGTACTTTGTATTTTTTTTAGTAAAATTGTACTTTGGAGTACTGGTATCAATTGGCAGCCCAGAATGGCATCTGCCTGTATCTCCTCCCATACATGGCCTATACTCGCGGATGGTAGTCCATTTATGAGCCGTTGGGCTGCTGCTCTGTTCTCGTTGGATTAAAATGTGAAGTGGTGGGAGGTTTAACAACATTTCTAGGGCTGCACTGGCTGCAGTTGGCGTTGTGTCCATGGCCCCAGTGACACTGCGACAGGAGCACACTTTGTGTGCCACTTATTGCTTTGGCCTGAAGAGTTTTGGTCCACCCATATGTCAACATTGGTCTTAGAACACTGGTAGCCATAGGGTTATTTTGGGGTTTAGACCCTAATTCTTGGTGCAGAGCCTTCTGCACCTCCCTCAAGCAATTTTGGCTCTCTGGGTAGTTTTAATCAAATGTGAATTCCAAGTGAGCCGCTGGACCCGAGCTTTCGATCGGGTTTGACAACCCACCTTGCTTTTTTTGCTCCGGGACATACCAGCTAATCCTCGGTACTTCTGAGTCATTGAAAGGGTGACGACTTCCCTAAACCCTACTCTGGCTGATTTCTCAGGGTATATGGATTCATCTCAAGGAAACTCCTTTTAACGTTAGCAACACCTCATACTACTGGAGTCTTGGTGTGAAAACAAAACTAACTCGTAAAAATGCACCCTTCACTCTCCGCGAAAAGATCCCGATCTCAGTTTATTTAAATAATAATCTCTTCCCAGCTGTGTACCTAGAACCGTACTTCGACAAACGACGTGGAAACCGAGAGACGCCCAAAAAGTTATGACACGTTCAGCCAAACTTTCCAATGCCCGTCGCATCCAAACTGTTCAATCCCAAATTCTATTAAAAATCTTTGATGTTGTACGTATCCAACGACAGTACTAAATATTCATTTTGTCTAAGAAATCATTCTTTTGTTATGATTAACTGTAAAATTCCTGCAGCAATAATTGTCCTTCCTAAATTCCTGTAAAGGAATAAATATGTGCTATAATTTCTTGAACCCCCTGTTCACCATTTTATTGATAGTTCACTGTCATTTTTCTGGCAATTTCTTTATCATATTCTACTATATTCTTATCCAGAGGTAACTCAATTTTTTTTGTAATATCTTTTAAAACGAAGGCGCGGCCCGCACATCCGGCGTATATTGAGGGTCGGGAAGCTATGAGCTCCTTCCAGCCAGCTGAGACAATTTTTGCAAACTCATCAGCGAAGATCACCAATGCGCAACGGTTTTTCTCGATGACAATCGTCTAATTTCATTCTAAGCTCTATCTGAAATATCATCAAGTAAAGTTAAATTAATAAACCTATTAACAAGAGATTAATTAGTTACAATGAGAAAAAAAGCTACATCCTTCAATATTTTCCGGTTTAGATCGTTAGCTTTTTCATCGTTTAGCTCTGTTTTTGCTATCTCAGACGAATTTCAGCGATATGCCGTTGTAGGCGAAAGTCTGTCAGTCAAGTTTGACACGGCATGGCGCATTATACAAAATAAAAAAATATACAAAAAGTCAAGCTAAATGGGTCGCACAAAGATAAATTACCTGAGGTCTCAAAAACAGGAAATTGTGACATATTTAAATAGGTCTAATTTCGTTGTTAATTAGAGTTAAAACAATCTTCATTTTTCCTTTACAAGGATCGTTTAGGACTGATGAAATGGTCTAGTTACATGTTAGTTGATCATTTTATTTTCTTATATTCTCTGTGTATCTGTCTGATCTCAAATGATTCAGATTTTTGCAGAAACAATTCACTGAACCACCGACAAAGCTTTCCTAAACAAAAGAAAGTTCTTTAATTCATTCACATCGATTTTTTCTCGTTTTCTATTACCTATCTAATTATTATACACTTAAATAAAGTTTATTAATTAATTGAAACTAATCATTAAACTTTGAAGAAAACTGTAGATAATTCCACTTATAGATTTTGTTAATATGTCATGAGTGAAACGTCCGTTACAGGATATACCAGCATGGACGATTTTCTATATATTTAGCACCTCTTCTTAAGGGACACCCTAAGTAAAGGGCAAGGACACTGAATCGATGTACTTGCTGCATTTGGTGCAGAAAACCACTGGGTAAGGGATAGGCTAGAAAAGTTTGTTCATTTTTCCTGGGTAGCATAAATGATTTCTCTGAGAGATAAAACGACCTTTTTTATGCTTTAATTAACAGTACACATCACTGAACAGGAAAAAAGTAGTGTAACGATGACAGCCCCTTGACAAGACACTACTGATTTTGTCTGGATATTCCCTTTGTCGTTTAATGCTGGCCACAGAGAACAGTGGGTAGACCTGAAATCTCATTGAAGAACACAACTTTTGTAAATAATACCATGTTTTCCTCTATTAAATAACGTTGATTTTCGTTATTTTAACAAGGGTATTTTTTTGTCTGGATACACATATTTTGGGTTCGTTTAGGTTAACAAATGGTTAGACTAAGTTTAAGAGTTAAGTTTAAGGGACTGGTTAGGTAGGATTAAGGTTAGGGACTAGTTAAATAAGGTTAGGTAGGGTTAGTGTTAGGGACTAGTTAAATTAAGTTAAGTAGTGTTGGAGTTAAGAGTAGAGTTATCAAAAATTTTGGTCTGCATATTTATGCTGGGCTGTCTTGTAGGGTTAGGTGAGTTAGGTACTAGTTAGATCAGGTTAAGAAGGGGTTTTTCACCTGTCTATTATGCATGTGTATACATGTATACTTAATAATTTATTGCATCTAATTACTTCATTAAAATTTCAAGAAAAATGTGAAGATATGTTCATCTTTATTATTTTTAATTTGTAATAACGTATTACATTAACAACTGTAAAATAAAATTTGGTCATTTTGTCTGCCTTTCCTTCCTTTCATAATTAAGAAAATTTTACTTGTTATCAACTACCTAAACATTCTTTAACTTACGGAAATATATATGTAGAAATATTGTTGATTGGTTCGATGCGTTTAGGTTAGGGACTGGTTAGGTTATATTAGGTAAATTTAGTGTTAGGCATTAGCTAAATTGGTAGATTTTGGTTTTTCTATTCTTACAGGGTTGGTGTGTAAGATTTGTTTAGGATAGGGTATGTAGGGTTAGTCAGGTTAGGCTAGGGTTGGGGTTAGGGACCAGTTAAGAATTTAATGTTAGGGTTAGGGTCAAGGGCTGGTTTGGTAGTTAGGGTTAGTGAATGGTTAGTTTAGTGTGGTAGGGTTAGGAACTGGTTTAGGTAAGTATAAGTAATATAGAATAAAGTGTTGTTCATATTGTGGAAATGGAAGTTCATCTAACAGTTATGAAATTTTAAGTAGAAAGGAAGAAAAATTCTTTCTTAAATTTCATACATATTTTTATATATATGTAGAGACCTGACTACAAGAAAATGCTATACTTAAAAATGGTTACTTATGTATATATTCTGACTAACAAATTTTACAATTTGCCACTTTGTCACAAAGTTCTGAAGATTTATTGATAGGAACTGGCAAACTTCAGTTTTAAAGAAAATTATCTCATTGTCAGAACATGTTGCTGTTTGTTGCCACGAGTTGTTTTTGTTCGTTTTTTTAGTTTAGATCTGAACATTTTTGAAGTGTTACTTTTATTTTGTTGTCTTTATTGATTTTTACTTAAGAACCTTTTGACATAAAACCTCTATTTACTTTGAATTGTCTGTTAAGTGTTCTTGGTTTCAGTTCCTACAAATCCTTACCAATCCCATCATAACATACATAATTTTTATTTTAAAAGGTACATTATGAATATTTTAAGATACTATAACTGTTAATGCAGAGGTTTCTAGAATTCTTGACTTTGAAAGTTCTCGTAATTCAAACAGACAGAAGGTACAAACTTTGCAAAAATAGCTCAGGTCGATTGAAGATGGTAAAGCCACAAATATAGAGAGAATATGGGAATGTAATATTATAATATAGTACATTTTTAAATATTTGAGACTAAAATTAATCTGAAAATTGCTGTGTATACACACACAATATATGTAATTCTAATCATTAATTGTGATTCATTTTACATTTTGTTATTTCTTCTTTATACATCAACTTAGTAGACTAAACAGAATCACAATGTTGTTGAAACCTTAGTGCACATGCAAGATGAAGCTGCTTACTCTATATAGCTAACGCATTTTCAAAGTTCAACTTAGGCAGCTTGCGCTACCTACATGCAGCATCCTGAAATAAGACTTATGTTGAGCAAAGCACCAACTAGCATTCAATTTCCAAATTTGATCACTTCCTTTCTTTTAATTTAATATTTAATTTTATTATCTTTCTATGGGTGTTCGTTTTTATAACATCTTGATTTTGTTTTTCTGCATACGCCTTTTTAATGAATAAAAAAATGCTTGTAATGTCAAAAAGCAGATAATGTAACGAACATATAACTGAATTTCTTTGATATCAGCCTTAATATTATAATTGTATAGAAAAAATCAAAGATAACGTGAATTTGAAAGAAAGAAAAATTTCAGTTTTATTAAGCTTTCAAGGAATATATCCCCTTTTTCAGGACTTTGAAACTATTTCTAATTGTTATCCTTAACAAATATAAACATTTACTTACAAAATTAAAAATAATGCCTTCTACAATAATGAATTTATGAGTTTATCTTAGAGTGGATGATATCTACCCACCTATCCATAATTATCTACCATTATGTATTAATGTACCATTGTACTGTAGAATAGACAGGTGGTCTTGTCCAGTCTACTAAGCTAAACAGATAAATTCATTGTGGTAGAAGCCAAAATGTGTGTGTGTGTGTGTGTGTGTGTGTGTGTTTGCAAACTATTTTTTGACCCTTGAGGCTTTTATTTTCTTCGTGAGATTTCTTGAGTCTGTGTGGGTGATGAAGTTGTAATGATTACCAATCATTTTTGCAGCCTATTGTTGTTATCTGCAGTCTATCAGATACCTCTTGAATTGGCTAGGTAGGGGACTCGTTAGGTTAGGATTAGATTGTGTTTGGTCAGTTAAGGTTAGGGATTAGTTAAATTAGGTTTGTGTAAGGTGGGGGTAGGTATATGTAGGTAGGGTTGGGGTTAGAAGTGGAATTACCGATCATTTTGATCTGTCTATACTCACTTGGTCGCTTTGCCAGATGTGTTGAGGATATTCTAGGTAGATTTGGGGTTAAGCAGTGATTAAATACAGTTAAGTGGGATAGGGGTTAGGAGAGGAGTTAACGATCATTTCGATGTTAGGAGGGGAGTTAATGAACATTTTGATTTCCTTATCCTCACTGGGTTGGTGAGGATGCATTTAGGATAGACTAGGTAGGGTTAGGACTGGTTAGGTTATGTTAGGTATGGTAGGGGTTAAGAATGTAATATCCAATTATTTTGGTCTGCATATCCTCTCTGGGTTGGTTCCTCAAATACGTTTCAGCATTTCACCATCTTCAATGTATCTGTCAGATCAATTATATATTTCTACAGATACATATTGTTATTTCCCTAATAAATAAATTATTCAATTCGTTAGGTTTCAGTTAATTTTAACATGACCTTCTGTAATGGGTTAAATCTAAAATAAGGGACAATCTTCCTGTGAAAGTTATTTTCTGAAATAACCCTGATTAATATTCTTTTTATTTTATTTATATAACCCCTTTCATTAACTAAAAATAAAGTGTTGTTCAATGGAGGTGCACAAATAACATTTTTAAACATAAAGATAAAAATATTTATTCATATAATCATATATTATGTATTAAAGCTCATACGTGATTATAGTGGTAACCTTAAATTTAACAAATACCAGTTTTTACAACACATTTTTTAAAAAGAATAATTTATTAAACACAAAAACTATATAAACATGCCGAGTACTATGTACCATGTCGAGAAATTAAACGTTATTACAGAAATATACATTTCAAACTCATTGAGCTCAAAAGATATATCAACCAAAGGTCCATAGGAGATTTATCATACTTACTATGTACAAAAATACATTTTTTACATAATATTTGACTCATAAACTTCTAGTACCTAATGTTATAATAATAGGAAATACAAGTTTGCTTTACATGATCAGGTACAAACCTTGCAAGATCATTGTGTAATCTTTAATTGTACTATATTAAATACTATTTTTTTAAATATACCAATTATTTCCCATAGGTTTTTATCTGAAAAGAAAGGAGCAGTATGAGCTCAATGTTAAATTTCACATAGCCACCATCATTATAACAAATTATAATTTTCTGATTTATTAAACAAACAAATTCAATAAAGTGGCTGTCCTAATATAACTACTATGATGTAATGAATTGAATTTACAAGCAACAGTATAACAAATAAACACAGCGATTGAAAACCAGTGAATTAAACTGAGTAAAAAGTTGTAATTACATGTTTTTTTTCTTTTTTATGCATAACTTAAGTTTTAAAGTAGTATTAACGTAGACATAGTAGATGTGTCAATGATTTAATCATTAAAAAAAGAGAGAAAAAGACGAAAATAAATTATTTTTTAAAATGTCTTTGATTGGGTCTGTACACTATTCACAAACGTCTTTCAATTTAAGCAGTACGCGCTATAAGTTCGTATGCTTTCCTCGACGTAGCTCTTCCCCTGAAGCACACCCGGGTGTGTGTGATGTTTGGGGCAGTGATGGTTGTGAGGACACTGGCACAAAGTGTTGGTGTTCACCTCATCCAAAAGCTTCGACCTTTTCCTCACCGAAAACAAACGGCAAGGCTCTTTGCGCTGACACCTTAGATTCTGAAAGAGAAATTTGAGGCCTAATTAAATACAGTTGTTATTTATTTGCTTAGTGTTTTCAAATGTTAATTGAACCATGGAGTAAAATAGCACATAAATATTAGAAAAAATGGATTTATCTATTTTTTCTGAAGTTAATGTAACATAAGAGCAAAGAAAAGAAAGGTAGATCGTTAGTCAGTATAAGTTAGTAATTTTTGCTCAAATTTATGAAATTTGTCAAGCAATAGCTTAATTTAGCTTATTTTTTTAGTTTAGTTTAAAATTTAATATTGGTTTTTATCATGCAGGATAATCATGGAACTTCAGGATAAGGTAGAACCCTCCCCATCCGAAAAAAAATCTCCATGATAAGATTAATTATAAGCAAAGAAATATGCTTAAGTACCAAAGTTATGAAAGTTTTATCATAGCCTTTGGCCAGAAATTAGTAGTTCCTTGTCTAGCTTTTTTAAGCATTTATGTGCATGATATAGATATAAAATTTTGGAATAATTTGGCGTATTTAGCCTTTTTATAGCTTTTGTATCTCCTGTGCTGTACCTATAGCACACGAAAGAATCCCTATTTATTAAGGATTTTATTTAATGATTATTTAGGCATGGTTTTAGTGGTTGTATTACATTGTTTGAGTTTACTGATTTGATGACTGCCTGACTGCCTATCTGACTGATACCTATATCCTCTATCCAATGGAAATGAGTACATCTCTTAATTAATTTCAGCTTGAAATAAAATAATGTAATTGCTCAGGGGCCTTGAATATTTGACTTTTGAGCCCTCTCCTCTGTACCTTCTTGAATTCTAGATCCATCAGTGTACAATCAAGTCCCTTTATTGGCTGAGGTTTTTTCTTCTCCTTACTCTTTTTTGGTACTTACTCTTATTTGAAAGTTTTGTTTCAATTCAATTATCCTGTTCATGCCATCCCTTGGAGCCATGAGTATCGCAAATTCTCCTAATTTATGCGGATAAAAAGTGTTGAGGGTAATTCCATTCCTGTTAGTATTTACTTCATATTCATCCTTAAATACTGCTCAAACACCCAAAGCATCAGCAATTTATATTTAATTAAATAATGACCACCATTAATATAGTCAGTAAGAATGAAAATAACGTACAACCCCATGTTTCAAAAAGATTTTTTCAAAGGATTATGGTAGACAAATGATAAAACATTGGGTGTATTTATTTGTATACATTATACAGGAACAGAATATACACAAATAAATATTATATCGGTTCCTGAAGCACAAACACTCTTGTTTTGCATGAATGTATGTATATGTTAGTTATATTAATTAAACAGCTAGGGTTCTACCTATGCAAAAAGAATAATAATATACGCTTACACTTTGTGGTGAGCAGGCGAAGGAATAGTGGTAGCCTATTTGACCATGCCTGGTTTGATAAGGTTGCCTCTTGATAAGGTACGCTATAGCACCCTTGGGGCAATGACAATGGACTACCTGCGACGTTATGTTGTCAGGACCGCTCGTCAGGGTCCAGGTGACGTCCCTGAAGTAGCCGCAGGTCGGCAGATTTTTCACCGGCTCGCAAAGCTGAAAAATTCACAAAGGCAAATTATATCGAGCTGAGATACAATATACACTTATACAATATAAGTTAGTCACGTGTCTGAAGATGTAAGTTAATGCAATTACTTTGTGCAAAAAGATTTGATGGTAGTTTTCTGGTATACCGTACATGATTGAGACAAACAAAGACAAAATTTTAACATATAATACCCGACGAAAAAATATTAAAATACTTAAACGAGAAAAAAATTATGACAAAACTTGATCCAATTGAAGACTACTAGGCAGGACGAAAATTGGGCGCTGTGCTATCCGTGGTTTGATATTCATATTCAAGGGAAGTCATGTAGGAAAACATAAATGGATAGTTTGACTATGCTAGTTTTACATACAAGCGTTTCTTATTAGCCAAAGGTGTGGTGATTAGTGACCGTTAGGCGATAATTATTCAGATATCGTGAGATGCGGTCTGGTGTGATGTAGGTTTCAGAAAAACATTTTCTTTATCGTGTCAACTTTTCGATCTTTGTTGAGATCATCTTCAGGGCCTGGGATTTATAAACATTGCTTAAATTTAACAAATACATGTAGGATGTGGAAAAACGTGAATTTAGTCAATGCAAAAAATATATATTTTTTATATTCAATCAATAAAGTAGTGAGTGAGTAGAAATACTTTGATTGAATATAAAAAAAATATTTTTTGCATTGTATAAATTCACTTTTTTCCACATCCTACATTTATTTGTTAAATCTAAACAATGTTTGTAAATCCCAGGCCCTGAAGATGATCTCTATAAAGATCGAAACGTTGGCACGATAAAGAAAATGTTTTTCTGAAACCTACATCACACCAGACCGCATCTCACGATTTCTGAATAATTAATGGAAATGTGCGGTGATTAATGACCCTTAATCGATAATTATTCAGAAATCGTGAGATGCGGTCTGGTGTGATGTAGGTTTCAGAAAAACATTTTCTTTATCGTGCCAACGTTTCGATCTTGATAGAGATCATCTTCAGGGCCTGGGATTTACAAACATTGTTTAAATTTAACAAATACATGTAGGAATTGGAAAAAAGTGAATTTAGACAATGCAAAAAAAAATTATGTTGTATTCAATCAATAAAGTAGAGAGTGAATAGAGATACTTTGATTGAATATAAAAAATATATTATTTGCATTGTATAAATTCACTTTATTCCATTCCTACATATATTTGTTAAATTTAAACAATGTTTGTAAATCCCAGGCCCTGAAGATGATCTCTATAAAGATCGAAACGTTGGCACGATAAAGAAAATGTTTTTCTGAAACTTACATCACACCAGACCNTAAACAATGTTTGTAAATCCCAGGCCCTGAAGATGATCTCTATAAAGATCGAAACGTTGGCACGATAAAGAAAATGTTTTTCTGAAACCTACATCACACCAGACCGCATCTCACGATTTCTGAATAATTAGCCAAAGGGTTTTTATTTAATATCGGATCATAGATTTTTGCCTGGACGTTTCGAGAATTAAAGGATGAGATTTCATCTTTTATGTTCATTCAAAGTGGTTTCTTAAGTGTATCTACTTACTTTAAATTGCCTCGTTTTGTCTGTGATCGTGTGGCCGTCGTTGGGCGTGACGAGTCCGGGGCATTTCTGGTGGTTCGGACATCGGCACTGTCTCTCAAGCCAGGGTGTATCGTAGACGTCGACTTTGCTGCACACCGCCCAAGGTTCGCATTCCGGCAGGTCCTTCTCTGAGTTCTGGAGAGGAAGACAAAAAGAAAAACATTATATATAGCCGAAGTGAAAATCTGATATCAAAGATTTGCAAAAATTCAGGAAATGCTTCCGATTTTTGAGAAAATTGGTGATAGAGTTAAAATAACTTAACTGATCCACGGGAAAACTTACAGGTTTTTAGTACTCTATAAACTATAGA
Organism: Cimex lectularius; assembly: GCF_000648675.2. Classification (NCBI taxonomy): domain Eukaryota; kingdom Metazoa; phylum Arthropoda; class Insecta; order Hemiptera; family Cimicidae; genus Cimex; species Cimex lectularius. The sequence continues at coordinate 795,236 of NW_019392806.1, forward strand.
TAATGAATCAAGCACCAGTTTTGTAAATAAATAAGAAACGGAGAAATTACGTAAATCATTTGAGGAATTTTTGTTGATTTCATACTTATTTTTCTCACTTATAATCCCTTAAAATATAAACTTACCAAAGGCTGAAAGAAGAGAAATTAAACATTCCAAGGGTTGTAATAACTTCCATTTATGCTTAGTGGACTAATTGACCCTATTATTTATTTAAAATTAATTATTCTTTTAATAATAAAAGAATAACTAATTAGCTATTCATAATAACTAGCTAACCGTTCAAGCCGAAAGTCGTGGGTTCGAATCCCGCTCGTGTCACTAGCTTTTTCATCTCAACCAAGACCTTACATAAAAAGGTTGTAAGAACGTTGAAGTTGGATAAAATCCAGAAGTGTGTTTTATTACACAGGACATCGTAGAGAAAGAAATTCCCTCCCCCCTTGGTGAAATTTTATATTTTTAGTTTGCAATAAAAATTCGTATTTAAGGGTACTTAAAACAAAACTGAATTGATTTGTTCAAAAACACTATTTTATTGGAAGGGTCTTTCATTGTTTGTAATTTTTATACATCTAATCTCATTTAAAACGAGTCAGCATATTATTTTCTTATCCCCAGTAAAAAAACAGATTTATTGATGTAATTTATTGTAACAACCATACGCTAAAAAGCAGAAAAACATTTTTGAAAATGTTGTTTGTACATATATATACAAAGATGCCAGTGTTTTCCAAGAAATGCAATTTCTTTTTTTCTTTTAAGGACGTTTTGAAAGTAACTAAATAAGCATAGTAAGTTCACTAATGAAAATCTGGTTTTTTACTAGCAAAATCTACTGAAAATAAGAAAAACCATCGTTTATTCTGAAGAAAAAATAAACCTTTGCGGATGAATTTACAAAGATTCGTGTTTCTTTCAAGAAACGCATTTATTTTTTCAGAACGTTTTGGAAGTAATTAGTCAATTATTATTCTATATTCGCTTATCAAAGTTTCTATGTTGTACTTGCAAAACGTCCTGAAAAAATAGGATATTACGAAGAAAAAATAGGTCTTTGAAGATGCATTTACAACGATTCGAGTTCGTTCCAAGAAGAACATTTCTTTTTCTTTTTTAACGGAACGGTTTGAAAGTAATTAGTTAAAATAAGTATTTAAACCCCTAATCATATATAATTAGTTAAATCTTGTATGTTCACTAGATAAAACAACGGATATTGCTAAGAAAAAATACCTTTTTCTAGATACATTTACTAAAATAAGTGTTTCTTTCAAGAAACGCATTTATTTTTTCAGAACGTTTTGGATGTAATTAGTCAATTATATTCTATATTCGCTTATCAAAGATTATCTGTTTTACTTGCAAAACGTCCTGAAAAAAAAATCGGATATTACGAACAAAAAATAGGTCGATGAAGATGCATTTACGAAGTTTCGAGAGTTCGTTCCAAGAGAAACATTTCTTTTTCTTTTTTTCCCGTCAAGATTTGAAAGATTGTAGTTACGCATTGTATATGCACTAACGAAAATCCGGTTTTTACTTGAAAAACGTACCGGAAAAAAGAAAAAATCACTTTTACTAGATCTATTTACAAACATTCTTGTTTGTTCCAAGAAATGCGTTTTGTCTTTTTATTAAATTTTGAATATAATTAGTTAAATATAGTATAGTCTGACGAAAAATTGCTTTTTTGTTAATTAAATATATTTGATATTCACTTATTAAAATTCAGCTTTTTCGTTAAGCAAATTTGTACATTTCTGAAAGTTCCAACTTATAAGAAAGGTTCATCTTAATACATATTTTTCTATGTCGTTCATCATAGTGCTAATTATTACGATTAAATTTTTGAAAAAATTATTGAATGAACTAAATAATTGATTGAATTGATTTATTTGTACTAGTCTAATTTATTTAAACCACAGGAATATAAACTACAATGAAGTTCTTTAATTCATGAGGATTGTAGTGAACCGTTTCCCTTCTGCATAAATTCATCCTATCCTCTAGACCCAGAACTGATGGCTATCAATTGCACAGCGTACGTAGGAGCTGTCAGGTCTAACCAACCCGTTCGGACCCTTGTACCATTGATGGGCAGAGAAGTGGAGTGGTAGAGAGAAAGGGAAGAAGAAAGAGAAGGGAGAAGACACGTGGTCTCAACCCCAACAAAAACTCCTGGTATACAAGATGACCCAAACAAGTTAACTCTTAGTTCCTGGAACGACTTTGTTCCATCAGATAGAAGTTCGTGGAAGTATAAACTAGCACCTACCGTATTAAAGTGGATTGCCCCCTCTTCGATTCGTTTATTTTCAATTTTTTTGTGTACCTTTTTGGTCGGGAATTGTGATTCATACGGTGGGCAGATGTGTAACGTTAAAATTAAACCACACCCATTACGACTCCTTTTCAAAAAACCACTCGTGCGTGGTGAATTCGGCGATTGAATAAGCAAAAAAATTCCCTAAATAATTACGCACATTAAACGGTTTAAACAATTAATACTAGCTCGAATAAATCTTCCCTTGGCAAACCTCTATAATTTAAGCAAAGTTGTAAATTTTTCAACAAAAAGAAATTTAGAAACACAATGACTACAAGAGCTCAACATTCAATGTTTCGTCAAATCATTTTCAATGGCAAAACGTGTTTTTTTAAACAAATCACAAGTCCAAAAAAGCATAAAAGACTGACTTATAGATCACTCAAAAATTCCTACAGGTTTTGCTATATCTGACAAATTTGTATTTGTATAAAATTAATGAGTACATATGTCGCACACTCACAAGAAAAATGACGCAACTAAAAAAAAGAAAATTTTACAGGAGAGATAGATGGAAGTTTACTTTTTTAATTTATGTATTAAATGCACCCAATTAGTTGGCAATAAAAACTATCATGATTCATCAATATTGTCTTTCGTTTGTCCAAGAATTCAAACTTTAAAAATCCAGTTGTACCTACCCCTAAAAAAACCCTTTTTGGGTTGTGAGACTTTTTTGCTGTGCTTGGCCCCTTTTAAAGATGACAAAGCCCAAGATCCTAAATTAAAGAATATCCCTACCCATTAAGTTGTCTCTTAACGATTCATCAAGTAGTATTCTTGAAATTACAATTTACTAGAATATTAGATTTTGCACAAAATACAAATCTATAAAAATTATGGGCCCTTTTAATTAGAGATGAGCCCAGGTTGCAAAACCAAAGAATACCTTTTCCCAGGGAGACGATTCATCAAGTACAGTCTAAAGTGACAAATTACTTAAAAAAATATTAGATTTTGTAGAATTTTTTTAAAATTATTGCTTGACCCCCTTTTAAAGATGACTCAAAACCCAGGATCGTAAATTAAAGAATATCCCTTCTCAGTAAGTTGCCTCTTAACGATTCAAGTAGTATTCTTAAAGATACAAATTACTAGAATATTAGATGTTTCAAAAAAAAAAAAAAAATATATTATACATATATATTGATGAGCCCAGGATGCAAAACCAGAGAATACCTTTTCCCAGGGAGACGATTCATCAAGTACAATGTTAAAGTGAAAAATTACTACAAAAAATATTAGATTTTGTAGAATTTTTTTAAAATTATTGCTTGATCCCCCCCTTTTAAAGATGACTCAATGCCCAGGATCGTAAATTAAAGAATATCCCTTCCCAGTAAGATCTCTTAACGATTCATCAAGTAGTATTCTTAAAGTTACAAGTTTAATTTTTTCCAAACCATCCTCCTCACATAATATTAAATAAACAACCTTTGAACTTGCGATAAATTTACAATCTTGCGTTTTTTACGACGTTTAATTGGTGGTAGAAACGAAACTCTTTTATGACCGTTATCGAATTATGAAATTATGCTAGGAAAGACGTAAAGAAGAACAGACTAGACATCTGCCCAGAAAGTAATCGACTACTAACTCCTATCCGAGAGAATCTTCATTCTAGTTTCTTCTGTTTACTTTTGGCGAAAGTTTTTTAAAGTTTATTGCGCAAAAGATTAATAATAGTTAAATAAAATGTTTTCACGACCGAATATTAAAAAGTTCCCACTTTTCTCTAAAAATTCAACTAGGTTTTTCTTAAAGAATGATCAACGTTTATGTTTCAATGTTATGTTTAATGCCAACAAAACTATAAACAAAGGTCGAGTTTGATAAACCAGCTTTGTCGATCGTGTCCAATGAGTTTCTCTTGTAAACTACACAATTACTCGCATGGAATTTTACAGTCGAGGGTCGTAAAAAGTTTACAACTTAAGTTTAAATATTCGCCGGCGATAAATCATTTTAGAGTATAATATATGATGAAGAGAATTTTTGTTTTATTTTGTTAACATCGAATATCAAACATTGTCAGCTAAGGCATTCCATTCTTTTACTTTTTTATTTAAAAGCATAAAATTATATTTGACACATCGTATAAAAGATTTACTGTTCGCACTTCGTCGAGCGTTTATTTATACTCAGGGTTAAACAATTGCTGTCCTTTTGTAAATACTTCTGCCTGTATAAATATTGATAAAGATATCCAGGTAAATAATAATAACAGAGAAGGTTTTCTTATCTCTGGCCCAAATGATTCATGTACGATTTAGAAATGGAACGTTGTAATAACAGATTTTACGATTGACGAGGGGAAATCATTAAACCATAACTTTAGCATAAAAGTCGTCTTGGTATTCGTATATATAATGGCATCGACGGAAATTAAAGAGCATTATATTTCATAAATCAAGTCGAAGAATTTTGCACATTGTTATTGAACTATAAAATATATATGGTTTATATTGATGGTGAGAGGAATTTTCATTTAACCTCCAGTAAACATTATTTATTACCACTGTTGCCTTTCGAGCTGTTAAACGTTTACCAACTACTTCTATAAATAGTTGGATATTATAATACAGTTAGATTTAAATAAATTGGATATTATTACTAATAGTGTACTGTTTTTGTTAAGTTCAATTTAAAAGAAAGCAGTCAGTTACTTGATCAAGCTTTCTAGGAATTTATCCTCATTATCAGGACATTGAAACTTTAATTATCAAGGTTAAAAAATATGAACATCCATTAGCAATATTAAAACGCATGGATTCAAACACAATAACATTAAGGTCCAAAAGCAGAGAATTCCAAGGAAGTAAATAATTGTCGATTCATCCAGTTCCTTGGCCGGTCAAATTTGACCTTACTTAAAATTACAATTTTTGAAGATGACGTAATGCCCATGATAGCCCTTGGTAATCACTTGACGATTCATTCCTCGCCCAGTCAGTCAAACTTGTCCAAACTTAAAGTTACAATTTTCTTGGAAATTTATTATTATTTACAACAATATTTTCCAAAAACGTTTTGGCGTTTTGCACCTTTTAAAGATGTCGTTAGGCCTGGATACAAAACCAAAGAATACTCAATCCCAGGAAGAAATTATTTATAATTAAGTTCCATCCAAACTAGAGCAAACCTTAGGTTACAATTTATTTAAAACAACTATTAGCTTTTACAATAATATTTTGTAAAAAGTTAGCTTTTTGCCCCTTGTAAAGATGACGTAAAGCCCAGAATTCAAAACCAAAGAATACCCAACCCCAGGAAGAAATTATTTGACGTTTTATCAAGTTCTATTCAAACTAGAGCAAATCTTAGGCTACAATTTACTATTAAAAAATATTAGATTTTACAATAATAATTTCTAAAAAGTTTAGCTTTTTGCCCCTTTTAAAGATGGCATAAAGCCTAAAATCCATACCCAACCCTAGGAAGAAATTATTTGACGTTTTATCAAGTTCCATTCAAACTAGAGCAAACCTCAGGTTACAATTTATTTAAAACAATTATTAGATTTTACAATAATATTTTGTAAAAAGATAGCTTTTTACCCCTTGAAAAGATGACGTAAAGCCCAGAATACAAAACCAAAGAATACCCAACCCCAGGAAGAAATTATTTGACATTTTATCAAGTTCCTCAGCTAGTCAAACTGGAGTAAACTTGAACTTACAATTAACTAAAAAAATAATTAGATTTTACATTGGTACAATAAAACTGCGGGTTTTTTGTGCGTTTAAATATGAAGTAAAGCCCAGAATCCAAACCCAAAGAATACATCAGCCCTGGATCTGAAACCGAAGAAGACCCACCCGAAGCCGAAGGACTTTTTCTTTATTAACTAATTACTAAATTTTCTTCAAAAAGTTGGTGTAAATTATTAACATTTTCTGCTTTTTGTGTATTTTATAGCATGTGTTCTTTTTTATAGAGGTAACGCTGTAAAATTTAAAGAAAATCTAATTATTTTTAAAATTGCTAAGAAGTGCCCTTGATGATGAAGTCTGCATTTATTTTATTGAACACACGTACACGAAATTATTCATACCTGAAGAACTCGGAGCGTCCACTCGACGAGCATACCGAATTATGCTGTGACACGAAACGCTTCCCCATCAAAACTTACGAAGAAACGCGTAAAAAAGTCTTTAAAAAGTATAATAAACCCTCTTGAGATGTATGTTATAAATTCTGAAACGTTAGCTTTTAAAACGAGGATCATTCACTCGACAGGCGTAAGTAGTTAATGTAGTCTACCGGATTTAAAGGAATGACTCAAAAGGATTCCAGTAGGGGTCCACAGTAGTTATTGTTCGGCGGTTGTGTGCCCGGTGAGCACCTGTGTTATGGCCCTTCAGGCCTTTTTGTCCAGGGGGCCCAGGATGAAAAAAGGCCGTGGAAAAAAGAAATATACCCCTTAGCACATTCGTGATATTGAAGTGCAAGCCAAAAAGGAGGCGATGAAGCGTTCAGGGGTTGGCCTAAGCATATTTCCCATGAGTGGAACGGCGCGGCGCGGGGGCAAAAAGCAAGCCGAATGTGGCCACGTCCTCTCCACACGAGCATAGACGTGACATCTCCCCATGCTTTTTCACTGTTTACTTTTTAACATTTGATGACTCACTCGTAAGAAATGCCCAAAAAGAAAATTACCGTGGATATGATCACGTAGATCCGAGGGAAATCGTTTCCTTGTTAGATGTTTTATGCCTCAAATCATTCCTAGCTACCAAACACCACATATATGCAATATAATTGAGGCTTAAAAACAACATTAAACAATAAAAAAAAAATGCCGTTACAAAATCGAATAGAAGTTTGAAACAAAACGAAGAAATAGGAATTATTTTGTTTACGCGAATTCCAAATTAAACTTTCACCCTATCTAAAATCGATAGAACTTTTACTTTGTACCATATTTATGAAGGAAGAATCTAAAAGTTCATGTACTCGACATGAAAATACTTTCTAAAAACGTTTATATAAGAAGTAGATTCTGAATTCTGTAAACGAAGCGTTTCGCCTTCTCGCCATCATCAGCTCGATAAATGAATTGAATCCACTTCCCAATTAAACGTTTGAATGTTTAGTTATGTCAGATCCCAGCATTGGAGATATTGAGACTACTCTCGCCGTTTTGGATTGTAGGACGCGTACGCCTTCTCGTCATCTTCAGTTTGACAATATTTTAAATCCATTCCAAATTAAATGTTTGAATGTTGAGTTATGTCAAATCCCAATAGTGGATACATAGAAACTTCTATTCTCTCTGTTTTGGACTGTCGGACGCGTTCGCCTTCTCGTCATCTTCAGTTTGACAATATTTTAAATCCATTCCAAATTAAATGTTTGAATGTTGAGTTATGTCAAATCCCAGCATTGTAGATTGTGACATTAAACTACACTATTTCGCTGTTTTGGATTGTCGGACGCGTTCGTCTTCTCGTCATCTTCAGTTTGACAATATTGTTTTAATTCATTCCAAATTAAATGTTTGAAAGTTGAGTTATGTCCAATTCCAGTATTGTAGATGGTGAGATTAAACTACATTATTTCGTTGTTTTGGATGCCGGGCGCGCGCGTTCGCTTTCTCGTCAACATCAGTAGGTCGGTCTCTACCTACCCATAGTTTAATGAACTAAAACAACAAATCTAACAATTTATATAAAACGTTATCAATGAAATTCTGAAAATATTTAAGTATTATTTAAGAGCGTGGGCTTTGTTTGACGCGAACGCATTTCTCACGTTTTCATACTTGACTTTGAAACTCGATAGATTTTGGGTCCGCCTGTTCTCGATGTATCTCTTTGTGCTTCCTGCCAGGTAGTCTCTTAAAGGGCCTTTGTCTGGAAGGCAGTGTTAAGTGGCCCTTTACGGAATGGGGATATAGTCAAGCACATTGTGGGTTGGTAATAATTTAAAAAAAAAAAAACTACTACATATTTTACAATTCGAGTCTTTAAATATTACATCAAACTTAGTAAAATAAAAAAAATTATGTTATGTAAAAATGAATGTATCGGTCTGCAAAGATACTTAATTATGTTTATTGAGTTAGGCCAATAGAGATCATTAAATTAGATCTTTAATTTGACCGTTTCCGTTCATTTTGTCAGACCCAAAATTGAAGATGGCGAGAAGGCGAAACGACAGACCAAAACAACGAGAATAGTGTGGTTTGGAACATTTAAACATTAATTTACCGTTTAACCAGTTAATTTGTTGTATATTAAACATTATCAAATTGAAGATGGCGAGAAGGCAAAGACTCCTGGCAGAACAAATTACCAAAAATAGGTAACTTCAGCATGTTCAGAAACGACCAAATAGACGATTTATCAGACCCCCAAGGCGATATTAATATTTATGACTGTTTTATTATGAAGAACTTATTCTAATTCAAATGTACCGTTAGTTTTTGATTTATCAAAGTGTATAAACGTTTTAATACATTTTTATACAGGAAAAAAACAGTTTTACGATTGCTTTGAATAAAAAAAAAACACCCCAACCCCTGTAATAAGGGGCGGACAATAAATCGTATAATTTACAAAGAAGCAACAGTCTAATAACAGATAATCGGACAGTCGTGAAATCGAAAAAGCTCGCCTTTGGGACATCCTAGGTGGGGAGATTTAATTTATAACTATTTCCACACGTTCCCCTCTGAGTTAATAGCCGAGCTTGTGGTAAGTATAGAGGGCTTGACCGGAAGTCTGTGGAAAAACAAGGACCGAGGGGCAAGTTATCAATGTGGCACAGGATCTGTTGCGCTCGGAGAACTGTCAATGGAGGGAAGGGAGCCTCTACGATCCCCACCAAACCGATACAAGACAAAAACAGCACGGACTTAATATCAGGGCTTTTATGTTTAAAGCGGTCTTAAATTTGAACCGACGACTTTTTCAACTTTGCTCAAAATGTCAGGAAACAGCTAGTTATATTTTTCTGGTTTCTTTGTGCAGCACTTCTCTGTTGATGTATAATAAATCGACTGAATGTTTAAATTAAAAGCATGTTATAATGTATAATAACCAAACATTATAAAAGTTTCTATAAAAATAATAATAATAATCCATTATTTTTAGTGGTCTGATTGACCAAATTACTTCCTTCATAATTATTCTTTGTATGTAAGGTCTTGGTTGAAATGAAAAATTTAGCGTCACGAGAGGGATTCGAACCCACGACCTTCGGCTCAATACGCCGCTGCTCTAACCACTTGAGTTAAATGAAGTCACGATAGCACAAGTGGTTACAGCAGCGGCGTATTGAGCCTAAGGTCGTGGGTTCGAATCCCGCTCGTGACGCTTTTTCATTTCAACCAAAACTTTACATACAAAAAATAATTAATTGAAATAATAATAATGTTTATTTAATAACAAAAAGAAATATATAAAAAACAAAGTAAATTAGAATTATACAGCATGGTAAATACCGTCTGCCAGAAGTTGATGATCACTACACCAACAAAAATATAAGAATGAAATAATTGAAAACTTTTAAGAATACACGAAGAAAAAAATTAATCATTCCATAATTAGTGCAAAACGATAAGACCAAGCTTGCCGCGCGTAGTATCGGATCAGTGCTAAGCAATTCTTTCCATCCATAAATTCAATTAGCTGGGTTCTGCTGAGCTTCCTGTGTCCCGTATGAGGAAATCTTAATTCAGTGAGGATGGGACTCACAGCCAAGAAATGGACGGCATCCTCCCTCTCCCCGAGGTGACCCAAAGCACAGATTGAAACCTCTCTTTCTCGCCAAGGACTGTGGTTAACATGAAAAACCAAATTAAATTCAATGGCTGAAAGCTCATATGTTTCCCATTGGGGGTCGCAATGTCTTATAACATGGAGGTTCTTTAGCGTGCGCACCTGGCACATAGGCCTTATCACACGTTTAGATTCTCAAGTTAGGAGCGACTCACCTAGTAGAGAGGCTGAAAGCTCTATGGGCATTTCAGTTTAATAAATTTGGGGAGTACTGTAAATCCTTGTACAGTAAATAACGGTTAGATAGTCTAGCCGACCGCACACCCTCCTCACGATAACAATGGTCCATCCTCTGACGGATTACCTGAGCACTACATTTGTCCTTATATTCTAACAGGGAATCGAATTTGCACGAGTATCTCTCCGCCAAATCAATGCTTGAACCAAAATGTTTTTCTTTTTATAACGTCCAAAGCTGTAATACGAGAAAGGTGAGCAGGCAAATTTAGAATTTTAATGCAGTATCTAAAATATAGGCCGAAGGCGAAAACTTCAACGAGGGAAGTCGAGGTCTCAAACGTTAACATATGATTAGGTGTCATGGGGGGTAGCCGAAACAACTTTTTAATAAAAAACGCTGAAATCTTTCCACCAGCTCAAACCGTTGAAACAACTGATCGCGAAACAGCTTTAAAGAGATCATATTTGGCGGATGGAGGGACATTTCCGTTGTTAATAAAGTCATTCCAGAAACGATTAACACGAAATTGAGCTACTGTTATTCTCCCCATTAAATGACAAGTCATTGACAAGCGCGGAGTGAGGGTTATACCCAGATGTTTGTACTGTTTTACTATTTCTATGGGACTGCCATTTTATTCCCATCAATCATTAGCTTCCTACCTTTTCCTTGAAAACCTTGAAACAAGAAGCCGTTAATTCACCATTGATCTCTTTTGTTTCTCAGTCTTTTCTTCCTTGAATTCCTCCGTATTAATAAAAATTTTTTTTAGTTGAAAAGTTTCTATAGGAAAGGTTTGTTAATATAAAAATAAATTCTTCTTTGTAGAAATTGATTCAGTATTGGGAAGAAAAGTTTGTAACGTTTTAGGACATTATCAGGTTGTTCGATAAGTCATGATTTACTATAGTTTGGTCTTTTATTATTATTTTTGCCTGCATAGCCACTCTGAAGACCAAAACGCTCAGAAACCTAACGAGGTTTATCACTCCGTAGAACTTCGAACAAGATGAAATCTATAATTTACTATGTTAAAACCCCAAAAATTCTATCATTAACTATCCACGCTATTCCGCATAATTATTGACGACTATAAAAAGGTCTATAAAACATATTTTGATTATTGCCCCAGCAATTGTACCTTTTTTCATGCCTATTCATTTCTCAGGTCTACTCTTCGAACATAAAAGTTAATTTTTATATAAGCAATATATAAATAAATTGATTGTGTATTTGCTACAATAATATGTCTGAAAAATGAGACTATTTTCTCTAAATTTCAGTTTTCCTAATTATTAATATTTATGATTTAGTCACCTTAGGGATTCAAATCCTATATGTTATTTACCCAAAGAATTTTAAAAATCCTTACAAACGATATTTTCTTCTATATTTATCAAACAATCGGGTTGAAGAGTTTGATACGTTCATTCAAATCCTTTTCCTTGAAAAAAGAAGCCGTTACTTCACCATTGATCTCTTTCATTTCTCAGTTTTTTCGTCCTTGAATTCCTCCGGATTAGTAAAAGGTTTCTTTTTTTTACCTCTTTTCTTTTTAATCTTCATTGCCTCTTATTAAATACTCTTTTTCGTTTATGTTTGGAAAACGTCGTGAAAAGTCATATATTAATTGGAGAGGATTAGTAAAAAGGATGCAGGTGATGTGGAGGCATGTCGAGACTTTAACGATTTTATGGAAAAAAAGCCTTTTAAGCCTGGCCAAATTGTCTATACTCGAAGCATAATCAATTCCTTTTTTGTTAAGAAAGAAAGCTGCTTAAAAACTATACAATTCGTTTCGTTTTACATTATTTATTAATACCAATTCACTCTGCCTTCAATTCTTAATATGATTGGCAAATTACATACACAAATCATAAACGTCAATTGTTGAATGAAAAGAATCATATAAATTGCTAATGTGTATGTTTCACCGTTAAAAGCAAAAATTATTTGTCTCGATTTATATGTCTTGTTTACTTTTTTTGTTTTGAAGAAAAATTATCTACCGTTTATCATGGCCCCTTTTTCGACTGCGTGTAAATATTTACGATTTGTCAACAAGCCGTTTCCTGCAGGCATATTCGTGACAACTTATGTCGAAAATATTGTCGTGTGCAATAATTTGCAATAGGACATCGAAACAGGAGAGGGACAGCGTGAATGAGATGAGGGATGGAGTGAATAAGAGTTGAGTGTAAGTACTGCGGAAGTGAGTTAGAAAAGAGACAGAAGGAGGAAGAGGGAGTAATTGATTGATTTATCGAATATAAAGAAAAAGTGTGAGGAGAATTGGTGAGAGGGAGAGAGTAGATGGTTGATGGAAACAGAGATAATGGGACGAATGAAAGGTGAGAAGAAAGAATTGAAAAAATTAGAGATCTTTTAGAAAAGACAGCGAAAAAGTAGATCAGAAGAAAAAAGATCCAGCGAAGGAGAGAGTGAGAGAAAGAGAACGAATAATGCAGGTTGAGAGTGCGTAGAGACCGAAATGAAAAGAGAGAGCGTGAGCGAATGTAAACGAGGGGATGAGAGAGGTTGTGCGTGTGGTGTGTGTGTGTGTGTGTGTGTGTGTGTGTGTGTGTGTGTGTGTGTGTGTGTGTGTGTGAGAGAGAGTGTGTGTGTGTGAGAGAGAGAGAGAGAGAGAGAGAGAGAGAAAGAAAGAGTGAGTGAGAGAGAAAGAGTGTGTGAGTGAGTGTAGGCGATAATTAGAAAAGAGAGAGAGAGAGAGAGAGATTGAATGAATGAGTGAAAAAAGGGAACGATAGTGAGCGTAGGCGATAATTAGAAAAGGGAGAGAGAGAGAGATTGAGTGAGTGAGCGAAGGCGATAATTAGAAAAGAAAGAGAGAGAGAGAGAGAGAGAGAGAGAGAGAGAGAGAGACTGAGACTGAGACTGAGACTGAATGAGTCAGTGAAAAAAGAGGGAATGAGAGTGAGCGTAGACCATAATTAGAAGAGAGAGAGAGAGAGAGAGAGAGAGAGAGAGAGAGAGAGAGAGACTGAGACTGAATGAGTCAGTGAAAAAAGAGGGAATGAGAGTGAGCGTAGGCGATAATTAGAAGAGAGTGAGAGAGAGAGATACTGAATGAGTGAGTGAAAAAGAGGGAATGAGAGTGAGCGTAGGCCGAAATAAAAAGAGAGGGTGTGAATGAGAGGGAGAGAGAAGAGAAGAGAACTGAGAGCGATTGGCACAGTCTGTCGTTGGGAGTGAGAGAGAGAAAAAGAAAGAGAGATTGTCAGTGAGTGTAGACAAGAATTAGAAAAGAGAGAGGGAGGAAAAGAAAATACACATACTTTTTCCTTTGAAAGTCACTCCATGTAAACCGGAAAATAATGGTTCTTATGACACCTCAGTAGATGCAGCAATTTAACGCCCATGTGCTAACCGGCAATGGCCTATTCTGATTCTTTGGGTTCAGTTTCGTTTTCCCAGGCCCATCGTCTTATCATTCTTTATATGAATGTGTGCTATGACAGCATCAAAGGATGTCTGACAAATGAAAATGAATTGAAATTGAAATCATATTTTAAAATTTCGTCGAAAATGACTAAAATTTCAACGAGCTTTTTTAAAGACAAAGTTAACCGTAGAATCGGTCTATATTCGCTAGACCGAATGAAGAACCGACAGGCGACTTGCGAAATTCTCAATGCCCACGCTCTTATTATGCAACGATCGCCAAGGCACTTTTTATAGTTTTTTGTTTTTCCGTTGAAAAGCTTGCTTTTCTCCAGGGCCGCGGATCCGCGTTTCCACTGTTGAAAGGGCGATTTACTTATTCGCGATTGCCAACTGGCTTCCCACTCTAGGACGACCACACCTTGCCAACAAATAGGCCACCCTCCTACACCTGGCCCACTTGTCTTTTTTTTCTTTTTTTTGTTATTATTATTGTTTACCAATCTCTTCCTAGTATTCCGTGCGAAGGCTATCCGCATAAATGAGTAGTCTCGAAATCCTTTGCCGCTACCTACGGCGTAAATTGTATCATTTATGTATAATTTTTTAACGCTCTGGTTTTATGTTTGTCTCTCCTGACACGGCTGAAGGATAGATTCGTTTTAATCAATTTTAAACCTTTTCCTTTGCAATATCATTCAATATCATACCTTTTCATTCAATATCATTGAAGGAATGAAAACAATGGGGCCTTAGCAAAGCCTGAAAATAAAATTTATTTTTAAAAAAACCTTGACGTAAAAATTTGACAATTTGCGTACAAACGTACAATTGTCGAGGTTGAAACAAAACTGTAGCTAGGATCTATTTTTAAATGGGTGTTCTAGTTTCGTACAAGAACACCTCCCAAGTTACAGAAACGGCGTCATTGCGAAGAGAAAACAAGTCCATTTGAAAAAAAAAAAAATTAGCCCAAACACAAGACCCAATCTATGGAATAAGTCATCTCTACAATTTAAATAGAAATATTATTAATTAAATTAATAATATATTAAAATATTAGCCTATACATATAAAATAATTAAAGTTAATTAAAATAATTAATACTGAATATCTAAACTTTCAACATAACTAGTATGAAAACAATAAAAAGTTGACTTTTTTGGGTTTTGTTGCTTTTCTTCTTCAAACTTGTAAGTATTCGAGTAGAAAAATGCCTGGTCTATTTTTGGATATTAAGAGGAACGATGGAAAAATTAAAAACCAGACAGACCTGTTTGTTGTACAAATTCTAATTTAATAGAATAAAAAATAAATAAATAAATAAAAAATTCAACTCTACGAATATGTATGAATATTTTACGATAAATGTTCCAGAAATCGCCAGAATCCTGTTTAACGAGTTATGCTTATACATGTACTGAACATGTTTTGTTTTTTTACAACAAATTAGAAAAATAAATAAAGATATATAAGAATGCGGAAGTGATTTTGTTTTAATATAAGAAAGGAATATTTGAGCTGAATGTAAAATATTTAAATTTTGTTTATACACTATTGACCAGTCAACGATACCTTAAATGCCAGTATGAAAAGTAAAATAATTTTCCATCTTCCTTTTTTTAGCTTTATTTTCCTTTATGAAATATCAGTTTTGTCTTTTTCTATCCAATCATTGTTTTAATTGAAAAATGAATTTATTATTGAAGCTTTGGTAAGTTATTTTGTCATGTTCTCTAATTTTCCTATAAATTTTTATTAATCGTACACTCATGGTATTTAAAAAAATATGTTTGTGAGCAACAAAAGGATTATTTCGTATCAGTTAACTAATTTGCCGTTTTTAATGTTCCTAGTAAATTTGGTTAAATGTTTCGTAATTGAAAAAAAAGAAGATAAAGAGAAAAATTGCGAGACTATAATGAAAAAACTTATTTTAATTTGTGGCGATTTAGGTTTAAAGAATTTATATCGAATATATTTTCGGCTTTTAATATTCCCCGGAACTTTGTTTAATTGTTCTATAATTTAGAGAGAGTGAGAGGAATAGAAAATTGTGAGGTAATTATTTTCATTTTGTACTTAGATTGACAGGATTTCTATCGAGTATCTGTTAAATTATTTTTTTCTCTTTAAAGTTAGAAGTAACCCTAGTTAATTGTTCCATAATTAAAAATATTAGAGAGAGTAGTGAATGAGAGAGTGAGAGAGAGAGAGAGAAAGAGAGAGAGAGAGAGAGAGAGAGAGAGAGAGAGAGAGAGAAATAGAAATAGAAAATTGTGAGGCAATTATTTTCACTTTGTACTTAGGTTGACAGGATTTCTATCGAGTATCTGTTAAATTAATTTTTACTCTTTAAAGTTAGAATTCCTAATTAATTGTTCCATAATTAAAAATATTAGAGAGAGAGAGAGTGAGAGAGGGAGAAATAGAAAATTGTGAGACTTTTGTGAAAAACTTATTTTCATTTTGGACGATTTAGGTTTAAAGGATTTCTATCGTGAAACTAATTTCCCGCATTTGTTCCAACTAAATTCTTTCAATTGTTTCTTAATTAAAAAAGAAATTTAAAAAAGGGAGACATAGAAAATTGTGAGGCAATTATGAAAACGTATTTCCATTTTGGACGATTTAGGCTTAAGGGATTTCTATCGTTATCAGTTAAACTAATTTTTCCCTTTAATGTTCGAAGTAACCCCGATTAATTGTTCCAAAATTAAAAAAATATTAAAAACAGAGATAGAGGAAGAGGAAATTGTCGGACTTTTGTGAAAAACTTATTTTCATGTTTAACAATTTAGATTTAAAGGATTTCTATCGAGTAACTAACTTTCCGCTTTTGTTCCAACTAACTTCGTTGAAACAACTGTTTCTTAATTAAAAAATAAAATGAAAAAATTGAGAGGCAATTATGAAAAACGAATTTTTATTTTTCGCGATTTAGGTTTGAAGGATTTCTATCGAGTATTGGTTAAACTAATTTTTCTTTTTAATGTTAGAAGTAACCCTGATTAATTGTTCCATAACTAAAAAATATTAAAGAAAAAACGAGAAAGAAAGGGAGGAATAGATAATTGTGAAACTTTTGTTAAAAAGGTATTTTCATTTTTAACTATTTAAGTTTGAAGAATTTGTATCGAGTATCAGTTTAACTTATTTTTCTTGTTAATAATTAATTGTTCTATAATTTAAAAAAAAATTAAAGAGCGAGAGGAATAGAAAACTGTGAGACTTTATTGAAAAACTTCTTTTCATTTTGGACGATTTAAGTTTCAAACGTTTTGTGGAATACACGTAATTTTTAAAACTGAGGTTCTAAAGGGTATTTTCAATAATAAAAGGATTGACGATAAATTATGGATTGTTTAATTGTTATTATTTGGCCTTTTTCTTGGAAGGTTAGAAAAACAGTTCCGATGTACAACTTATCCGCTTCCTGTGTCATTCTCAAGTACAATCTACAAGAAATGAATTTCTTCATTGCAAAAAATGATACAGTTAGTCGTCAATATGTTTGCAACATCCCATTTTTATAGGTTTTTTTTTTTTTTTTTTTTTTTTTTTTTAAGTTTTTAAATTGTCTAATTGTCTTAAATTTTAGCAATAAAGAATTAAAGCGTACGTGAGAATGGCCCAGGATGCCGAAACGTTTCACTTTGGAACAATTTTTTTAAAACACCTTCAAGAAAAAGGCCTAAAAATGTCCCACATTAAACCATTTATAGAACTATCTGTAAAAAATTATTGTAAAGATTATTTTTGAAAATATTAAAAGCTTTTCGTGATATCGATTGATTTGAAAATATGTTGTTTTACAGTTTGTCATATTGATTATCGCCGTTATTTATAGACGTCCGTGATACTTCTTAATACCGTGATCTCTCCCCGAAAGGTGGAACAGGTTGAAAACAACTCTCAAATCTCTCACTCTCTCTCAATTGATGCCCCTTATCTCTCCCCCCCGTTCAAATATGGACCTTTCACTCCGCCCGTTAACGAAATCTGCCTGTAATTCGTAAATAATCTCAGGTCCAGAAATAAAAACCCATCTACCAGGATGAGAGGGGAACGATTAAAATCCAATTACGTTCTGTGTTCCGTGGTCTTTTTCATTTTGGCCTTCCGAGCAGCCGGGTCGAACATCAGTGAATGGGCACGTAGGAAGAACAAAAAAAAACTACATTCATTAATTCTTGGCCTGGAGCGAAAAACAGTAGGGTCTAAATTAGTGCTTCATTCAAAGCCTATTCACGGCTGGCACAAGGAAGGATTTTTTTCTTTAATTTTTATTTATTTAAATAATTCCTTACCCCTGTTTGATAAAGAGTCCTGATATGTTTGCCGATTTTGGCTCCGTAGTGGTGATGGTGGTAATGGTATTCTGGCAGGGTGGCCGTCTGGGATATCAGTTTATGGATGATGTCCTCAGAAGCGTAGTTGATTATCTCATGCTGGAAGACGATGAGCGGTGTCCTGGAAGCCGTTCCAAAATCGAAAAGCCACAGAATCGAAACACAGAGGAACCCCTTGACGCGCATAATTGCTCTTGCTTTGGCAAATTTGTGTATATCTGATCCCTTTGTCCTTGAATTTAATTCACTCCATCCTTTAATCGGATTACACTTGACACTGACCTGACTCCACAGGTTGTGGCGGTTTTGATGAACGGTCCACGTGAGGTGCGAGCGACTGAACCTCTACCACTCCTAGCAGCTAGCATCTTATGAATGAACCCCGATTTCTGTTGGAGGGGGTGACTACGTACAACACCTGGCCCCCATCCCCTCCAAGTGCATTCATTAGTGATCTCCAACGTTTCTTATAACTATTTTATTCTCTCCGTTATCCAAAATAATGGATTACCTGGACTTTTTACCACTATCGGCTTGATTCCACGTCCCCGTGGTTTTTCGACCGGGATGGAAATGGCCTCCGGCGCTCATAACGAGCTCCCGAGTAATAGCTCTGCCTTCATGAATGAGTTTTATGAGCGTTCGTGAATGAATGCCCTACTCCCCGACCCCTTTCTTCGCCCATTCTCGACGAAAAATTAACATAACATTTTTCAGACTCGACGTTTTAGGGTGGGGGGGGGTATTTGACAGAGATTGATAACGCCACAATCTTTTCCTTGTAACAGTGAAAAATCATGTTCGTAAAAAATTTTCAGAAAAAATATTTACAAAAATTGCTATTTAGGGGTTGAAGGAGTTGAACATGTAGGAACTTTTTTTGTAAATATTTATTTTTTTGTAAAAATATTATTTTAAGCTGCAGGTTTAGGCGTTGACACTGCGCTCATCACTGCAAAGGTACACGTAAAAGTTTATCTTCTGATTTTGTACTTTGTTTTTTAAAGATAAAATAAATAAAAATGTATCTCATACGGTTTTTAATGTTTTTTCCATTGATGTAATCAAATTGTCAATATATCGATATTGTCAATTATCAATAAGGGAAATCAAGAACAACTCCTCAAAGGTTTTACTTTTACATCTTCAGTTCTGGATTGTTTACCGAGGCCGGATCTGTGCCATTACACGTAGGTTATAGGGTTGTAAACCGCTGTAAAGTTTCCTTTGGATCAGTGTAGTCATTTCGTAGTTAGTACAATTCTGATTTTTCAACAAAATCCTCGGCATTTTAGAAAGTCGAACAATTCGAGAATAATTCTTCTCTTTTGTTGAACTTGAAAAAAAATTTCTCACCAATTTCTATTCAGGGGTTGAAGGAACTTAAAATATTTTTTAACTATGCCGCTTGTTTTCAAAATAATTATGTTTTACATTTTGAATTTGATCGTCTACCGATGGATTCTTTTCGTGTTTTTGCAAAGCGAATCGACTGATGTACAGGGTGTCCCGTGATTAGAAGTCAACAATTAAGGAGGTTATCAAATTTTGACTAAAAAGATTCTATCGTCCAAAGTCTTAGCAATTGTATTCGAGATATTTTACTTTTCAGGTTACTTCAACCTTTCACAACTTTATTCCATAAAATCCAACGTACCTCCAAAACCGTTAATCCTAATTTAATTTTTATTATATTCTAGGATTATATTAAGCATTAAAAATTAATTTGTTTTTTAGTGTAACTTTAAGCAAACAAAATACAGAATTACTTAGATGATAAACTTTTACCTGTTTCGTAAGTTGTTGACCCAAGTATGAGAGAAATTTTCATGTCACAGACAGATACGGCTATTGAAAGGTCAGTTACCACCAATGTACAATCTATTCTTCAATAATAACATTTGATCTTTTAACAAATGCGCCATTGTCCGGAAAAACTTAGTAAGATAGAGCGTCGTCACGGTAATAAGCAGGGTGAGGCAAGTCGTACTTTATCGCATTGCCATATTGCTCATATAAAACGTCACATTTTCTAGCTGTTCAATATTTGTCTCAAAATCAATATCCTTTATTAATATAATGAGGTACAGGGTGTCGCGCGAACGAACTTAAATACTTCAGGAGGTTTTTGTACGTGTCAAATTGGACTAAAAAGTATCTATTGTCTTGATTGTATTCGAGATATTTCACCTTTCGTTATTTTGGCCTTTCTCAACTTTATTCCAAAAAGTCCCTCGTATCTCATAAAATATTAATCCTACTGTAACTTTGATTAAATAAATGGAAAAAGCATTAAAAACCGTATGAGATAAATTTTTATTTATTTTATCTTTAAAAAAACAAAGTACAAAATCAGAAGATTAACTTTTACGTGTACGTTGCAGTGATGAGCGCAGTGTCAACGCCTAAACCTCCAGCTTAAAATAATATTTTAAAAAAATATTTACAAAAAAGTTCCTTCATGTTCAACTCCTTCAACCCCTAAAGAGCAATTTTTGTAAATATTTTTTCTGAAAATTTTCGCCTACCAAAAATACCTCGAATTTAGCAGTAAACACGATTGATTACTTGATAACTTCGAAACGACTACACAAAAAAACTTTACTTCGGTTTACAACCCTATAATCTGCACGTAATGGCAAATACCTGGCTTCCGTAAATAAATCCCAACCGGAGATATAAAAGAAAACATTTTGGTAGGCTGAAAGAAGAGAAAATAGAATTCAGAGGAGTCATGAATTTTTAAGTTGAACACCGATCATCAGAGAAAAAATACGAGAAAAGCTTATTCAGCCCAAAATTTCAATTTTTTATTTGCCATAAAAATTCGTATTTAAGGACTTTAAAGGGTGCTTAAAATAAATACGAATCGAAAGCAAATTTTTCGGTCTATTTTACTGAAAGCTTTGCGTTTTTGTAACTTTTCTTATACTAGGATAGCAATACAGTCCTATATTGTTTTCTTATACTAGGTTAGCAAACGGGGTTGACTGATATTACACCTTCAAATACATACATAACAAAGGCAAAAAAATTTAAAAATAGAAACTACATAAATTACTTAAAATATTTTCTTGTCGGGGCCCATTGGCAAGAAAGCGAAAAGATAAGAGTACAAATATATCAAATAAAATCTTACGGAAAGGCGGGAATGTATTTAGATCTTTTTTCAAACACCCAACTACACATCTATTTGGAACTATATCAATAATTAATAAATTGTCTCATTGAAGCAATCAAATTCAAAATTGGACCACTAACTCCACAATTCAAATTGTTGTACTAATTTAAAACCGAGAAACTTAATTCATCATTAATCATTTGTAAGTCGAAATTCGAGAGGTTATGTAAGTAAAACTATTTTGTAAATAATCGCCAATTCAACAATAGCACGGTCTAATCGGGGTGTAAATATGCTATTTCGTCAAATCGTTGAAAATTAGGCTTATTAAGATACCAAATAATGAATTTTTCCATATTTGTAAAACTAAAGTACAATCGTTTTTGCACGAAATTAAACTGGTCCCGTGAGATTTTGAGCTTTACAAGTGCTTTAGATAATTTTTGAAACGAATGATGAACTTGCAAATCGACATCCGCTGTTTGAAAAGTCTCGTCTTTTACGAATATTCTATGTTAAAAAATCTACTTTCCCTGCTAAAACATCATCTCCCTATTGGAAGAGGAATCGATGTATTCGGGTTTTATGGAGTAAATTGGTCGGCAATGAGAAAAAATCTACCCCAATCAGAAAAATTATATTTTTTCACTTTCGATACACATTCTTCCAAAACTCATCTACATATTGAAACGAATTTTTTTTTCATTTTGTAGATCAATCTTTGGCAAACAATCGTAGAGAGCAATGTTTCTGAAAAGCCACCCAGGAGCAGAGAAATATTTTTTTTATTTTAAGAAAAGGTGTCAAATTTGGTCACAATTTTCGATTATGCCAAAAATGAATGAATATCTATTTTGTTAAACCCCTAGCTACGAATTCAATAAAACAAAGAGAAATAGTTCGAAATAGACCAAATAGCTTTCGAGAAAACTGTACCGAAAATTGCATCCTTTTTGATCTACCTTTGAACAACAAAATGCCCTTGAATAATTGCTGAAATATGGTTACAGTATTACAGTTTGATGTTTAAACAAAATAACTAAATCTATAGAAAAAGAAATACAAATCTGCATTAAAATACCTCGAGTAGAAGTTGGTATAGAAAAAGAAAAGACAACAAAAACCAGCTCGTAGATCGTGGGTTCGATTCTCACCGTCGCCCTGGAATTTTTTGAACGCCATCTCTAACAGGCAAAGAAGTAAGGCTATTAAAAAAATATACAAAAATATTAATAATAATAAAAACCAGCTGTTCATTCGAAATACTATCGCTACCCTCGTTGCAGTTGTTCATAAAATAACCAGAAAAGGAGAAACAAATAGTAAGGATCAAAAAGGTGGTCAAGTCAAAATTCAGTTACCGAATTATTTCAAACAAGTCGTTTAAAAAAAAATCTGTACACTCTGCCAATTCTATCACAATATTTGCTCGAAAACTTATGAATTCCTGGGCTATCAGCAGATTTTAAACTTCGGACGCGCGTTAGTCGAAATATAAGCGGATTTTACACGATACACAAATTGCGTGAAACGTTCGTAATCGTACATAAAAATGTAATGTTTGTCCTGGAATATGTTGTGGGAGAGGTTTTTAACTCCATTGTCCCTCTGTTCACGCTGTTTCTACCAACCCGTCATAATCGTTGAATAATTGGTAATTTCATCACCTGCAACTTAGAATCGAAAAAGCCCATTGTCTTGTAATTTTTTGTTCAACTTGTGAAATTAGAAATTGCGTGTGAACAGCTTATGTGTTCCTCGGGTCCGCCTCTTCCTGCTCTGTCTATGAAGTGACATTTTGTGAACAGACATCTATCAAACAACTTATTCTGTCAAAATTTTCAAATAAAACTCATGAATTTCTTCTTATATAGTCTCACAATTTTGATAAATATTTCATCTTCATATGGACAAACTATCACTATATTTCGTCCTAAACAGATTTTCAGTTATATTCTAATTTAAGGTTGATTCTAAATGCAAAATTTACCCTTTTTTCCCTTTTATTTTATGAAACAGAAGTCAATTTTATTGAATTTAGAACCATTCGAGATCGCTTTATTCACCTTTGATGTTAAGACGAATGGTTTATCTTAGATTTTTCATTTATTGATGCCTTGTGCTTAACTTAATAAGTAATTTAAATTTAAAAATATTAGTCGAACATCGTTACTCCTTGTTTTGTACTTGCTTGCTTCTATTCACTCGGACAAGAATTTACGCCATCATCAATGTGTTCGTATCAACCAACCCTGGCCTCATAGCAGCCTCATTCGCCGCGGAACGATATAAAAGGTCGCACCCGGTGACGATACTTCAATGTTTGCTTTAATCCGACCGAAAACACGTCCAGTATTCCGATAGAAAACGGATGGCAGTCATATTTACAAAAAAACTCTTATTTATGAGAGAGAATCTCATGCCCCTCATTTCAAGATACTTTTTAGTAAGTACATCTGCTCGAGAAAATTATTCTGGGTCGTTAACCGTCCTATGCAGGCCATACTTAATCAGTGATGATGCTGTAGTAGAATAATAAGTAGGACAATTTCAAAATAATCCTATGAATTGTATATGTTATAAATATAATTTAAAATAAATAATCTATATGGTATGGTATGGAGGAAAAGGATAATAGGAAACGGGATTGTATTCCCCAGGCACTGCAGCCTTCTGGCTTATTGTAATACCTTCCTAGTTGCTTAGTTTAGACAATAGACTCAATCCTTCTTCTTAGAAGTATTAGGTCGTTAACTGTTGCTGCTGCAATTTGATTCCCTAAGTCTTTTCCGTACGTTAGGTTAAACCTCCATTGAGCTGTTGCTTCGCATTCGAAGATGATATGGGTGGCTGTTTCCTCCTCCTCATTACATAATCTGCAAATGGGATCATCGCTGTACATACCCATGTTGGGTAGATATTTTCTCAGATACCAATGACCGGTTAGTAGTCCTACCACTCCTCTGAGTTTGGCCCTCTCCAATTGCAGCCGTGTTTTTGCCAGTCTCGGTGAGGGTTGTTTCATCATACGTTTACTATGTCTAGCACCGCTAGAGTTTATCCACCTCCTTTTGTTTTGCTTGGATCCATTCTGCGATGGAGGATTCTATATTTGTTTATGTTATCCCAAGAATAGGTTCGGGGCCTATGTATGGTCTTGCAGATCCTCCTCTGGCCAGTCTGTCTGTTTTCTCGTTACCCAAAATTCCCCTGTGCCCTGGCACCCAAGATATCATCAGGTTGATGTGTTTCCCCAGGTTTTGGAGATTTTGGATGCATTCACTGACTAGTTTTGATGTGATTCTTTTACATGCTAATGCTTTAATAGCTGCTTGGCTGTCTGATCTTATGAGGATTTTTTTTGTCAGTGTAACCTCTTTTAAGATTTTCCAGGGCACAAGCATTGTTGGCATGTATTTCCGCTTGAAAGACCGAAGTGTACTTCCCTAATGAATTTGATTGCTCATGCTTTGGGCTTGTACAGAAAACGCCTGATCCGGTTCCTTCGTTTGTTTTGGAGCCATCTGTGTACCATATCATTGTATCTGATGCTCTCCTGTGTTCTTCCTCTCCTTTATAGGAAGTTGTGAAAATTGTTTCTGGAATAATCTATATACTTCTGGGCACATTTTAAATAAAACCTTGTCATTTCTAGCTGTGATGATGGACAATGACTTGTTGGAAACTTTAAAAAAAAATTAATTCTCAAATATTCTCATTAATAGCACACGATACATTTTTCTACTTGAATAATGCTTGACTGTCTTGCTTGATTCTTAATTTAGTTATGTTTTCATTGTTAGTTTATGTTAGCTTAGTGTCAATTGTACTTATGAAATTTCTGTCTGGACGAGTACTTATTAAACTTTCTACGTGCCGTGACACGAGGCATGTTTGCTTGGGCATATTTGAAATTAACACAGGCTGGACTAGATTTGAATATAAAAACTAATTCACAGCCCATTTTTTAAAGCAATTGCTCAATTTTTCTTACACAAGGTTTAAATGACAAAAACAGTTTTTATTGAGTTACGTTGAGATATCGACATGTTAAACCAGGTACGCCCTTTTATAAATAATCTTATTTAAACTTGATTTATCTCTGTTTACCCTCTGTTGGCTCTTTGAAAAGGAAACATCCGAGTACGGTCAAAGTAAAAAATCCTGACAACATGAATCAAGAATTTTATAACGTACCTATTATTGGATAAAATAATTGTTACTTGTGGTATTTTTTGGTGGAATTTAAAAAAAAAGTTTCGATTATTGTCAGAGTAAATGGAACTGACGCTAATGATACTTTCTCTCTCTCTCTCTCTCTCTCTCTCTCTCTCTCTCTCTCTCTCTCTCTCACACACACACACACACACACACACACACACACACACACATATATTATATGCACTAAGTAAATTGATAATCTCTTTGCAATAGTATTGCAATTTCTTTATCTAGCAACCTCTCTCTTTGCGCTGCTTTTTATTTCTATTAAACTGTACCATTTTTTTTGTCTCTCTCTTCAATAAATATAATTTTTTTTTCACTTTTGCAATGTCTCTCTCCTCGCCTCTCACTGGCGATACCTCTTTCTTTGTTTTGTTTTTTCATCTCTCCCTATTGAGATCACCTCGTTTCCACATTTCTCTCCTCCTTCTCTCTCTCTCTCTCTCTCTCTCTCTCTCTCTCTCTCTCTCTCTCTCCTCTCTCGCTTTTTTACTCACTCACTCATTCACTTTCTCTCTCTGTCTCTCACACACACACTTTATATGCACTAAGTAAATTGATAATTTCTTTATAATAGTATTGCAATTTCTATATCCAGCAACCTATCTCTTACTTTGCCTTTTTTATTTCTATTAAACTGTACCGACTTTTTTTCTCTCTCTTCTATAAATATAAATGTTTTTCCAACTTTTGCAATCTCTCTCCTCGCCTCTCACTGGCGATACCTCTTTCTTTGTTTTGTTTTTTCATCTCTCCCTATTGAGATCACCTCGTTTCCACATTTCTCTCCTGCTTCTCTCTCTCTCTCTCTCTCTCTCTCTCTCTCTCTCTCTCTCTCTCTCTCTCTCTCCCCCCCTGGTTCATCCCGTCTACTGTTCCTCTCTCACTCTCTCATTTTTACCCCCCTCTTACTTCTCTCCATCCCTCGCTCACTCTCTCGCTCTTTCTTTCTTTTGCTCTTCATTCTTCATTCCCAATCACTTCCTCTTACACCTTATGTACGATATAAACAATCGGGAAAGGCTCAGGGCCTACAAAGCTTTTCTATGTGCAACTATGTATAATAATCTAAATCGACTACTTTCATAAGCATATGCATCAAGTGGGCACAATTATAAAGATATATTGTAAAATGGATTTCTGGTCTTTCTGGATATCGACAATGTTAATACACAACGCAAGTATGAATAAAAAATTAATCATTGCAAGGTTATTTACGTTTATTGTGTTAATCTTGAGCGTGTTATTTTCTTATGTAATATGTAAATACCGGATATTAAATCCTGTGCATTACCGCTTGAAAGGATTGTACGTTGAAAAATGGTAAATTGGAAGGAGACGCACCGGAGAATGGGCCTATTAAAAATGGCTGAATTGCAGTGTAAGAATTAGTAAAGATAGAAATGACGCTAATGATACGAACTGGAACTGGTTACGTTTCCGTTCTGAGAACTAATGCTCTGCCAGTAACAAAAAGGCAATGGGGAAAATGAATCGCATCGCCAATTGGATTGCTTCCCGACTCCCTTCCTACAGGAAACTTTAATAGCCCTGGATGACCGGATGGACGCGATTATTTTTTTCCAAAAACCGTTCCTTTCCTAGACAATACAAATAAATAAAAACATAAACAAAAATAACACGTAAGTTTCTGTAATCGGATGCTAAGCCGGTATAGCGCATATGTCATGTGTTTTGGTGTTTGTATTGCAGAATGTTATCGCTGACCTCGCCCCCACCTGATTTCTCAATCAATGAACATGCACTACGCATTCATTCTTAAACCGTGGTTGTAAGATTGAAACTTTTTATTTATACGATAAAAGCAAAACAGTATCACAAGTTAAATAGAATCGAATATGTATGTGTATACAAAGAAGATAAAGCTTTCGCACTGGTATAGATTCCCACAAGGAAAAGACCGTTCGGCCCGTAGTGTCCAAATTATTCAAATTGGCATGCCTGAATACTGGTTGTAGTTTTGAAAAGGTTCGATTCACTAAAAAAAGGATTCCACCCTGTCAGGATGTCAAAGTATTTAAATATAAACGATAGATATATTTCAATCGATCTCATAAAAATGTTAACTGGAAACTTTTACACAAACTTTTCTCTCTCTCTCTCTCTCTCTCTCTCTCTCTCTCTCTCTCTCTCTCTCTCTCTTTCTCTCTCTAAAATGTAGGCATTTTCAGATAATGATTGATTCAAATATAAACAAATGTATACTGTAAAAGAAGAAGTGAGAAATAAATTTAAAAAAAAATATTGAGTTGTTGAAGAGATACAATGTATTTAAATATTATGATTTTTCTTTTCGCTTTTTTTCCTCCCATCTAATATATCGTAGCTTGAAAACCGCAGTACAGCGTAGAAATATAAAATCAGTAAGAGAATAATTCAAATATATTTGTATATATAGTAGTATTTCTATCTCCCTTTAAAGGTCAAAAACGAAAATAAAAAATGTGAAATTCAAGTACAAGTCTCAGATTTATGATAGAGATACTAGGCTTGCATACTACCGTCTACGAGTCGTTAAGCACAAATCCAAAACTTTTAATAGGTCATTCTCAGTAAAAGGTGCAATAACTTTTTCGAGAATCCCTACATACATAAAACTATGAGAACTATCAAAGATTTCCAGAATAGTCTTAAAAATCACCTCTTATTAGGTTATGATTGATGCTAAAAATTCACTGTCTTAAATTTAACTTCTTTTGTTGTTTTTGTTTTATTTTAGTTTTTTATATTACTGTGTGGTGATTAGTGACCGTTAATCGATATTTATTAATCATAATATTAATCGATGCGGTCTGGTGTGATGTAGGTTTCAGAAAAACATTTTCTTTATCGTGCCAATGTTTCAATCTTTATTGAGATCATCTTCAGGGCTCAAAGTGTTTGTCTTCTGTGTAATTGTGTCATTCTTGCGTGTCGTGTCGAGAGTACCCAATTATTTTTATTTGAAGTTTTATTTCTAGGTTTATATTGACCATATAATTCATGATTTGTACTAAATTATATTCAAAAAGTGTTTTTGTTCACTTATTTTATTAGTAATTTACTTTTCAATTGCTCAATTATTCTGTAAATTAGAATA
This sequence comes from Cimex lectularius, assembly GCF_000648675.2. Taxonomy (NCBI): domain Eukaryota; kingdom Metazoa; phylum Arthropoda; class Insecta; order Hemiptera; family Cimicidae; genus Cimex; species Cimex lectularius. Next base: position 823,729 of record NW_019392806.1, read on the forward strand.
TTTATTTCAATAGGCAGTTTGAAGTAAATATGTATGTAGTTCAATGTAAAACGAATAGATGTAACATATTGGCCACAAAAATCAGGTTATTCGAAGTAATTAATGTTTAATAAATCGGAAGTAGAGTACATGTAGTAACTTATTAGTTTTTCATATTAGATGTAAGAATGGCCTATAAGTCCAAATCTTCTGTGATTGATCAATAAAGCGTTCATCATCATCATCATATCTCTCTCTCTCTCTCTCTCTCTCTTTCTCTCTCTCTCGCTCTCTCTCTCTCTCTTTCTCTCTCGCTCTCTCTCTCTCTCTCTCTCTCTCTCTCTCTCTCTCTTATTTTCTTATTAAACTCTACCAATCCTCCTATCCTCCTTTTTTTACTCTCCTTCTTATTTTGGTGTTTCTTTCTTACTCCTGCCTTTTTTTAGANTCTCTCTCTCTCTCTCTCTCTCTCTCTCACTCACTCACTCACTCACTCACTCACTCACTCACTCACTCCCTCCCTCTCCATCTCTCTCTCCTTCTCATTATCTATCTTTTTATTTGGTCGGTATAGATTTATTTACCTATCTCCTCCTCCCTCCATCATCACCCCTCTCTCCACAACGCTAATCTATATTTGTTCCCTTCCTCTTCTCTATCTTTTTACAGAAAGCAATACATTTAACCTGTTAACAATAATAAAATAATCTAATTTGGGGGAGGGCTAACATAATTTTGGCCTTTGCAAATAAGAATAACTATTTTTCGACAGTAGAATATGGAATATAGATGAATAATATATTTTTGATTGAGGGAATAGCGAACATTAGCCATTGTCGGACCCAATTAAAAATATTTCTTTTTCCTTATTTTTACTCATCATATGCTACTCCGGCTCATCTATTCCTGATCTAATCTAGGAAGTGGTTTTAAAAAAAATTGAAAGTGTTCTAGGGTATTTGAATAATTTATAATAAAATATGGGGTTGTAACTAAGGAGAGACGACTGCTATCTCATTTCGCGCCAGCTACAAATAATTCCTTCTCTCACTCCCTCCATTGTTCAGCAGGCATTCTTCAAATATTCCTCGGGAGATCATCCGCCACGATCAAGGACGGTGATCATTTACTTTCCTTATTCAAAAACGGTCATGTAATCTGGCTCTTTTTCGGTTAGAAGAACGAGAGGTTTCGAGCTCAAAGCTAATTTCATTTAAAAACCACCCTTATTATAAATTCTAAGATGTGTATTGTCGGAAAAATTATACAAAACTTAGTACATTAAAATTTATATTAAAGAAGTTTGAATGTTTACAAACGAAAATGACCAATATGCAACCTTGTAGTTAAAGAAGCAAGTCATTGTTTTTGGGGTCGTAACAATAGGTAGAAAAATGGTCCAATCAACGTCCAATTTTGGTCAGCAAAAGTGGCATCGGGCTAACCCGCAATTTCCGTTACGACCGTTGCCTCGTGTAGATTTACAAATGCCCCGGTTTTTTAAGATCAACTTTGAAAATATTTAAATTTGATTCACTGTCCGTAAATCATTCTTCTCTGAAAACCTGGAGATTGAATGATGAAATGAGAAGGAATAAGGTGTTCTTTTTTAGTGATTTGATCTGCTTTTAAGAAGGTTTTTTAGAAGGTTATATTGTCTAATGACTTCTACTCCTTTGGGACAACTGTGCGGATTCAAAATAAATCTTTTTTAGATGTCAAATCCGAAATATAGAACGAAGGAAGAGGAGAATCGTTGAAGGAAGCAATACGGCGGTGGGTGAAAGTTATTTACTAAAATTTGATTTAGTTGAGACTGATCCTTTACTTCTTCAACCATTCTTCCAAACAGGAGATATGGTCCTGGAGGTTTCTGAAGACTACTACTGGGTCTTGGTTTACTGACGGCGGTATCATCTGCATATGTGAGGAATTATGTATCCTGCGGAACACCCGCGTCTTTATTAGATGAAGGGAAGAACGTTCTATTCGTACTTAATCGAGAGATAGGATTTTAGCATAAGGCAATAAATTGATGGAAGGATGCCCTTGGGTTTCCTGAGCAAGTCCGGGTGTACTCGTCTTTTTTTCAGGGGGTTTAATTTTTATGAAAACACTCGAGCAATATTCCTTCAGATCAAGGGAGGACGCGATATTGATTACCTACCAATGGCACTGTTAAATGGAAGAATGATTTTGTCTGCGTACGAATTGATGCGATGAAATGACTTTGAAACTATCAAGGATATAGGTGTTGCAGGAGAAATTTTTCAAGTAATGACAATGATGATAGAGCGATATGATAAAGAGAGATGCTGGGTTTTTGAAGAATGAGTATAATTACCATTGAATTGGGAAATAGGTAGTTCTAAGAACTGAGTTGTGGTAACGAGAATTATAGCTCTTTTGGGATGATTTTTAGAAGAGGTTTGTTGCAGTAAGGTCAAAACTGGAGGAATTTTTTACTGGAAAGTGACCGATGAGTGAAGTGTTTAAGGTTAGTTTTCTGAAAGTATGGCGCGTCCGTTTATTTGACAAGTACTGTATGGAGATTAATGGGAATGTCGTGTATATTAATAGAGAATGGGACCAAGGATGCACCCAAGGGAAGGGGGAGAAGAATGTTCTCGGACAAATAATATTTTAGGACAGGGCTTCCCAAACTTTTTTAACCTGCGGATTCCTTTCACATGCTGAAAGGACGGCGGTGCATTTATGAGGAGCATCACGATTGATAGGAATGTCGTGCTAAATAAACAATAAGATCAAGGAACGTAGTTGGATGCAGAAGAAGGAGGTCTCAATTCTTACTTGTATGCGCCCCTATCGAATAGGTTAATGAAAGTCCCAGAGCATGCCCGGTTGCCACAGCTATTAACTTTAAATTTCCAACTTTTTTCCGTAGTCACAGTGACACCCGATGATCTAATATCATCATAATCCATTAAACTGTCTAAAGAAGCGTTCGTAATCAAGAAAATGCATAAAATAAACCTCCAATTTAGGAAATTATAATCTTGAATCTGTCTTTTCTGGATATTCAGGTACAGCCAAAATATTTAGACCAGGATCGCACTGGAGAAAAAGTCGTTTAAAGTACATCTCACTGTTTGAAAAATTACTCTGAAGGCTTTAGAGCCCAGCATTAGAAATTCGAACTAAATGAGTAAATACAACATGCCATCTTTAGCACAAGCATCCTTGATGATGTATGGTATCAATTAGAATGTTAGCATATGCAGGGCGTTTAAATTAAGTCGATTGCTTCAATTTTATTCCATAATAATCGCATATTATTTTTTTTTTAAGTGTGATGTGTAGTGACCGTTAGTCAATGATTATTCGGAGATCGTGAGATGCGGTCCGGTGTGACGTAGGTTTTAGAAAAACATTTTCTTTATCGTGCCAACGTTTCGATCTTTATTGAGATCATCCTTGTGTTGTCTGCATTTCAGCAAAAAAGTTCTCTGATAAGTACTAAGTAAGCTAAAAGTATACTGAAGGAATCGCCAACAATGAGAAGAAACTCGCATCGGCTATCGATCAGAGAACCTTTTTGCTGAAATGCAGACAACACAAGGCCCTGAAGATGATCTCAATAAAGATCGAAACGTTGACACGATAAAGAAAATGTTTTTCTGAAACCTATATCACACCAGACCCTCAACTCTAGACTCACAAGAATGACACATGTACTCAGAAAACAAACACTTTGAGCCCTGAAGATGATCTCAATGGAGATCGAAACAATTAATTAAGGTTTTTAGTTGAGATAAAAAAGTCAATGGCACGAGCGGGATTCGAACCCACCATCTTCGGCTAGATACGCCGCTGCTCTACCACTTGAGCTATCGTGACCTCACTTTTTTATCTCAACTAAAAACCTTAATTAATTGTAATATATTAATTGGTCAAGCGGACCACGAAATTAGTGAATTTAGAGATCGAAACGTTGGCACGATAAAGAAAATGTTGTTCTAAAACCTACGTCACACCAGACCACATCTCACGATCTCTGAATATTTTTTTTTTTTAATTGGATGATGTCTCGAGTTATGTGTGCTACATAGTACTCTCGTCATGATCGAGATTTGTTTTTACTGTTCGAGGACCAAGCGAGTAAGATAAATCAAATCCCAGGCCGGAGCGAAAGTCCAGTTTTACGAAAGTTTTTTGTACATCACCACGCCGGTATTTCATCCTGATTTATTCGAACGCCCCTTAACGGTCCTTTTTCAATTAATTACTTTCTAGGACTCACCCCCGCTTTCGGCTCTGGAGTAGGGGAAAAAGAATTTACTGGAGACAAGCTAAATTAGCATATGAATAGTTTGGGAAGAGGACGAGGAATATCGTCCATTTAGACCTTCTTCTCCCTCCTCTGGGTTCAATGCGTGCCAATCGTTACGCAACCACTCCTTACTTCCTTCGGCGGTCCCTTTCATTCTGAAAATCTTTCTCCAGCTTCATCACTGTCGTTATACCTTCGTAATTACTTTTTCCCTAACCCATCAGGCGGATTTTGGGTTACAGAAACGTATTGGATTTCTTACATAACTCATCGTCCTTATAGGCTCCTAAATGGCACAAGTAGATAATCCATTCATTGTGGATCATTCCTGTCCTCTGAATGGAGGAAGGTTGGCAGCCGCGCACAACAATGCTCCCCTTTGTTGCCATTGTTGTCTGCAACTCGACACTCTTTCTATGGGAACATTATTAATACAATCACAAATAGTATATCACCGTCTCAATGCTTTGGTATTACTTTTGGCCACCGTGGCTCCGGAAAGCGGCCAAACAAATAATTATTATCACCGCAATCTTGAAAGACGGCGGTTGGACTGCCAGGGAGACCTTTCCCGTCGTGAACACTTTGTGCGCAGAATTACTTCCGTTTTTAAGCCCTTTCTTTCGCCCATGAAAAGGATAGTACGATTTCCTTTGCGACATTGTTGACTAAAGCTTGTTTCTGCAATTCAACACTTTATGTACTAACAGTGATAAAGATCTTATCAAAGTCCCCCTGGCTCGGTATTGCTTTTGCCTTCAATGGATTGGTAAACAGACCCGACTATTATGTACACCGTAGCCTTGAACGTTAGCTAAAGAAGACCATTCTGCCTCCTCATTGTGCGTAAAAACCTTCAGGTGTCGTAGAATGACTTCCGTTTCATACTTATTTTTAAACATTGCATCCTTGAAAATGAAACTCCATGTTTCTTTTTTGAATTAATATCTGCTCTTTAACTACCAACCTTTTATGAAAAGAATTGGTGAAACCCTGCAGAGCAATGTTGGCTAGTTAAAACATGAATTAATGAGTTATCGACAATGATCACTTCTCGCTGGTTTACGTTTCATCCATTAGTTTTGGTTTCATGCTATCTTCAGTGAGTGTTATGATGACGACGGAATTCTAGGATGTTTTTCATCCCTTAGTTCAGTTCAATCGACTCGATCCTACTCATGTGAAGTATGCATTAGATCATTGAATGCCATTGTTTAATTGTTTTCCATGTGTCTTCTTGCTTCGCATTCGGGTGGTGTTTTTCTTACTCCTCATTGCATAGCATACAAACGGGGTCATCATTGAATATATGTTGGGTATGTTTTCTCAAATACCGCCATCATTCCCCTGAGTTTTACCCTACCTAGCTGTCGCAAATGTGTCTAGCACCTGTAGAGTTCTTCCACCTCTCCTTTTGTTTTTTCCGTAGACCCATTCTGAAATGAAGGATTCTGAATTTGTCTTTGTTATCCCATGTATAGATTTAGGGTCTATGCATGGTCAACGTTTACATTGCCCGGTACTCGTTTGTCCTGGCACCCAAGCTATTGCCAGGTTGTTGTATTTCCCCTGGTTTTGTAAATTTTAGTCGCCTTCACTGGCTATTTTAGATATGATGTATTATACGTGATTCATGGAGTAATTCGCTCTTATGTGTAGTGCATATTGAAAAACGAAATAGGCCAAGGATGCTTCCATGAGGAACACCTGAACAAGTGCGTAAAGGTGAAGATTCACTTCCCTAATGGACTCGACAAAATTTGTCAGATATGATTTCAGTATGAGATAGTACCCATGAGATGTTCTTACTTTCCAAAGTAAGTTCGAGTGCCAGATTCTCTCGTAGGCCTGTTCGAAATCAAGTAAAGCACCTAAGAAATGCTGCTTTTGTTCAATAGAAGAGGCTGTCAGCGAGTGACAGCAAATAATCTTCGGAGGAGTTTTTCTAGAATTTTGGCAAGGATAGTTATACTATCGGGCCGATATGAACGAGGAAAATCAGAAGGTTCATTTGCTTTATGAATAATTTTAATCATTGAGAACTAACTTTGTAATGGAAAATATGTGGTCCTGAAGGTTGTACTTTAAGTAAAGTAAACTTCAGTGGGGCAGATTTTATAATATATATTTTTGTTGTAATTAAATCATATTCATGAGCTTTTCAAAGAGGTCGTTGTTTAACAGTGTGTCGGATATAGATAATCTTAGGAGGAGGAAAGAATTGCAAGGAGATGGTCAGGTTGTGTTCAATGTCATGCTGATAAATCTGATCAAGTTCTTTAAACTCCAAATCAAATAAATATTTTATTAATGAGAAATGATTCGTGAAAATTTAACGCTTATTACTACCATTACTGTCAGTAGTTGAAAGGGCATGCAGGGGAGTAACCTTTATTAATTTAGTATGTGATAACACGTATCACCATTCAGACATAGAAAGACATAGACATAGAAAAGTAGTAGGGAGCCAGTTGAAGGATTATTTTTCCTTCATGATGAAACTAGAATAGAGATGCTAGAGGATGTTGCCCACTAAAGAAGTTTTTTTTGCTACCTCCATCTCTCTAAAATCTTCAAAATCAGCAAGATAATTTCCGTTGTGAACTTATGTTTAAGTTTCTGGAGCATTTTGGCCCGCAGTTGATGATAAAAAGATAAATTCTTACCATATATTATTATATATAATTTTTTCTTTGGCTTTAATTCCACACGTTGCATGGCATTTTGGCAGAATACATCTACTTATCTTCTTGTCACACAGAGTGTTTGCGTTTCTCGGTCTAGACGTGTGAACTGGTCGCAATTAGAGTTAGTTCGTGACCGTTGTACCTGGAGGTTAAAAGTTCATAATGTAACAGTCCGCTCGTGTCCCATCAAATACAAAGCAATATCGTTTTTTCTCTGTTTTTCCCCCTGGTCCCTTTGTAACGGCTGGTTTATCCTCTTATTACGTTCCATATTCCAATTTTGGTTCGTTCTAATAGACGATGCTGATTTGACACGTGAAAGCAGACAAAGAGTAAAAATCTAATAAAAGAAAAAAAAATTCTGTAAACCTCTTTTACATTCCCAGCATCCAGGACCAAAAGTTAAGTATAAACTTAAACTATAAGTTAACTAAAACTATAAACTTAAAGTATAAAGTAGTGGCGATAGTCTTGTTTCCTCCTTTCATAGTGCATCACGGAGCGTAAATACTTGATTTTGTGGTGATTATGCTGCCGTATTCTACCAACTAACTATTACGAAGTTAAATCGATTTTAAACGTATTTATGAATCACACGACACGACGAGGTGCCAGGATAGTCCAAAAATCATGATATGAAAGCAACGGATAAACGGAGTGAACTAACATCGTCATTGATCTTTTTTTTTGATCTGGGTATTATTAGTATTAGTCATGTCAAGAAGATAAGAACGATGAGATGCAGGTAAAATGTAAAAGCTGATGTAATGTAATGATGAAATTTGGGTAGTTTCGTAAAAAGGGAGATAGAGAGAGAGAATAAGAGACGAGACAGACAGTCTGGCACATAGACAAGCAGAGGACCAGAGAGACAGTAAAACGGACTTACTAATAGATATATAAACAACAATTCTCAATTAAGAAAAGAGAGAGAGAGAGAGGGAGAGAAAAGTAACCATGAGAGCAAGAAAGGATTGAAAGAGTGAGAAAGCGAAGAGAGAGAATAATAGAAGACAAGAGGCAGAAATACTAACACACAGACAAACAGAAGGCCAGAGAGACAGAAAAACAAACTGCCTGATAGACACACATAGAACAACAAAGAATAAGAAAAAATGAAGTAGAGAGTGAGAGAAGAGTAAATGGACGTAGCGAGAGGAAGGAAAGAGGGAAAAATTGCTCAAACAGACAGACAGTGTCTCGTAAAAATGAGAGTTCAAGAAAGAAAACACAAAGGAGGTGGAGAAAATGCAACTCGTTCATCGTAGTTTGGCAAACAGAGAAAGAATAAGAGAAGAGACAGAAAGGCTATTAAATAGACAAACAGAGGACCAGAGAGACAGGAAAACAAACTGACTAATAGATATATAGAACAACAAAGAATAAGAAAAATAGCAATTGAGAAAAGAGAGGGAGAGAAGAGTAAGTATGAGAATGAGAGCACGGAAGGAATGAAAGTGTGAAGAGTGAGAAAACGAAGAGATAGAGAGAGAGAGAGAGAGAGAGAAAGAGGGAGAGAGAGAATGCAGAAATACTAACACACCGACAAACAGAAGGTCTGAGAGAAAAAGAAACAAACTGTCTGATAGACACACAGAACAACAATAATAAGAACAAGAGACAGTGGGAGAGAAGAGTAAATGGAAGCAGCGAGAGAAAGAAAAGAGGGAAACATTGTATAAACAAACATACAGTGTCGAAGAGTGAGGGCAAAGAGTATGAAAAAATGCAACTTGTTCAGTGTAGTTTGACAAACAGAGTGAGAAAGATAGTAAGAGAGAGACAGGAAGACTGGCACGTAGACAAACATAGGACCTTGTATTCTGTTCAATAAGTATGACTCTACTATTCGAAAATATTCGTCTATGAATCTATACACTTCTACTTTGGCAACTTCTTTACCCTGCATGCACAAATGTCCAGTCGCTATAGTCTCATTTGTCTCTTTTATTGCGATTTTTTGGGTCATGATTTTCTTTCTATTTTGGATAAAGATGGGAATTTAAACATATTGAATTAAATTTAATAGTAACACGCATTCCTTATTTGCTGAAGAACGAATTAAAGGCATTTACACTTAACGTACCTCTGCTACATCTAGATCTAGTGGGAAAACAGTAAACATTCTTGTTTTTTATACGTCACACATTCGTACATATTCGTTCAATTTCTGCTAATCTGCTAGATTCTGTACTAGAAACCTTTAAACTTTACGTTGTGTAAACGATTACCTTTGCAACATTTGGACCTACCGTATTCGTAAATGACGAGTGGCTATACCGCGTTGGATCTTTTTATTGTGCCTCTTGGAATATAATTTGGTTTCTTTGGGGGGATTTAATAGTACTATGGATTCCTTATTTGTAAAATGTCTTTATTTTCGGGCCGATGTGTGAAAGGAAAGTCGTTGGCGTTGTAAATGGAAGCTTGATTTGTAATATAGTTCCCTGGACGCTTCAACCTATCCAATGAGATTTATCGTTTCATTCAAACGTTCCTAGATTCCTCTTAAAATGTTTTATCTGGAAACGGATTAAATACCTTTAAAATTTACTTGCTTAGGTAACGTCTCGCCCCAAGCCCTATAGTCACGTTGACTCCTGTAGTTGATCTTGCGACTTGATTTCGTTTATTTTTTGCAATTTATTTATATTATTTAAAGTCATCTACAAACCCATCTGTAAAATACTTTTATTTTCGTAACATCCGATATCTGATAGAACATTTATGTAACTATCCAACATCTGGACCTAAACACCGATATCCCGTGGCTATTGTCGAATTGGCTCTGTCTATTAAGCATCTTGGGACAAGATTTTGTTTCTTTGGTAGGTTTTTAGTATACACGGAAACCTCATTTAAAAAGTCTTTATTTTTGAACTAGCTAATATGCGAAAGGATAGTCCTTGAAGGAAAGGATAGTAAAATGAAACATGTATTTCATGTATGGTGATGTAGTTCCTATCTAGTGTGATTTATTGCTTCATTCACATATTTTTTAGGTATTCTCCCGATTTGAAAGATTGCTCTTAAAATGTTTATCTGGAAAAAAGGTTAAATACTTTTCAACTTTACGCGCCTTTGCAACATCTCGCCACAAGTCCTTCAGTTCAAAGACTATACTCGCATTGGCTACTTTAATTATAGTTTTGAGGCATAATTTCCTATATTTTGTGTAATTTATTATTTTTATTCAAATCTGAGAGTATTTTGACGTAATGCATGAGTTTTAATAGTGACAGGTATTTGTAAAACGTGTCCTGAAGAACAATGATAGTGCATGGTGTTGTGAAGGGAAACTTTCTTTGGATGTAGCTCCTTGGACGTTCTGTTCTATCTAAAAGTAATTTATTATTATTTGGTTTGGTCGGAGGGTAGGGCCTTGTCCGAAAAATGCGGTTCCGGGATGGGTCGAAACGTTGGAAAAAACGAGCATTCATATGGAAACTATTCCCCAGTCCGATTGCCCATCGGGCCCAATTGGAGTCACGCAATACCGGTTTGAAAAACGCATGAATGACGGAGTTGGCAATTGCCGGAGATGAAGGAAATGAAGGAAGGGGAGAAAAAGAGTCTGGAAGTAATTGGGCTGGAGGAGGCGAGGAAGGGGCAAAGGTCAGTGAGGTTCCCCTGACATTCCGTCAGCATTCCACCGAGGCCCTGGCCACCGGCTACCACCATACTGTTCCCACACCGCCCCGCTGGCATTCTACACAAATTACATAGTCCACATCTCAGCCGAGCTATCACATACCAGACCCGATTCACAACCTTCGGCCCGAACGGAAAACCTGAAAATCCACCGCCTTCGAGCGGCCACGATTGCCGAGAGCCTCGCCTAAAAACACTCATCCCCCGTTTTATATCCCATATCCGGCTTCACTTATACTTAGCCAATCCTTTTAACAATTGTTTCTTTACTTGGAGAAAACTACCACTTTTAAAAATAATTTACAAGAGATTTCCTTGAAATTGGTGAAAAGATGCAAACGAAATGGTGTCCCATGCATTGACACAAATAAGTTAATTGTATGAGTGTACGTAATTTACTCCTTTTGTTTCTCTAAAGCATCATTAATTTATTTGCTCTTCTCGTAAAGTATAAACTCCAGGTACTTTAAGAGGTGCATGCACTTATAAGTTACGCTTAGTTTTTATTTTTGGGCGATCAAAGACAGGAAAAACTTGTTCACTTCTGAAAGATCATCCAATTCCATGCACAACTTTCTGTCCGATTATGTCTTCAGTAAGAATGATTAGTGATAGCGTCATCCCTCGTAACTAATTTGCAGAATTTGATCTTTAGAGGGGTTGGAAAGCGTCTGCTAGCTCATTGCCAGCAATGCCAGTATGAGCAGCAACCCACGTGAAATGACCGGTCCGTTATTGAAGTTACAACCTTTCTTACTTCATCAAATATCACTGTCAGTTTTAACGGCAATACCCGTTGTGTAGACGTTCCTTAAAAAAACTTTAAATTCTTTACAATTGACAATATTTCAGCCAGTGCACAGCTAATCTTTACAGTAGACGAGCTACACGAGCATTAACTCTGTCATTCCAGGTATCGTCTGTAAAAACGGTGTATGTATGCCATATGACCTACCATATGACCTCCCTAACCATCCCTTTCTCCGATACTGACGTGATTCGACTTGGATATGCTTGTATTTTAATATCTGTTAGTATATTTTGAGTTTGAAATGGTATAAAAAATAATCAGATATGGTTATATCCATCGTTGAAAAGTTTTTGTACAACCTTTCTTACTTCCTCGGATAGAGGCAGATGATTATCCAGATTGTGAATTGTCCAGAGTAACTCTGACGTCGTTTTTAATGGCATGGTCTTGCCATCATTGAACGGCTGTCCTGAAAATCCATGAAAACGGCCAAAGCTTCAGTCTGATTGTTGGAACAACACAGCTACTCCTCAGCAACATCTATCCTCTACCTACCTTCTGTATTATCTGTGTACGTGTATCTAGTTGACTTGGATGTCCGTCAAGCTCCTTTATTTCAATATCGTTTGTAGAATATAGGAAATGACGCTTGTGTTAGTGTGAAATCCTCTAATTACTCTAATCTCCTTCTAGTACAATATTTGATTGGTAGAATATTAGTTAATCGCACACGGCATAGTAGGGCATTGAGGTCAATTACAAATCAAATTACTCTAATGACTAAAATTATATTTATTCTGATCAATATTTATTCTAATTTTCGACGTTTCAAAACATCCACCCTGGCTGGAGCCTACACACAGAAGGATTTAAACGTCCAATTACAGAACCGCTTTACAATACTTTTTTTCCAAATTATGGTCAAATAAAAAGCTGGTATTTGCTGTGCTGGTATTGGAACCCAGACCTCTAGCTTGGCAAATTAAGGTTTGTAAAGTAAATTAATTCTAAGAGGTCTTAACGACTGACTACCCCTTGGGTGTTGCGGACGAGTGGACAGAAGCTCTTTACAATATTTTATTTTTTCATATTATAATCATGAAAATCTGAGACAGGCTGCTATTTCAAATTTATAATTTTCTAAATTGAGAACATTTAATGGCTTCTAGCTTTTAAACAATAATATTGTAATATAAACGGCAATATCTCAATTGAACGTAATACAGGGTGACTGGCGATAAGTGTCGAAAATTTCAGGAGGTGTTTCTATTCACCATATGCAACAAAAAAACCTATTATATCCTGTCCAAATTTGAAGGTAAAGAAGTAATGTCAGTTTTTTTTTGTTTTTAATTTTTCGACTTAGGTCCACTAAATTGCTTATAAACTCAGAATTACCGACTGTAGAAAAAAATGGTTTGTTCCATCTGAAATAACGTTAAATTTACTGTAAGGAAACCTTCGGGAAAAGGCCGCTAATTCAGTCAGTTTTTTTTTTTTTCGACTTAGGTCCACTAAACTGCTTATAAACTTCAGAATTAGCGACCTTTTCCCGAAGGTTTCCTTACAGTAAATTTAACGTTCTTTCAGGTGGCACAAACCATTTTTTTCTACAGTCGGTAATTCTGAAGTTTATAAGCAATTTAGTGGACCTAAGTCGAAAAATTTAAAAAAAAAACTGACATTACTTCTTTACCTTGAGATTTGGACAGGATAAAATAGGTTTTTTGTTACATATGGTGAGTAGAAACACCTCCTGAAATTTTCGACTCTTATGGCCAATCATCCTGTATAAACGCTTTTTTCTGTTTGATCTATCCGCCTTAAATTTATTTGTTGTGCATGACGATAAAGGAAAAGCTGTAGTTATTTTTTTATTTTTTATTGGGAGTTTATTTAAAAGGCTTAGGTTGATTATAAAACAGTGGGATGTACTCGTATATACTTTTTGCTAGTGGTAACACATGTCTGTGCGTTTTGCAACCATTGATATGTTTGAACAGTGATGATATAATAAAAATCATTTGAAAATTTAGTACTTTTTAACTTGCTTCAATTTTAAGGTAAGTTGATAATCATGTTTTTTAAGACTTCTGTAGCATAATTAGACTTAATATGTACGATACTTTTGCTATAATTTTTAAATATTGTTAATGTTAAACATTTATATCTATAAAATATTTAATTATTAAATAATTTATGTTTACAAACAAGGCATACACAGAAACTATTTTGAATATAAACACGGTTGTCCAGGTAGGCTTGTTATAATAGTGATGTCATACAAAAATAATCTGTGAACGGAAATCCCTCTCTGCCACGAAAAAAAGTTAATTATGCATATTGAAAAATATATTAGCCGTTAAAATGATTTACCACTAACATTTTTTAAGCAGTATCACTTTGAAAAATTAAGGATTTACGATCTAACAACTATTAGGGGCCCGTTTGATTAGCTTGTAAGCCTTCATTTTCTTTTTTGCTTTCGAGATGAACGTCTGTGGAAATTACAATAAAGAATTGAAAATCTAATGTTCATTTTAAGCTTCATAAAATTATTACCAGGTAAGAATTGTACGGAGTGTAGTTATATTCGAAAGTTTAATTCAAAACATCCTTTCAACTTATTTATTTTTTTTCTTTAGTTTTTGTTTTTTTAATGGTCATGCGGACTTACATGTAACATAATGCGAGTTGAAAACAGGGAACTTGCATAGCCTAAGGGTCAGTAAACTACGACCGACTGGATTGTTACCCTCCCTTCTTATTACGCCTGTTTTCATTTCAGTCGGAAATCACGATCTCCACGCCCTAAAACATTCCAGAAATTTTGAATTGGTATTTTCCCACAATAAACACCTCGGAGCGATCCGAGCTATGTGGCGTTCTACGCATCCGGGAACTAATCGGGGTGTGTTGAGATATTTGAAAAAAAATTCATTAATCAATATTGTGTTCGTTCAAAATACCTGTTTTTTACTCGACCCTAGTCAACATCTTCGTTCAAATTCAAAAGCTTTGAGGTTTTCCGGATCTTTCGCTTAAAAAGGAAAATAACCTTTATGCCATACGATAATGCTCCCAATACAACAAGTGACCCAGATTTATAATTGTTTATTCAAGACATATAACTCTTATCATTGCCAAAAGATGGTTCACATTAAGCTTTATAGAAAGTAATCCATGGTACTCATCGTGATTTAAAATAAAGCCCCCTAGGATGAATTATTCAACAAATCCCGTAGATGAAATAATGATGCTGTTAAATTGCTATCTAGGAAAAGTAGGTTCCAACTATAACGAAGACAAAAATATGTGTTAGTTGGGAAACTCATATTGTGCAAGATTTTCCGTGAACATATAAAACTGGGTCGTTACCGTCATTTTGTCTATCTTCGCTGCGTTGGTTTGTCAGACATGTTTCGCCATCTTCAGTATTGGGTCTGGGTGATTTTTGTGAAGTCGGTCATATATGCCGAAACAGCCCAAAAATTCTCCTGCCCCTGGCAAAACTCCGGTGTTCGGGAGAATCTCTCGGACCTTTTAGTGCTTCCTTACAAAATAATCGGTCATCGAGAAGAAACTGTGAATAAGGCGAAAAGCACAGAGAGGTACTACTTGCATAAGGAACTTTTCAATGGACACCTACTGTCATACAAACCGAGCCTTTCCCAGGACCTTAATATTAGAGATTCTTGTTGGCTATTTAAACTAAGAGGAGAATTGTTATATTTGAAATTCAAACCCTGGGTTTTGAATGATCCTCAAGATGAAACTTGTCCACTTTGTAACAGCCACACCAGGGAAGATTCATATCACTTTTTGGGAGTCTGCTCTCTTCTCTCAGAATTGCGGGTATCTTACTTGGGAAAGACAGTCATCTCCAGAGTTGAAATATCTTTCTAACCAAGTATCCCCTTTACCGCTAATTTCCTTTGCTCGGCACTCCCTGAGAGTGAGATACGAGTGGCTTTCAGATATGCAATAATTGTCGTCCCTGTACATATACTTTTACTGCTTTGTTTTTTAGTACTCTATCAGTTCTCAAAAGGTAATTTGTTCTTATTTAATTCTTTTTGTTTTCTTCTTTTTTCTCATATTTCCATCTATTAGGATTCATACACCTGCTATATGTTAATTTTCTCTTCGAATTTTTTTTGTTTTAATATTTCTGTATTTGTAAGCTTTTAAGCAGTAAACTCAGCAGACGGCTATTAGTCATGCTTATTATACTTTGCATCAGTATTTCTATTTTTTTTTGTGTTTGTATCAATTCTAATAAAGTATTGTGCATTGTACATATATGCCGAAACTATCTGACAGTATATTCCAGCGAAAAAAGACAGACCAAAATAATCGTTAACCGAATAACTAACTCATGTTTGATTTAGTGCCTAGTATCCCAGCTATTTTATGGTTTCAACTATAACGAATTTATGAGTTGAGCTTGTATTGGAAGAGATCTACCACCCGACCATTCTACATAGTATATACTATATCTACAGCATAAGTATATAGTAGATACTTAATAGTAATCTTAATAGATGGGGTGTGAAAATTTGAAGTTTTAATATTCAACAAAAATCAAATTACGTATAGTGGGGAAACTTGATAGACTGTATGTACAAACTTACCCTTACTGAATATAGTCGAGAAATAAAACCTAAAGCCAAAACGATACTGTTAAAAATATCTACCATAAGTAAGTACATAGAATCCTTAACGATATAATAGGTAGTTTGATTTATATATTTCTATCAATATACGTAAACCAACTGCTACTGACCAGAAGTACCTACAAAGATTGAAAATATCCCTGATGCCAGGACACGAAGGACTTCTGGGCTATAAAGAAGCAGATAAACCGGCCAGAGGATCAGATAGGCCACGTATAGGCTCGAACCTATTCTTAGGATAACAAAACCAGAATCCTCTATCACAAAATTTATGCGTACAAAACAAAAGGAGGGGTGGGCGAACTCCAAAGGTGATAGACGCAGTAAAATTATCTATTTATGATAAAAGAACCAGTCATTTTCATCAAATCTGACAAACACATTGCTACAGCTAGAGAGGTTAACTCAAGGGAGGGAAAAGACTATAGTATACCGATCACTGCATCTGAAAAACCAACACAACATGGGTATATTCAATCAAGATCATATTTGTGGGTTATGTAATGAGGAAGAAGTAACTATCATCGAATGCGAAGTGACCGCTCAATTAGACATAACCTGGGATGTCAAGAAGACCCGGGGAAAAGAATTCTAGATGGAAGTCGATGATCTAATAATTCTTAGGAAAGGATCGAGTTAAACTGAACTAAGAAACTAGAAAAAGTACAATAAGCCAGAATGATGAAGGAGAAGCAATACCCATCTTTCTAGTGTTATCAACACCTGAAATAAAAATAATGTAACACATAAACTGCATTGACTGTCATGTGATATAACGTATTATGAGCAAACCACTTAGGTAAAACATTGAATATTTGGCCGATAGGACGCCACTAACCTGGAAAAGGGTTAATGTAAAAGATCTGGATGGAGACAAATCGGTTGGCAGAAGATTCATAACAGAAATGATTTATACACATAGAAAAATGTATAAAAAGTTTAAGTGTTTTATAATATTCGAAAATTTAACACAATTGTAAATTGTATTCCTATTAGTTAATTAGCTTGAATCTATTATAAGTATATTTTATAATTTAGATTAAATCAATTCATTATGGTTGGAATCATAATTTTTAATTCTGTGAATAGATTTTTATATTTGTTAAACTGTAAATCGTTAGAAATAGATTGTTGAGGAAGGGGCTAGATTCCTCGAAAGATTGATGTGTTTTTATGTCTTTTGAATTTGCCTTATCCCTGATTTTTTTATATATAATTCTAAGGCTGATATTAATCACATTAAGATGATTTCCTTTCCTTTGTTACATTATCTAACATAAACTAACCTAAATTTGACGGCCCCCCCAAGAGTTCTCGATATACTGCTAAGGCCCAACCCCCCAGAACAATATCAAAATTATTTACAACCTAAACTTACTGATGCCATCTAGGCAAGACGATGTTCACCTTGATGCCCTCAGTTCATTCGCGCTAATAAATACATTCATACTCAATAAAAACATTCATTATCCCAAGTTGACCTAATTTGTTCGGCAGGTCTTTGAATACTCTTTATTTCACATAGACCGTCCATACACACTTAACCAATAAATAAATACATTCACACAAAGGTTTTTTTTATATTATTGATATTGTCACACTACCAATGTATATAAAACTAAATAACCTGGACTACTTTTGTGTGTTTGTGGGTAGTACCCCATCACAAACACCCCCAACACATACAATCACGTTCACGCTAATAAATACATTCACAGAAATTAAGGATATTTCAACCTACGTATGAAAGGACTCCCTATATGCGACGATATACGTTTATCTGCTTCAGGTATCGAATCAATTTCTTATTATAACCACTACTGAGGCTTAGGAGTTGTTTAAAATCTGCAAGCGAGCCACTCTTTATTCTTTGCGGCGCTAATTCCTCGCATTCTACTTGTGTGCTGTACAGATACTTGCGCGCAGCATAACGGGCATCTCCTTGTTCTTTCTTTGGTAAGGAGATACCCATGTGTCTGCCCGGTGTGTCCCATCCGCACCATTTTGTTGTTGTTCGGGTGGCAATAATTGCTACATGTTGGATAAAAATTCCTTCCAGTGATTTATTATATTATATTCATTGATAGAAGGTAAATTTTAACTAATAATCTTGGCAGTTAAATCACTGGTAATCGCGGCTTCAACGGTGTTCTCGTCGTAGGAAAAAATCCCGAGATCTCATCTTCATCCTAATCTATTCTTTTTTTTTATCCTCTTCCGTCAGAGCCTGATGACTCAAAGATGGTAAGTGTGGAAACGTGACCCCTTAAGTACTCGAATTTTCGTTAATGAATAGCCAATGTTTTACAAATTTGCTGGTCCCTTTTTGTTCGTCTTAAATTGAACTTGTTGAATTATCAAGGAAGGTAATAATCCAAATTGGTAAATCCAGTGCACGCCTCCATTATATTTCCATTTTGAGTATTTTTAATAAGCCATAATTTCTCAATTAATTACCTTTAATAGCGTAAGTGCATTGCTGTATTAATAAAACCCCAACATCATATTTTAAATTTTTTTTGACAGTTCTCCTACATAAGTACCAGCATTCAAATTAAGTCTGATGTTCTTCCGAAGAATTTTCGAGACCTGAACTTTTCATACATTAAGATATATTTTCTTATCTTACTTCCTGTGGGAATAGGTCTTCCTTTCTTCTTGGAAAGGCAAAGTGCACTAGAGAATCCTTTCTGAAAGGCGGAAGTTGAGATAGCGTTTTCTGTCCAAAGATTAATACTTTTGGTGAAAACGTTGAAGTTTTAAGGTGTGCAGTTCCACTTGAAAACACGGAAATAGGCTAAGTTGGCCTAGGCTTGATGTACTTACATATTTCCATCTTACAAACTATAGTAGAATAGGAACGATTGTTGCAACGGGCCTTTGTGTAGATAAAGTTTTAATAAAAACATAATATATAATAAATACCCTTCCTATATAATACTTCCGTTAAAAAAAATAGAAGTTGTCAAAAATACTTTTTAATTAATAACTTTTAATCTTATTAACAACCGTGTCATTGACCAGAAAAACAGTAACATAGAATGACGTCTGGGTTATAAGCAGGGAGAAGCGAGCCATGGGGTTACCTTATTGCACTGACATATTTCATAAAACTCCCACGCATCCGTTCAATATTTTTCTCCAAAATCAATATTTTGACATACACGGTGTCGCGAGAGCAGACGTCAATATTCTCAATTGTATTCCCATACAATCCACTTTTCTTACTTTAACTTTCACAACTTTGTCCCAAAAAGTACCTCGTATCTCATAAATATACATCCTACTGTAAATTTTATTAAGCATTAAAAACCCTATGGGATTCTTTTTTTTACCTTAAGTAAACAAAATACTTTAAATTTTTAAGTTCTTGCGTAACGCTTAAGCTAGTTTTTCTTGGTACAGTAAAAACTGACTGATATGGCGCTTTCAGAAAACTTGCTGCTACCACTACCGAGCTGTAAACACATGTACTTAATTTCAAAGAACCAGAACTTTGAAATCATAAAACTTTATTTTTTAAGTAATTTTTTTTGCTTACTTAAGTTTTGTAATGAACGCTGCATCTTACAGAATTTTCAATGCTCTTTCTATTAGAGAAATCATATTTACAGGACATTAACATTTTAGGAGTTACAGCGGATTTTATGGAATAAATTTGTGAAAGGTTACCTGAAGTTACCTGAAAGTGGAAATATCTCAAATACAATTGAGAATCAAACTTTTAACAATGGGGAATTTTTAGTCCAATTTGACTCGTAGGATAGCTTCATGCAGTTTTGACGTCTGTTCACGGGACACCCTATATAATAACGACTTCAAAATTTTCGTCGGCTGGCTGTATTAATGTGTTCATGAAGATGATTGGTAAGTTTTCGAAAAGGTTTTGTTCTTGTTCCTTATTAATGAGAATCAATTGATTATTTTTAAGGGCTGCGTTATTGCTCATTTCATCCTTCCAGTTTGTCCTTTCTGATTCCTTCTTGCTTCTGTTATCTCTTCTGTCCTACCAGAAAATCTTTCTTGAACTTTAAACAAGAATTCGTAAAAGTTTATCTTTCTGATTTTATTTGCATATGATTTCAATGGAAATACTAAAAACTAACTTTCGTTGGTGTTAAAATTCGCAGTGGGATTTAAAATGTTTTGAGATTCGACGTACTTTACGGTTTGTAGTTGTGATAAGTTGAAGTAGACTGAAAATTGAAATATCTCTGGTACGATTGATAATCAGACTTTGGACGATAGGGACTTTTTAGTCAAAATTTGACATGTAGGATAATCTGAATTATTGACTTCTGTTCATAGGACACCCTGAACATCAGTCGTTTTTTTGCAAAATTACTAAAAGAATCAATCTGTGAACGAGCATATTCGAAATACTAGAAATAATTATTTTGTATATATTTATTTAGAAATCGTGCGATGCGGTCTGGTGTGATGTAGGTTTCAGAAAAACATTTTCTTTATCGTGGCAACGTTTCGATCTTTATTGAGATCATCTTCAAGGCCTGGGATTTACAAACATTGTTTACATATAACAATTACATTTTCGATGTGGAAAAGTGAATTTATACAATGCAAAATATATTTTTTATATATTCAATCAAAATATTTCTGTATATACTGAGTTACAAAATTCCTTCATGCCATGAATACATTTTTTTTTAAATGACTATTCTAGGTTTTGTTCTACTAACTGTGCTAACGTGTTCAGGAAGATAATACAAAGGTTTTCGAATAGGTTTTGTGAGTTCGTCGTCCTGATTGATTACAATCAGTTGATTCTTTTTAAATGCCTAACATAAGTAAAAAGGCAAGGCTGATGGATTATTTGTTTGAAAAGGTTTTGATGGAAATCGTTTGATGAAATTCAATATTATATTGCTTTTACCACTCTGATCCTTCTTTCTTTCTTTTTGACTCTTTTATGAACACTTTCATCTTAAGGAAGAAACATTGTAAAAGTTGACCAAAGCCTAACCATTAAAGAAATTCACTTGATTAGCAGACCCCAGATTGTCCTATTTTCGAGGGTGCTATTAATTCCAAAATCTCAAAGTTTCTCTACCTTAACTTAAGCAATTAGCATAGCTTGATTTGTTAAAGAGTTAGGTGCTGGTTTTTATATAAACATATGCTAAGCTAAGGCCGTGGTAGTTCTACTCGTATTGAAAATTTTTTAGGCTGGGCTTCTTTTATAAAAAACTTAGGATTTCTGTTATACAACTACACTACTTACTTTCGAGGGCCGTGAAGTATCGTGTTGGGTGTCTTTTTCAGTTCGCTTTCCTGTAAATTGGCCTGGAAGGGGGATGTCGAGGTCGGGGAGCAAAAGGAACAAGAAGCAGAGCGAGATGGAGGATGAGCGAGGAACCCTAGAACCTGTTATCGTCCGCAGCAGCGCGCGGGCGCGTGTGCGTACGTGTGCGCCTGTTAATTACACATATGTGCGTGGGAGGAGGGGAAAGTGGTACTCTGATTGATAGCCCACCTTGATTAGGCTATGTCCGCCCCTCCCTCGACATGAATTATGGATTCTCGGCCTACAGAATTATCAAATACAACCTGTTCGGTGTTCCAACCGTGTTCCATATAGTAAGCACTTTGCTCTCGATAAAATTGGACAGCACGAACAGACGTGGGCTCATGTTTCTTGGTTATTAATTAATTATGGGCCAAATTTCTTTTGGAATGACAGAAAAATTTAATAAACAATCCGTTTGATTGGATGACATAATGTCACACTGAGCCAACCAGCATGCACATTTTACACGATGTAATAGGGTTTATGTAAAAAAAAATCACGAGCAAACTTGTAGACTTCTACCTTGCGATGAGTTGCTGATCTTTGCCCAAAAAGCCTACTAAACATCTACTCAAAACATATGGTTTCAATAAACCGAATTAATTTAAACATATATATAATTAATAATTGAAGCTAGATTAAGTTGGTTTGTCGTGAAAATAGTAGTAATATTGAAGAGTTTTTTTAACTATTTAGTGAGATTAGTTTTGTTGTTGTGTTGTTGGAATCATATTCAAATCCAAAAGTTACGGCATTGCGATGAACAGGGTCTAAAGTGTAGAGCGTATTGAGTGCCAGTTATGTCCTTGAGGTATACCAGCGTTGATGGGATAAATAGTTGAGGAACCTGTAATAGATGAAAGTGACAATCGGTTAAGTCAGATTTGATGTTGAAGTAAAAGGAAGCATGCTCTTAAGCCTCTACAGCAGACCAAAATGCCATACGCAGGAAAGATGTTGAGTAAGACAACTGGGCAGTACTCTAATTTAATGCAAGAGTGCTAGTGATGGTCCTAGTCTACATTTGGAGTGGTAGAGACTGAAGCCGAACTCTGGTGGTTCATATTGTGGCACAGATCTTTCTTTTCCTGTGCACCGGGATATCGGGCTGGGTCGTTTTGATGATAACTCCTCGGGAAGGCTTAATCTCCGAATTCGGACTTAGGAATCGGAATCGCCACTTACTCTTTCAGCCAAGCTCTTACTCTAATTCTGGCTTGTAGTCTTACCACCATCCGACTGACCGTCTACCTCAACTGACACTGACCTACGATCTATGCATCTGACTCCATCTTAGCTGGCACTCAATCTTTTTTTACTCACAAATCCTGCGTTTAACTCCATCTCAGCTGGCACTCAATCTGACTCTTACTCAAAGATCCTGCGTTTAACTCCATCTCAATTGACACACACTCTGACTCTGGCTCAAGATCTCTGCATTTAACTCAATCTCAACGGACACTCATTCTGACTCTAGCTCACGGTCCCTGCATTTGGCGATGGTGTTCAATTGACGATGGTGTCAGAGTTGATTCGCAGGAGGTGGTTCAGTGAGGAGTAAGTGCTGTTTTTTATCTTTAGATTATTTGGTCTAGTTGATTAATATAGTATTTAGTACTAGTATAAAGTTCTTTAAATATTACTTTAAACTGGAAATTATTTTTAAATTTGTTTTAACAAACTTGCTATTAATTTTAAGCCATGTAATTCCTTAGCTTTTTGATCATTTTTTCTATAAGTATTCCAGGCTTATGGCGTAACTTAAGTGAAGATTAAACTAAGACAGAAGCTGCTTTATTTTGGAATTTCTTTGCGTACAGTGTTTAGTAAAATATATCAAAAACCTTAAAAGTCGAAAATAAATCCATGATTGGAAAAGTGTCGAAGGACACTCCTAAGAATCCGGATTTTGAATGGACCCCGTGAAAGTCCCACTTCCTACGATCACTTTCCAAGACTTATGAAACGGGCGAACACAGGCCCTAGGCCAACTTTTGTCATCCGAGACGGGGCAATTGCTCAACCCAGATGACCTTTGACGATCCTTCTTAAACCGGTCATTACCTTTAAAAGAAATCGACCCGGGTGTGATAATGAACACCAGCAGGTTTTTCCCCCTTAGGTCAAAGAAGAGGACGGAGAGTTTGTATTAACGAACGGAAATGACATAATAATAATGGTTGTAAAGAAAAGCCAAGCCCAACTCGCCCATCTTAATTACACCGGGAGTAGATTTCAGAGCAATTTAAGACATGTGTATATCCGGTTTCGGTAATATTTGGACAGCCAGCGTTATCCAAATTATCAATTATAGACAGTTTTACTTAATTATATATAAGGCAAGTTATAAATTGTTAGAGAAGCATTGCTACACTTATGACCCTTAGTTTATGCTTTGTATTTTCATTTTATGTCCGCCATAGATGTCATAGGGATTATAGACTTTTTCTTCTTAGAAGCTCACAAATCATAAGGTCTAACACCGTCTAATGGATTTTTTTTAAAAACAAGGCTCAGTGATAAATAATGATGACCAAAAAGAGACAGTATTTAAAAAATCCTCAACGGGTTAAACATATGATGTATAAATTTTTTAGATATTGCAAAACTGTCCACGCCCACGCCCATTTTATCGTCTGTCCTAAAATGCCGATACCATTAAGAACTTCCTCGAAATGCCTCGCTCACCAATTATATAAAATCTAGGCACGTGTCGTAGGAAGCGTGCGTAGGTTCTTATATATGTTTTATACTTTTTTTTTTAAGAAGTGGGACAAGTCTTAATATGAGACGAGGCCCAAGGACTTGATCGCCGCAACCGCGTTCACGCATAACACCCACAGGTCGATTTTTTACGGAACGTAAAAAATTACGAAAATTTTAATAAACGACACTCTTTTTGCGTATATTTTACGTAAATGCCGAATATTGGCCGTTGAGTAGTTTGGTCCTTCCCGGTTTTCGGATGGTAATACGAAGGAGATGGAGTGGCCGACTGGTTTGTGAATGAAACAGAACTGGCCAAGGACGGCGGAGTGGTTAACGCCGGGACCATTATTGTAATCAGAGCATACTCAATATAAATCAAATCCCATCCTCAGATTATAGCCGGCCGGGGCTTCGGGCGTACAAGAATTACCCGCACCGGGTCCAGCTCCAGGCTTTTTTGGCTCCTACGCTCCTCCGAATTGGCAGTTGAGATATCCTTTGTTTCCTGGTTAACGAAAAACCGCCTCTGAATACCGCGTTGGATCAAATATTTGAGAAAACAGTGAAATCTTTCATTTTAGTTCATCTTTAGGGCCGGTAAACACAGCCTTCTCTTTCTTAGCTTTGCATTTCTTTTCTTATCTTTCTCGCAGTATTAATCAACAAACATCTAAAATTTAGAAATACAAACAATTTACAGTGTAACAATATCAATAAATTAATTTTTATGAAAGGTATTGGTTGAGTTAAAAAAAGGCATTGTCACGAGCGAGATTCGAACCCACGACCTTCGGATAAATAGGCCGCTGCGCTACCACTTGAGCTATCGTGACTTCGATCCATTCGGACGCCAACTTCCCATCTCAACCCACCTTTTTGAATTTTCCCACCTTTTTGCCATTTTTCAAATGACGTGTATGTATTTGATTCTCGGCGACAAATGAAATGGCCACGGAGAGCTTTAGTGAAGATATACTTCATTTTACTTATTAAATCCATTAGAGTTCATGGTCCGATTGACCAAATAACTTCTTTCACTTAATTAATCTTTATGTAAAGTATTGGTTGAGATAAAAAACGAGCGGGGTGGGTTGATATGGGAAGTTGGTGTCCGAGTGGATCGAAGACACGATAGCTCAAGTGGTAGAGCAGCGGCGTATTTAGCCGAAGATCGTGGGTTCGAATCCCGCTCGTAACACTGAATTTTTTTACCCAACCAATACCTTACATGAAGATTAATTAATTGAAAGAAGTTATTTGGTCAATCGGACCACGAACTCTAATGGAGTATCAATAAACCTAATTGGACAAGTACGTACTTCATTTTTGAATCCTTACCAGATACAGTGAAACTTCGTCATAATGCTCTTCTGAAGTCCATGGCAAAACAACGCTACAACCGGGAAAGCACTATTACCGGGAAATAATAAAAAAACAGGTTAAAATGAACAAAATTTATTTAAAAACGTAGAATGTATAAAAATATATATAAATGAATGTACATATGTATAAAATGAAATAAAACACAAAATGTATATATTCAATTAAATATTAGACGATCCTGGTCTAAAATAACAAATCATAATCATAATTTTTTAAACAGTCATTTTTTGAAATTTCCAAAGCAATTTTGTTGAAGGTTTTCTTCATTTATGCCGTTGTTAAAGGAAAAAAATTGTTTGATCGCATCGAAAAAGTCGGCTGTTACAGGTGTATCATCATCCTCTTCTTCATATTTCGATGCTGAGATGATCTTCATTTATGGTCTCCAGGCTTGAAATTTCGCTAGTCGCAAGATTATCGTCAAAAACCTCAAAACCTTCCAACTCAGTGTCTGTGGTTATAACGTCTTCCCGAATTTCCTCATTCATCTACGCTCAGGCCAAAAAAAATTTCAAAAGTTAAAATTATAATTAATTTTAACAATCAACTCTTCGATTTCTCGGCGTTCTGAACTCCTGCTTTTTTTAAACAATTCAAATTTTTTTCTTTCTTAACATAACGTGCAAAAAGTTGGGATGGCGTCTAAAATAAAATTTTTTTGCGAAGTCGTCGTAGATGATTCGTCCATCATTAATTGGTAATTATGTACCATCCTTCTTCCATAGCCTTGCATCGGGACTTCATTACTTGATCGACAGGTTGTGACTCAATGGTAGAGTTTGGCGGCAAGAAAACTAGCTTGATGTTCTGCAAATCAACATTTTTGGATGTGCGATCTTTTAGTTCGGCTTCCCACTCGTATAGATTGTTATGTAAAGAAAACAAAATAATATAAATCCCAAAAAACAAAATAAAATACTCCCTGGTTTCCTCAAAAATACTCCAAAAAATGGAAATAGTTTTTTTTAATGGTGTGCTTTACTTTCAGATATTGCAATAATTACAGGGTTTTTCATACAATAACCGACATTATAATGAAAAATATCAAAAACCATTTGAAAATCGGTTTAGAAAAATGATGTAAAAATAGTTTTTTCTGTATTACAAAATCTAATATTTTAACTTGTTTCTAATCTTAACAGAGCTCTTTTCTTTAGTAAGGTACTTAACTAGGGATGGGCTTTACGTGAGTCTTTTAGAAGTAATGTCATTATTTGTTGGTATGTTCGTCAAGGAGTTCTTCAGACAGAAAAAGGTGCTTCTGCGTTAAGGTAAAAGCCCCTGGGCGAAATTATAGTGCCCAAAGTAGCATAAACCATTCTTCTGACATCCCAGTCGCGACGACCCCGGCTGCTTACATTTGAAAAACAATGAAATAACAGTTGAAAGAGTCCGGGCAAGGCCGGAAGCCGTCAACAGGTCGCCGCAATACATCCGGCCTTTGCCATTTTATTGAAGAGATTTGACATGGAGTACTGGAGCCTTAGTTTCTAGATGTGTGCTAAGTAGACACTTCCTTCCGGCCTGTCCTGCCACCTTACAAGGTGCCCAGTTACATCCCACTCGGAATACCTCGTTCCTCTCGCCGCTTTTATAAAACGGCTCGGATTTTCGACGTCGTCAGGGAACGTAGACGCCAAACCACTCAAACTCTACCTGGACGTATTACAATTCGTAAACTGGTTTTTTATTTTATTACTTATTTCCTCCCGTTAAGTGCGTCAGGAAAGGCGGTGGCAGAAACTCTTTATGTTTCTTCCGTTAACTGTTGTCAAACCAGTGTTAGTCTGGGTCATTCCCAATTAAGCTGACATTAACAGGCGCCTTTTCGTTGCCAGCGAGCGCGCGCGTGTGTGCGTTTTAAGACGTACAAGATTGTATAAGATCCCACTGGATCTGTCGATTTTGTAGCTTGCAATTATTATCGTTTACAGCAATAAAATGTTGAAATAAACAGGTTTTTGAATCATTCAATAGTTAAATGTGATTTCTCGTACGAGAGTAAATTATTTTTAAAAACTGACAAAAATATTTAATAACACGTATTAAACATTCTTTAAATCATAATCGTACTGTACTAAAATAAATACCCAGAATTAAATTACACATAGTATATACTATACACGTATTGTAAAATAAAAAATATATACTATAAAATCAAGCAATATACCTGTACATAATAAAAATATTTATATGAAACGGAAATTATTACCAATTACAAAGATAACTCACATAGTTACAAATGTACAATAAATGTAGTTTCCAACTACTAAGTACATTTAATATCAATGATTTACCTAAACAAAAAATAGTGTATTATATTCAATAAATAAATTGTAAAATATAAAAATAAAGAATTGAAAACACGCTTTTTGTAAAAACAAAAATTAATAATGCCTTCCTATCAACCAATCATGTGTGATTTATCTAGCACACTTACTGATTCAATTCAAAAACTGCAGAGTAAGTTTACAAGATTTATATTAAATTTAAAATTGTATGCTTGAATATATGGCAAATTTAAAGTTCTAAACAAACTGAAGGTAGAAGAAAGAAAAATATTCTATTATTAGCAAGTGATAGGCTTAACTCTGTACTGTTAATAATACAGATTTATACAGATAGTTACTGCGTTTATCTGGAATGAATATACAGATTTGACAGTTCGTCGACAGGGTGACTGGCGATAAGTGTCGAAAATTTCAGGAGGTTCTACTCACCATATGCAACAAAAAACATCTTAGAAACCCTGTCCAAATCTCAACGGTAAAGAAGTAATTTCAGGTTTTGGGTGTTTTTTAATTTTTCGACTTAGGTCCATTAAATTGCTTATAAACTTCAGAATTACTGACTGTAGAACAATCTGGTTTGTGCCACCTAAAAGGACGTTAAATTTGCTGTAAGGAAAACTATTTACATCGTAGAATTGATGAAAAAATTCTGCACGAAAAATTCGAAAAAATGTTGAAATTTGGAATTTTTTAAAATGTTGGTTTGGTAACAATTAATAACTACAAACTCCTGGAGCTTTGCAAATTCCTTCAAAAGTTCTCCATTCAATTAGCTTCCAGCGGTATACCCACCTTTTTGGATTGCGCTTCTGGAAGGCCCAAAAATTGGCGTTTTGTTGAAACTGGTGTCTATGAAGGGGGCCACGTTAAATTTTTTCATGAAATCTGTCAGGCTCTTGAGTTTCGTGTGTTCTTTAATGTTCAATTCAATCAGCTTGCTTCATGTTATCAGCTGCCAACTTCCTCAGGTTGGTGATTTAAATTATGTCTTTTTTTGAGGAAGAATGAGTTTCCCTCGGCGTCTGATGAAGGACATAATTTAAATCACCAACCTGAGTAAGTTCACCGCTGTTAACATAAAGCAAACTGATTGAATTGAATATTAAAGAACTGTCACAAAACTTAAAGAGCTCCAATAAATCCAATCCCACTTCGTTATCTTTAAGTGGCAGAGCTTTCCATTTTCCAGTACACAGTTAGTGTGGTCATTAACCCAGTCCAGCCTTAACAATTGCTAGTTTGTAGAGCAATGTTCATGGAGTCTGAACTCAGCCTGAAAAATCTTCTGTTATTGATTGTAAACCACAAATGCGGCTCCCACAGCTATTTCGCTTTTACTACCATCTGTGAAAACGGTGATTGTCGCTTGATGGGCTGTTATGTGTGTGTAGCTGTAAAGAAACTGTACCAAAATCAGCCAGAGAGTGAGTGATACATAGTTTTAACATAGTGATATTAATTAACAAAAAGAATAGAGAAGAAAACTAACGTAAAGAAAGCGTTAAAGTAATATTGTGCAAAACTTGGCACCACTGCAGAAGTGAAACCTGTTGTTGACGAACTTATAGATGTGGTGTGTTTTAAAATAAAAAGTACCATCGTGAACTTCTATATACTTGAAAGATCCAATCCAGTTATTTAATTTAGCTTCTTGCCTTTCATTTCTCCCCTAAATCTTTTAAGAATTTGTGACCAGTTGAATACATGAGCCCATTATGCAAACGATCAACTCCGACATAAATTTTCAAATCTTGAAAATTCGAAATTTCTTTTAGTAATTATAATCATTTCGTTTGTTTCTTTATGATTTTTAAAGGAAGAGCATTTCGTATGATAAATCCAATATCTTTTAATCATTTTACGTTTCTCAAGATCTCTAGCTAATCTTCAAAGCGAATGAAAGTTATTTTTGAAGGTCTAATAGTACTAATCTTCTTCCAAAAGGGAATACAAACACAAAATCAGCATTTAGCTGAACATTCAGAATATCACAGCAAAAATCAGTCACTGTCTTAAACCACGTTTAATTAATTTCACATGTTATGCCTTTGATTAAATTTTTAAGATTAAATTCTTTCTGCAGGAGTTCAATTCAACATAGGAATGGTATATGCCAAATCTAGGTGTTAATTTAAAATTTCGGAAAAATGTGACGAATTTTATCCTGTATAGGCATCCGGGTCGAAATAAAGGTTTGAGAAGATGGAAGGAGCGCCGCTAATGGTATTACAATATGAAGTGGCATGGAGTTGGAGGGGCTGAAACAGGTTTGGCATTTCTGGCATAGCTTCGGGCTACGACCAAAACAAAACCGACCGCTGCAATTACCGAGGTGCAAACAACCTACCTCTATGTCTTTTACATAAAGGGCAGACGCATAAAATTTAATAGTCTCGATCTAATTAATTGTGATATATCCTTTGTGAGGATGAAAGGATTTCCGTGTACTCCCGCTGCACTTATCGACTCGTTAATGTTCAATTCGCGGAAACCTTCTTGGATGCCACGATTGGTAATAGCTATTAAAAAAAAAATCCATTACAAAGAAATTTATAGTCGCACCGGAAATGGCACCTGTATTATAAAGGTTCTCTGTTTTTTAATACTTCTTTTCTTTTATCTCCTACAACTGTAATTTTGTAATCTTAGCCCCTGGAATTACAGTGTGTGCTACAACCCTATAATTTCTTAGTAAACTTAATAGAATTATTCCACTTTTTATTTCAAAATAAAAATAACTACACGTTTCCTTTATTATTCATTACTTCCGTCATTTTATTGACTAAGACAAAAAATTAATTAATTTTAATCATCTATGGAAAGGTCAGTCTGTACTCAATAGCCGAACAACCAAAACTGTCAACACGGAACAATATAAAATATCTATTAATAACCTAATACAATTTGTCACATTCTAATTATATTACCTATTATCTTCGCATTATTTTTATTGCATCCAGCATGGTTAGTACATACATTTTTCATAAGAACTATGAAAATATAGTATCAAATAAAACAATAATAATAATTAATTAAACCTATGTAGTACGTTCTTGCAATCGGTCGTTAAAGAGTCAAGGGTCAAAGAGTAACGAATTTGTTTTAGTGTTAATTTTTTTAAATTATTTAAAAAAATTATTCGTGAAAACTTATCTAAATCTAGAATAATACAATGAATTGATGTACCATAAATATCGTACAATCGGTGAAAGAATTTTGTATTTGATACAGTTCTGCCCTTAGTAAGATAATAATAATTTAGGCAACATTATAAATCATGACATTTTAGTTGCTATGTTGATAATTGTTCCTCTATTATTTGTTATCCTTGTTCTTCTGTTTTCTAACATTATAATCGTTTTCTTGCTGTATGTTTGTGCATTGATTAATTAATATGTGCTAATATGTTTTTGTACCTTAAAGTGAGCGAGTGTGTCTACCTACGTGTGTGTAAATGAGAGAAAGAGAGAGAGAGAGTTTTGATAAAAATTATTTAATTACGATAGGTTGAAAGAAAATTCAACAAAACACCGAAAAATCATTTAGTGATGGAAATTTTAATGGGAGTGACATCGAGAGAGATGAGTGAGTGTGAGGGAGAGAGTGAGAATGAACGAGTGAGGGTGGACGATAGATAAGATCTAATATTTATTTTTCAATCTTCCACTATACTCCTTTTTATTTAATTTATTTATTGTTATTTACATCCCATAACTTTCGTTACAATTTACTCAAAAGCAAACAACCGGACACTCGTATTTTGGTGTTAGTTCAAACTATATGTATTTTATCATTATATTAATTACAACATTGTAAACCAAATTAAACGAGATCAGAAATTCATGAAATTTAAAAAAAATTACTTAAGATAGTTTAAAAGAAATTCACCAAAACACCGAAAAATCATTTAATAATAGAATAAAATTATTAATCTAAATAAGAATAAATAACATAATAAATAAGTCCGTTATCGTTAGAGAGAGAGAGAGAGAGAGAGAGAGAGAGAGAGAGAGAGAGAGAGAGAGAGAGAGAAAGGATTCCCTTTATTTGTATTGGTATTTTTATAATTCATAATAACTAGAAATGTTTTTTTCGAACAATCATCGATAGTGGATTTTAACTTTAACAGATTTTTATATAAGTATAGTTTATTTTCTTGTAGAACTTTTTTTTTTTGCGTTATGAACTATGCATATTAGCCATGTGACAATTCATATATGTGTGATCAAATTTGGGGGGTTATTGTGAAAAAAGGGCCAGAGGCGATGGTGGGAATCGAACCCACGACCGCGGCGTGAGAGTCTCTCATGCTAACCACTCGGCTACCGCGGTCCCCTAGACCTTGTAGAACCCTTGAAATCAAAGTTAACTCTTCTTCTTAAGTATTATCAACTTAAAAATTAGCCGAAGATCGTGGGTTCGAATCCCGCTCGTGACACTAACTTTTTCATCTCAACCAAGACCCTACACAAAAAGAATAATTAATTCTTTATTATTTGGTCAATTAGGCCACTAAAAATTATGGATTTAAAAATTAGAATAAATTTTCGAATACTTATTACTATTAAAAGACACGATTTACGTGGAAGAATATCTTTGTATTCTTTTTTAGTTCCTACACACAGTAAGTTGTTTTGAACGATACGGATTTCGCGCCCTTTAGCTCATCATCAGGTTGAAGGACTTCTACAACCACGTCTCTCGAAGTCCTTCAACCTGATGGTGAATTAAAGGGCTCGAAATCCGGATCTAGTAGGGACTATCTTTTTAAAAAGGATTGAACACCACACTCACCCCATCATTTATCATTTCTATATCTTTGTATTTGTAGAAATTATTGGAACTTCGGTATTTTTAGTGTATCGATAGTGAGTGTATACTTTATCATGAGAAATTCATATAATCTTTAGTTTATTTATATCCTATTAAAGATGTGGCCAAATCCTTTCCGTTAGTTATTCTTCATTGGTTTCATAAAATTTATTTATGACTTATTATTTATGGGTTTTTTTCCGCTTCTGTCCCTAGGTAAAATGTACGCTGTCTTGGGGAGGAGGCACGGCCGGGTGCTGGCGGGCGACATGACCCAGGGCTCGGCGTCGTTTACGGTCACCGCCGTCCTTCCAGTCATCGAGAGTTTCTCTTTTGCACAGGAAATACGAAAGCAAACTTCCGGCCTGGCAAGCCCGCAGCTCGTCTTCAGCCACTGGGAGGTGAGTCTTTATCAAAACGTATGTTAACCCAGGAGGAAATCAGATAACTGAGGATAATGATAATGAGTTTGCTTGCTTTTTTCTCCTTGCATTGATATGATAACAGTGGTGGATCCAAGGGGATATAAAAATGGAATTACCCTCCCTCCCTGGAGCCAAGTGAAGATGTTTTATGTTATATGTAATATGCCTTAGTTTAGCCTTAATTAAGCAAAGAGGTTTATATTTCAGAATTATAAAACCTTGATCTGTTACCTCTGATAAACCTTCCCTAAATTAAATCAGTTTCCTTTTAACTGGTCACGCTTTGGCTTTGTTTTCTTCCGGTTCGAACACTCGATTTGATATAAAGAAACCTGTAAGTTGATGATTAATTGTTGGTAGATTTCTTTCAAAAATTTAGTGCTCTCTAACGTTCGCATTTTTCATCGCGTTGCAATGAAATATGGCAGGGTGGTAAAGGATCCTATAAGGACGGTTGGGATTATTGTTCAGCCAAATTGACCGAGATCGCAGAGTTATAGGCGATGAAAGTAAAAAATGCAATTAAAATTTTTACCATTTTGGTGCCGATTTTAAGCTGGATTCTTCATGTAACTTTTAACCTCGGTTTGGCTGAAATCTAAGCAGTATTTTAAAAGTTATCATAATTTGAAAACATCCCATTTTTAATCGGGATTTTTTCTCAACTACGGTACTTTCAAACCTAATTTCTTTCGTCTAAAAGATCAAATTAATTTATTTTTTATACTAAAATGAAACCGTAGGCGTTTCTTAATTTTTTGTTACAAATATGCCAAAAAAAATTTCTTATTTACAGAGGAATCACGGTAAAAAGCAAAAGTCATTAAAATTGTGCATATTATTAATAAATTCACTAATGGTGTCCGAATGGATCGAGGTCACGATAGCTCAAGTGGTAGAGCAGCGGGGCGTATCAAGCCGAAGATCGTGGGTTCGAATCCCGCTCGTGCCATTGACTTTTTTATCTCAACTGAAAACCTTAATTAATTGTAAATTATTAATAAATATGGCGTGGCAGTCGCACGTCTTTTTCTTAATTAAATAGCTTAAATAAAATTTCAAATTAGGTAGTTAACTAGTAAACCATTATTTTATTTTCATTATTGCCGGTGCT
The DNA here is from genome assembly GCF_000648675.2 of Cimex lectularius. Taxonomy (NCBI): domain Eukaryota; kingdom Metazoa; phylum Arthropoda; class Insecta; order Hemiptera; family Cimicidae; genus Cimex; species Cimex lectularius. The sequence goes on from NW_019392806.1 coordinate 857,806, forward strand.
CTAGGAAAAAATGGCCCGAATCTAATTTAATTTAACGCTAGCAGTTAATAAGAAACAAAAACAGTTGATTAATTTTTTATCCTATTGCAGTATGTTTATGATGTTACGTTTTGTTTAAAATAAATAATAATATATGCCTATGGTTTTCAAATTATCCTATAATTTTTAAAGTAGCAAATTTTGAGCACCGCTGGATTGATTCCGCAAAAGAAAGACATCTGCCTCTCACTCCTTACTGCCGTGAGGGTGTTTTTTGTTCGTTTATGTTTTGTGCTAAAATATTACATTGCAGACCATGATTTTTTTTGTGATTAGACATGTTCTTCTGGTGCTTTTCTGATTTCTGCCTCTAATCTTCTTATTCGATCTCTCGATGTGATAACCTCTAAGTTGGTGATTAATTTTATATTCGTTAATGTTGGCGACTAAAAACATTTACATTGCAGACTATGACGGAAAAACGTTTTGGAAATATGTATATGTTCATTTTTGAAATTAAAGTATTGAAACTTTTAAATCAAGTAATTATTTTTTCAGTTTTTCCCTTTGAAGGAAAAAATATTGCGTTGGGTGGAGTTAACATAATATGACACGAGTCAGCATTTGGTATAATGTTCATGGCAATGTGTTTCTTAGTGACCCGTCGTTTCATAATTTGTTGAATTCATGAGGAACGGTCAAAATGAGGTAGTTTAGAAAAACATCTTTTTCATTTTTTCCGATTTTTCAAAATTTGATTGTCAAAAATCACAATACTTTCATACAAAACCACAAGAATACCAATCAAACTTTATTCCCTGAAGATGACCCGAATAAAGAACGGAACGTCAGCAAAAAAATTAAAAAGGTGTTTTTCAAAACTACCTCATTCTAGACCGCTCCTCACGAATTCAACAAATTAATTTCTATGGAAAGGTCATTCTAGTGATGTATGTTCTACAAAGGTGCTTAAGCCTAGAAATAGCATTTTTCAAATTTGTCGTCGGTGGGCTGTACCTTTTTTCGTCAAATTAACCGTTTTTAACATCAAATGATTTTTTTTAAATTACAAATTACCCCTTTTTAATTTCATCGTCACCATTTTTTATTTCAAATTAACGCTTTACTTCCGTTGTAATTTTGGGTTTTTAAATAATTTTTCTACGATGCTTTATAACTGTATGTAAATATTTTTGGAAATCTTTTGCTAGATAGCGTGAAAAATGTATATTATACTTACAAAGGGAAGCTACGGACGTGGGATCACCAATTAACGAATTTTTTGGCGATACCAGGTAGAAAAATATTATAAAGGTGTCCGATCGTTCTTCCAATGGGTACTGGGAGCAGAGAAAAATATTTTAATTTTGTTTAATGTGTTTTAATGCTTTTGTTGTGCACGTGTTTCAAGGTTGTTCTGTACACTTCAAGGCAAAAACCGGACACTGTAATTATTTGTCGTTTTCCTTAATAAGTTTAAAGATTAATAGTTGCCAACTTGTCAAGTAAGTAGTTAATTTTGTAAATTGTTTCCTTTCATGAAACAAAAAATTCGAGTAAATTTTGTTATTCAGATATCGTAAGATGCGGTCGGGTGTGATGTAGGTTTCAGAAAAACATTTTCTTTATCGTGCCAACGTTTCGATCTTTTATTGAGATCATCTTCAGGGCCTGGGATTTACAAACATTGTTTACATTTAACAAATACATTTAGGATGTAGAAAAGTGAATTTATACGATGCAAAATATATTTTATATTCAAACAAAGTATTTGTTAAATGTAAACAATGTTTGTAAATCCCAGGCCCTGAAGATGATCTCAATAAAAGAACGAACGTTGGCACGATAAAGAAAATGTTTTTCTGAAACCTACATCACACCCGACCGCATCTCACGATATCTGAATAACTATCGATTAACGGTCACTAATCTCTACACAGTAAATTTTGTTTTTATAAAAGCATGATTTTAACTCTAGAAGATCTCGCCCGGTGCTTTAGCCAACGACGGACGTTGCATCCGTTACATAACCCGGGTTTGCCGCGCTCTACCATCCACGATGGTCTACAGCAGTTTAAGGACACCATAAGTCTCAATCGAAGAGAAGGTGGTGATCGACCGCTTTGTACGACGGTTAGTGGCAATCGTTTTATTGCTCTGAACCGTCGTTTAACTGTTTCCTTAATAGGTAGTCAACAACGTCAAGGTCCGTGATGTAATGTGAGGTCTAAAACAGTAATCGGAAGGCTTTGGGAGAATAGCCCAGTCTCTAGACGACCCGCGTCACGTTCTCTAATGGAGAGGCATCAAGCAAAAAGGCGACTATTCGCTCTCAGCACCAACTTTGACACTCGAACAATGAGAGCTATTCAGATATGAGCGATGGTTTGGTTTGTGGCAATCAGATGATCGGGACCGTGGTGATGATGATTCCTTCTTGTACCGTGAGTCACAGCCGTTTCAAAGACAATCATATGGTATACCGAAGTGACTATTATACAGAATGAATTTTTTACCGCACTATGGTACATTGAGAAAGTTCTTCTGGGAGGTGTGGTCCCATTCGTTTCATTTATTGGGGAAAACTTCTTGGTAATGCATAAAGCTGGACCATGTAGCACGTGTTATCACCCATTGTTGGTTGGGTGTAGGGAAGAATAAGAAATTAATAATGGAAGATTATATTCAATGGTTAGATGTATAAAAAATTCTAAAAGCCAAAAGATGTTTGTGTTAAAATAGGCAAAAAATTAGTATTCGTTTTAACACCCTGTAAAACCTTTAAATAGGAATTTTCATCGCAATGAAAAACTATTTTGGCTGGATAAATGTATGCATATATGTACATTTAACTCCTCTGGATTTTGTCCATATTCAACGTAATTACAATTTTTTAAAATTAATTAACATTTTTATGTAAGGTTTTGGTTGAAATGAAAAAGTTAGTCTCACTAGCGGGATTCGACGAAGTCAAGATTGCTCAAGTGGTTAGAGCAGCGGCGTATTGAGCCGAAGGTCGTGGGTTCGAATCCTGCTCGTGACACTAGTTTTTTCATTTCATCCAAAACCTTACATAAAATGTTAATTTATTGAAAGAAGTAATTTGGTAAGTAAAGAAGTAATCAGACCACTAATATAACGGAGTTATTACAATTATGGAAGGCAGAATATTTCTTCTTTCAGGTTTTGTCAACAAATTTCCTTAAACGTTTAATTTTTTTAACTCCGGTTCAACTTTTTGCACAGGGGCTTTTAAAAAATAACCATTGCGTATAGTTTACTAAGTTCTAATCGTTTGTTACGTTTACGATTGATCTGTCGAGTCTTTTCAAAGTTATCAACATTTTTGTGTTTTTCGGAAAAAAATCGGTGTCAAGAGAAGGCGAAATATATGACAGCATTTTTTTCCCAAAAATTTATATTCATGGGGTTCTGGGGTGCAAAAAACAGATATAAACTTTGTTTCTTGTATAAAAAAATTAACATTATTTTATATATTTTGCAATATTTTAACTTACTTTGCTATGTAAAATTATAATTCGAAGTATGCACGGAATAGAAGATATTGAAATGCTACAAGCATATGATTTATGGCCGAGCGATGTGGCAAAGAAGACTAAAAAAATTTTTTAGCAAGTTACAAAGTTTATATTCGTATTGTCTGTTTACTCTGCACCCCCAATTTCTCCAGATAATAGTATAAGATTGGGACAAAGGACTCCTGGACAAAAAACCTACGCGGTATCCCATACAAAACTAAAACGAATTGACTGTACTGTTAGGTATGAAATGCTGAAAAGACAATTACTTGACATTATCTGACATAACTTAACAACTATTATACACAGCCCTTATCTCCCCAAATTGGGCCTAAGCTGTACCGGACAGGCAAGCTTCTAATCTAAAGAAAACCCAATCACTCAAATCTAAACTCCTTCGCAAAATAATTGATTCTCTATTCATCGCTAATCGTACCATCCTCTCCTATTTAATTATACCATAATGCCCAAAATTTGCCCGATAATCTTCAACGTAAGTAGCTCAACCCCTTACCTCCAACCCTCCCGACAAACTGGAGCGCAGTGTATTTATGATATAAATGAACGTTGAAACACTTTTCTCAGTTTTGATGGTTGGGCATAGTCGAACTGTGATCGGTCAGGCCACATGCCGGTAGTTCGTTCTCCTACCTACACCCTTGCATCAGTGTAACCAATCCTGTAATTTTTGCGACTATAATGTAGTTTTTGCGTATATTAACTGTTAGCGCCTCCAAATCGGAATTTGAAAGACACGGGAGCCGAAACTGACCGGATTCTCAAGGAGAACACTAGGAAGATGTTACATGCATGGACTTGTCACATTCCTTGGCTAGCGAGGTGGTGCAATGCTAACCAAGATCCATACATGTGCCTTGAAAAAGGCAGTTTTAAGGTTTCTGGCACAGCCTTTCAGCCGTGCCTTTCACCACCCTCAGAGTCAGAGAAGGCACTCTATCTCCGGCTCCAGTTGCTGCTACCCTCCAGCTAAGGTACAATTTGTTTGCAAACCACGGCCACCACGAGTCCAACCTCAATTAGTAGAGTCACTTGGATATTCTACTCCCGTGGTTCAGTACTATTTTTAACTCCCTACTGATGCACCCTCAGTTTTGCAATTTTGCCTTCATCATTGGTTACCCCTAGGCACCGGAGCTGATGGTATAGGGCTTGCCTTGGCCCATAGGGCAGGTGGGTAACCTTGGTGCGAACCTGACCGGCAGCTGAGAAAATAGAAAGTTTCCTGAAATCTCCCCTTTTTTGTAATTTCTGACGCCCATTTGATATTATCTAAACCCGCCCGACGCTAATAAAAACAAAGAGTGAAAGTTTCATCGAAATCGGTTCAGTAGTTTTTGTTTTTATCATTAACACACATACGAACATTCATTTATATGCATACATTTCAAACTTTCATGTTATTACAGTTTGGAGCATACATGAAAAGTTTAAGGGATTTTATAAGGTACTATTTCTTGAAACTAATATCCCTAAAATGTTTATTACAGGCATTTACTAAACCAATATGACCTTTTCGTTAAAAATTATATACTAAGTACTTGCCGATGTATGTTTAGATATAAACATAAGATACGGATGTTTTGCGAATGATTTTCTTCTGATAATTTCATTTTCCCCCAAGGACCTGGGACACGGCGTCCCTAATGGAAAGACAAATCAGGTAACCGCCGAGTGCGATTTAGTCCCAAGTAAAAGACATTCTAGAAAATTAAGGGGAAAACGTGTAATTATTGTTTTGGCCTGGCCGCGGAGGGTGATGAATTGCCGGGTTGACGAGTGTCTCGGGTTGAAATTTTAAAAAATCAGCCCCGAGAATATACCGTCCTTAACCACCTTTACCTGTATCCAGCATAATCACATCCCCGAAATCTAATTATGACAGAAAACGGACTGCCCTAACGACCGGCCCTCTTGTAATATCCGATACTAAATTGGCACGTGCCTGCAGACAGGAAAGCCTTCTTTTCTAAACTTTTTCTCGACAAAAATCCAACGGTTTTTCTCAGTCATCGATGAAATTGTTAATAATTCAAAATGGATTTTGGTATTTGTAAAGGCTTTTTTCCTGTCTGAAAGAGGAAGAGGCGTTTTTTATTTCATGGCCGTAAAGGGGACAAATCTTATAACGTTTATAGTCGTAATAAAAGGCTTGGAATCTCCGTATTTACTGCTCTAATCTGCCTAAAATACACTAGTCCCCTTCTAGCCCTTTCTACCTCTCCCAACCGTTCAGCCACCCTAATTGCCGGCTAACAACCTCAGCTTCGCAATTTCGAGGACACCAAGCCTCGGTCTCTCTTTGGCCTTTTGTTCCTGAAGACAGATTTCTAAACTCTTCCTAGACTCGAATGAGAAAAAATTAACCAAACAAACACAAGTGCAAAAGAAAATAAGGAGAAGGCCCGTGATACCTTCTGGATAACAGTAACAAAGAGATGATCAGTTTTGATCGAAACAATTTTTTTAATGAAAAATCACATTACACGGTTTTAATTTATTTACAATATTTTCAAGTACCATAGATCATATGTCTTGAGGAGAGTTGTTCTCCCTACTTTCCTTAACGACTAATTCTTGGCAATGAAATGTGATTATATTATTAAAATGATTAATTATTATTGTTGGATAAGGATTGAGCTACTCAATTGGGGTGAGGGAAAAGTTTATTGTGGAACGTAGAAAATTGGTCATTGTGAAGGGTGATGTTGGTTACATAGTAGGGGGCTGTGTCTATGGATTTGAGGATTTTGAACTGGAAAGGTTCTTAGAATGTGAAAGGTTTAGCGGTGTTCTACAGTTTTAGTACGTATGCCTCGATTGGTTGTGTTTTTTTGTAGAGTGTCTTTTTTTGTCAACACCAAATATCTGTTTAATACGTTTCAGTGGCGTTTGAAGGTTCCTGGACAGTCCAGATAAAACCCAAGGTAGAGGACAAAGTCTGTTTTAGGTATCGGGGTAAATATCACGTAGGTGCTTTTGCTTTTGTTAATTTTTTTATTCCGCTATTCGCCGAGCATATATCTGGAGCTCCTACAAAGCAGTTGACGTGCTCATAGAAAAAAACCTAAATCTCTCTCTCTCTCACTCACTCACTCACTCACTCACTCACTCACTCACTCACTCTCTCTCTCTCTCTCTCTCTCTCTCTCTCTCTCTCNCTCTCTCCCTCTCCCTCTCCCTCTCCATCCCTCCCTCCCTTCTTTTTCTATAAGCGCCATTTCTGTAGTATTTATAGAACAAAGAAAATTATTAAATTATTAAAATTTATTAAAAAATTACTTAAGCTTTAGAAACTGGTAAAAATTTATTTTCTAATTGATTTTCTATTTTGTTTACTTAAGGTTGCAATAAAATTTAAAAAACAGACAATTCTCATAGGTTATTTAATGATCTTTCTATTGATCCAATCAAACTTACAGCAAGAATATTTTATTATGAGATATGGTAGTTTTATGGAAAAAAGTTGTGCAAGTTTGAAGTTACACGAAAAGTGAAATATTTCAAATAAAATTATGCATAATCAAATTTTGGACAATTGGGACTTTTTAGTACAATTTGACATGTTGTATAACTTCCTGAATATCTGTTCACGTACGTCCTGTGTATGCGTAAACCAGCGAGAATTGACGAACCATAGAGTTTTCATCCAATCGCAGGTCAAGCAACACTACGAAAGTTCAAAATTTATACATTCTTGAAAATCGGGAGAGAGAGTGAACGGTATTTTCCATGAGCACGTAAAAATCCACGTTTTTACCCAAAAATCGCGAATAACTAAAACTAAATGGCGCCATCCCAGGACGATGTACTGGCCCCACAGCTCAATTTTAGGTTTTTGTAAAAAGTGCACACATGTTGCCGAATTTTTTTTTTTTTTTTTTTTTTTTTTTTGATGGGCAGTGTATTTTCGCTGGCTTATGTTTCATTCATGCGAGTTTAGGCTTCACACACTGATGGAAAAACCTTTTAGAAATTAAGTACATATTGTGTTGGCAGCTCATTAGTAGGGGAAATTTTCTATAAGCGCCATATCTGTAGTATTTACAGAACAAAGAAAATCTTACTTTGCTTTAGAAACTAGTAAAAGTTTATTTTCTAACGGATTTTTTTTTTGTTTCCTTAAGGTCGCAATAAAATATTTATTTAGAAATCGTGAAATGCGGTCTGGTGTGATGTAGGTTTCAGAAAAACATTTTCTTTATCGTGCCAACGTTTCGATCTTTATTGAGATCATCCTTGTGTTGTCTGCATTTCAGCAAAAAAGTTCTCTGATAAGTACTAAGTAAGCTAAAAGTACACTGAAGGAATCGCCAACAATGAGAAGAAACTCGCATCGGCTATCAATCAGAGAACTTTTTTGCTGAAATGCAGACAACACAAGGCCCTGAAGATGATCTCAATAAAGATCGAAACGTTGGCACGATAAAGAAAATGTTTTTCTGAAACCTATATCACACCAGACCGCATCTCACGATTTCTAAATAAATATCGATTAACGGTCACTAATCACGACACGTTGCAATAAAAGTTAAAAAACAGATGATTCTCGTAGGTTATTTAATGCTCTTTTTTGATGTAATCAAATTTACAGTAAGAATATTTTTGATGAGATATGGTAGCTTTAGGGAAAAAAATTGTGAAAGATTGAAGTTATACGAAAAGTGAAATATTTCAAAGAAAGTTATGTGTAATCAATTTTTGGACAATTGGGGCTTTTTAATCCAATTTGACACACTTGCGTGACTGACTGACAGAAAACGCGCAGGCCAAACCGTTGGATTAAAGGGCTGAAATTTCGACAGTGCATTCCTACAATGACATGGATAGCCGCTGAGAGACGATTTTATTAAATTCTATCCATAAGGGGACCATATTTTTACCATGTGTAGACCGAAGTGAACTGAAGAAGAGATGAATTTGAGAAACGAGACATTATAATAGAAAGACATAAATAGCACTGCATCATATTAGAAAGGTACATTAAAACAGAGTCCGCTTGGACAAAATCGCAGATAAAAGCTAGTATAACGATAAGAAATACATATAGTTTGAAATAACATATCAGGAGTGTCCGGTTTATATAGTGAAAAACCAAAGCGGAAACAGCGTCCTCCCTTCAAAAACGCGCCAGCAGCTTAACTTGTCCTTGTAATTGTGTACAATTTCGTCCCGGGAGATTGTTACGTTTAATGGTGGTCTAATTGGTGTTGGTGCTTGTAGAAAAAGGGAGTGGCCACCGGTAACGGTGCCTGCCCCAATTTCGTGTCTCGAGCTCCCCACAGGCAAGCCTTCCATTAATGATTCATTACACGGCCAAAGAAAAACAGGATGTTTCCGGCGATGGAGCAACCTGCTCAGGAGAGCCCCACTCGCAAAAACACCGGCGACTGGTTTTCATTCATAAATCCTGCCGTTATTAGCCCCTCTATCCTCCCTGCAAGGACACTCCTATAAACATCACCTCATACATTTATGTATTACGTATTGTATTATATCTTCAAGAGCTTCCTATTTTTAACACACGTTCTCCTTTTCTTACGACTCTTTATTTATTGACATCCCTTATTTATTATCTCATTCCTTTTCTCGTCAAACGTGAATTATTAATAGCGTGACTATTGAAGCCCACTGAGGCAAAATTTCTTTAATATTAAGTAAATATAGATTACAAAGAACTATCAGTAAAACTTTTTTGTATAAGGTCTTGCTTGAGATGAAAAAGTCAGTGTCACGAGCGGGATTCGAACCCACGACCTTCGGCTCAATACGCCGCTTCTCTAACCACTTGACCTATCGTGACTTCGATCCACTCGGAACCAGCTCCCCATCACAACCTACAACCTTTCGAATTTTCCTCCTTTTTGCCATTTTTCAGCTCAACCCAAACCTTACATAGAAAAGAATAATTAATTGAAATAATTAATATGGTCCATTAGACCACTAAGCATAAATGTATCGGTAAAACGTCGACATGTCATCATGTACTAATATTATCCTTGTATCGATGAGTTTACTACATGCGTAAATTGTTTTATTATGCTATTTTTCACTGTTTTTTTCTCTAATAATTATAAATCGACTACATATTACGTAGCATCGGTTTTGATCGTTTGTCAAGAAATCGTGAGAACGTTTTGTAACGTCTAGTCAGTTCTTGTTTTTTTAGTCTTGTATGGAGATTCCAAGTTAGTCTTTTGTCGATACACAGCCCGAGCCCGAGGTAGCTGGTTAACTATAGAAAGGGATATATGATGTATGTATAGTGGGCTTCATTCCACGTCGGTGGGTAAAAGTTATACGTTGGCTTTTGTCTACATTTATTTTTAGCCGCCAAGGTTTTGTCTTGATTAGGTCAGCCTGTAAAGACCGATATGAGAGGACGAGGTCCTTTAGTGGAGGATAGTGTAGCATTTCACGTAAAAGTATGAATGGATGTGATGTGTCAGGATAGGTAGGGAGGTCAGCAATATTGAATACAGGATGGGACCAAGGATACTACCCTGCGGGACTCCAACCTTAACAGGATAGTTTAATTTACATTTTGAATACGTTAATTTGAAATAAAATATTTTAAAGTAGTTCTGACCGAAAAGGTAGTTGGAAGTTAAAGCACTTCTGTATGATATTAATTAATTTTTTATATTTTAGCTGTTTTAGATTCGAATCCCGGATAAGCCCTTGGAATTGACATTAATTTTTTTTTATTGTATATTGTAAAGTGGAACTGACTCCTCGTCCGCATGACCCAAAGTTTAGTTGGTCGTTAAGCCAACCTGTATCATAGAAATTATATTACTTTATGAATCAGAAAAGGAAATAAGTTAAATTAAGAAGGTTGGGCAAAAAATCAGTCAAAACCGGATCAAATTCAATTAATGGCCATTTTAAACTATCTAACAACTCAGCATTGGGAAAGTACGTACTCTTAAAAAGTGCCTAGCACCTACAAAAAGGGTATGACTTGTTTCGATGAATTTAGGTCCAGAACCTGAATTTCATCAGGTTTAGATGAATGCCCGAATTATGATTCAGGGGGTAGGTCAAATGAATTCACAATATCATCATTGACAGGAATAAATGCAGTAACTACAACATTTTGAGGAGTAATGCAATTTTTTCTAATATGTTATGGGTTGGTAAGGCTTTTTTTAAATTTAATTAAAACGAAAATGCCAAAATATTTCAATAGGTTAGGATTTACATAGAAATATTTGTCTTGTCAATGTAAACAAGTAGTAGAAGAATATACACAAGGGCTTTGATTTATGGTTGTACCATTATAAAAATTGCAAAAATTTATAACAATTACGTCTACATTCTTAGGGTAAAAAGCCAAGGCATCAATATTTAAGAAAGGCCGTTCTTTTTCAAGAATGTCACCTTGAGGAGAGGTGTCGAAACGAGGAAATAAACGAACGGCCCAACGTTAATGTAAATTAAGCGTTTTCGAGAGGTATAAAATACAGATACTTCTCAAAATGAGCAATTTGCCCTCATGAATGACTTTTTTTTCGTTTTTAAAGATATTTCGAAACGGCGAGGTTTCCGCTTGACCAACATTGTACCAACTAACGCATTACTGTTTATAGGCATACTCAGCCGGGATTGTAGAACTTGTTTTTCGGGTTGGACCACACTAAGGTATGTGGGTTCGCGACGTTTAACTCCTATAATGAAATTCTTCATATTTCCAGTAATATTTGATACCCTGTCTTTCGTCTACTTATTTGTCTGATCGGCGGATGCAAAATAAAACAAAGGCTTCCGCAGGAGCCACGCGATAAAATTCCCTATGCATTTATTATGTGTAAACATATTTTTTAACGAAATTTCACTACACTCGAAAAAACAACTTTTGTCTTATAAATTATTGACGTATTACTTTACTAAAAATGATGGTTGTACACATCTGTACAGCTGTAATATACAAAATTACCCGAATTTTTAACTGCAGGATGATGAACAGTTAGTTTGTTCGGTTTTTTGATCATTCTGGTATGCCCATTCTCCCTGGTTTGGACCAGGATGATCTTCAGGCTTTAACAAAAATAAGTCAGATGATTGGGTATTTTGTCATGTGTTTAAAAAGACATGTATAAAGTATACATAATAAAGAATAAAAAGTACATATAAAGTATATATAATAAAGTATTAAAAAACGACCAAACTACTTGCTAAATGTTTGCCATTTTTTAACGATAATGGACGGATTGTTTCCCCTTCGTTGTTTTCTTAAACCTTCAACAAGCCTTAAAATAGAAGTAAAGTACTGCCATACATTAGGGCCTTATGATGATGATGAGGATGCTAAGAAGTTGGGTTTGTGCTCACCAGGCATTTCTGGCTTATTGTACCTTCCTATTTCAATAGTTCAGTGCAATCGACTCAATCCTTCTTCTCAGAAGTATTCGGTCATTGACTGTTGTTGCTACAATTTCATTCCCTAGGGTTTTTTTTGTATGCTTGGTTATGTCTCCATTGAGCGGTTACTTCGCATTCGAAGATGATATGGGTGGCTGTTTCTTCCTCCTTATTACATAATGTGTAGATGGGATCATCAATGTGGAGATGTTTTCTCAGATGCCAGTGACCGGTTAGTAGTCCTATCACTCCTCTGGGTCTGGCTCTCTCTCCAACGGCAGCAGTTTGCCAGTCGGTTGGTCTAGCATAAGTTCACTTTGATAACGCCGGTAGAGTTTATCCACTTCTCCTTTTGTATTGTTTGGATCGATTCGGTGATGAAGGATTCTGTATTTGTTTTTGTTATCCAAGTATAGGTTCGGAGTCTATGTATGTCTTGCAGATCATCCTCTGGCCAGCGTGTCTACTTTTTCGTTACCCGAAATTCCTTCATGCCATAGCACCCGTGCTAGCATCACAGGTTGTGTTTCCAGAGGTTTTGGCTGCATTCACTGAATAATTTTGCTGTGAGGATCAGGGCTTGGAACCACTTGAACCATTTCTTTTTTTCATTATGTTCTAGTCAAAATCCCAAAGGTTACGCAGGGATTCGAACCCAGGACAGCTAAATTGGCAAATACGTATCGGACGCCCTAACAACTCGGCCACCTCGGTTAAGGTTCTTAACTGGACCGTTATAAACAACTAAAACGTGCTAACTAAACCAAAGTCTGAACTTCTAACAGATTATAAAATAGCAAACTGGAACACAGATTAACAGACCACCGTGCTATTTGTTCCGACAAGCACATTTGCTTCAACGTTTAACACCATTATCACATAATTTTCCTCTGCAGATGATTTTTTGTTAAATTAATAATAACCTTTATTCGAATATTATTTAAATATTAAGACCAGAGATTCGATTTACGTAAATCTTACCGTTATTAAAATGTAGTTAAAAAATGAAGTGTACATAAAAATTAGAGTAAGCAATAAAATTTTTGCATATATTTTATATCTTTCCTTTTTAATTATTATTAAAAAAATCATAACAAACCTCAAGCTTCATTTAATAGACACATTTTTTTAAATTAATGGATATATTTTATAAAGCAATTAGCACAAATTATTTCAATTTTTTGTTTCAAATACATTGTCAAAAATGTATATATGCAACTAAAGTATAAGTTGAATAGGGTCAATATACTTTATATAAATATTTATCTTGGGGTTTACATAAACCGTAAGTAACTTTAATTAATATGTACCTTGAACTATGTAAGGTGTCCTATTTTATAAAAGTCGTCCAGGGTATATATTAACCTCAGCTCGTGTTTAATGCCATAATAATTAGGAATAATTAGCATCCGAATGAGTTATTTCAAATTATTTCCAACCGTTTGATATAACGATTTGTCCCCCCTGGCCGAACAAAAAGCGGGCTTCGGATACGGGTAAAAAAAAAGGACGAAAGGAGAAAAGGAAGGAGTAGAAGATAAGACTACTCAATACTACGCAGTCCATTTGCTCCGTGTAAACAAAAAATTATACTTTCAAATCAGCCCGACAATTTACGAAATGGAAATTCCCTTTTTAAAAAATAAATAAATAATTGGTTAGGTGTAGGGGAACGGTTTTAGTCAGTCGTGGTTGCCAGATTGGAGCCACAGATTTGATGACTCCAAACCACTTGGCTACCGGCATACGCGACGCCCTCGTACACTCCTTTCCCCTACAAACTAGACCTCTATACATTGTGGCTTTCCGATTTGAAAATACATCTTTTTTACTATTTCAAAAATGTATCCTTTTCCGCATATTCGAAACACAATTGAATTTTTAAATTTAATCGAGCCCTCACTTGCTTTTTCCCACACGTTAATCTTTCTATTTATTTACATAGACATTTACGTATCTAAAGGCTAAAATAGTTCCGTTCTTTATTGTATTCTTGAGCAACTATGTGATTTTACAAGCAGAATTACTGCCTAGAAAGAAACATATTTACTAAAATTTTAGACAATTTTATATTATTATTATCAAAACATATTAAGTAGCTTTAATTTATTCAAAAATGTTTAGGGATTTTTATATAGTTTAATGCTAAAAATTCTCAAATGATGTCTTTGGTTGTTTTGTCTAATTTTTCTTTGTCCATTAATAAAAATTGATTTAAACCTTTATTTAATACAATTTGGTACAATCCCTTGCAGTATTTTTTATTTTATCTTCTTGTTCTTTTATGTTTGAGATGATTTTAAATAAAACCACCTAATTTTCCGTGTTTAAATATATATACTTTTAATCAGTTTATATGGCATTGCAAGGTATAATAAAAATTACAATAAAAAATTAGTTAACATTAAGTTCATTAAGGAAGTACACCTTGGTCGTTCAAGCGGCCTTTTTTTCTAAAAGAATCGATTTTTCTTTGTCAAATGGTAAAAATTGATTTAAACCTTTATTTAATACAATTTGGTACAATCCCTTGCAGTATTTTTCATTTTCTCTTTTTGTTATTCGATATCATCTCAGATATAAAAGAACAAAAAGAAAAAATGAAAAATACTGCAAGGGATTGTACCAAATTGTATTAAAATACAAAAAGGTATAATATCTGAGGTGATTTCGAATAAAACCACCTATTTTTTCGTGTTTAAATATATATATTTTTAATCAGTTTATAAGATCGAGATCACTACGGAAGTACACCTTGGTTGTTCAAGCGGTCCTAAACGCATTAGCGCGTAAAAAGTCATATCCAAAATAGTTGGTGAGGCCCAGTACAAATAAATTGGATGGAGACTAAACATGACCCGCAATTTGGCAAAGAATAACAAATAAGATCATGGCCACATACTTTGGAACATCCGATTAATGTTTTAACAATGCCGTCAAGTTCTGTGCAAGACCAAAATACGAGTTAATCTAACACGTTAGGGAAGTAAACTTGGTTATTTCACGCTGAAATGCGTACTAGCAATGCTTGGTGTCAGAAATTTTTAAAATCCACTGACCAGTCGACATCAGAGACTGCCAATGAGCCAAAAGCATTAGAACGTAAAAAGGTCGGTGAATCCATTAAAAAACATCTTGAGTGTCAGTCACAATTGTGCGTAATGAAAAAGCAGACAAACAGACCAGATAGGCAATGAATCTATAATTTTAATCGGGATAGCAAGATCAAACCTAGTCTCATCCGTATCAAAATGGGTTCTCACAAATCAAAATAAGAAATGGACGAACTCTAGAGGTGCCGGACATAGTAAACTCAAGGTTAGCCCTAACCACAACTGGCAACACATTGATACAGTTAGACAGGGTGAAACTCAAGGGAGTGATAAGTGCTTTATACTGGTCACTGACTTCTGAAAAAACACCGACACAACACGGATGAGGTGCAATGACCCCATTTCATGTTATGCAATGAAAAGGTTAAACTGACAAAAAGATCCTCGTATCAAGTCAGCCGAGTAACCTTGGAGCATTAGCAAATTAAAAAGATCATATGCGAAGCGAATCGAGACATACCCTAAGGTCGCAAGATAACCTGGAAAAGAGAATCGAAGATGACAATCAATATTCTATTACTTCCTAGAAGAAGGAGTCAATTGAACTGAACTAATGAACTAGGAAAAATACAGTAAACCGAATGACTGAAGTCCTTCGGAAATACCGAACTCCGCTTTCTAATATCGTCATGATCTATATAGATTATAGATTCTATATAGATTTACTATCAGTGTAAAAATATTATTTATAAAGTTTTGGCCTAGTGAGAAGCTACATGAGAGGTTTCATCATCTCCTCGGTCCGCCAGTCCTCGCTGTTTGTTTCATTAAGGCATTTTACCAATGTCAGTGTAACCATGAGAAATAATTAATTCAGTTAACATATTAGCGTCAAGATTTTGGAAATTTTTGTAAATCTGCACAGTTTTACGATTTTTGATCTACATATTTTTCTTGGACGTAGTGACTTGATCCGGCAGTCCTCGCTATGTTTCATTCAAGCATTTTACCATTTTCAGTGTGACTATAAACTTAATTAATTCATATATTCAATAATGTTATATTCGAGATTTGGAAATTTTTGTAAATCAACTCAGTTTTACGTTTTTCATTTCCAAATTTTTCTTGGATGTGGTGACTTGATCCGGTAGTCCGCGCTATGTTTCATGCAAGCATTTTACCATTTCAGTGTGGCTATAAACTTAATTAATTAACGTTTTCAATAATGTTATATTCGAGATTTGGAAAATTTTGTGAATCAGCTCAGTTTGCGATTTTTGATCTCTACAGATTTTTCTTGGATGTGATCACTTGGTCCGCCATTCCTCGCTATTTTTTCATTCAGGCAATTTACCATTTTCGGTGTGACTATAAATTTATTAATTAACGATTCAGTGATTTTATATTGTACATTTTGGAAATTTTTGTAAATCAACTCAGTTTTGCGTTTTTCATTTCCAAATTTTTCTTGGATGTGGTGACTTGGTCCGTCAGTCCTCGCTATTTGTTTCATTCAAGCATTATACCATTTCAGTGTGACTATAAACTTAATTAATTAACGTATTCAATAATGATATATTCGAGCTTTGGAAAATTTTGTGAATCAGCTCAGTTTGCGATTTTTGATCTCTACAGATTTTTCTTGGACGTGATCACTTTGTCCGCCATTCCTCGCTATTTTTTCATTCAGGGAATTTACCATTTTCGGTGTGACTATAAATTTATAAATTAACGATTCAGTGATTTTATATTGTACATTTGGGTAATTTTTGTAAATCAGCTCATTTCCAAATTTTTCTTGGATGTGGTGACTTGGTCCGTCAGTCCTCGCTATTTGTTTCATTCAAGCATTATACCATTTTCAGTGTGACTATAAACGTAATTAATTAAACGCTTCAATAATGTTATTCTAGATTTGGGAAATTTTTGTAAATCAGCTGTTTTGCGATTTTTGATCTCCATATTTTTCTTGGACGTGGTGACATGATCCGGCCGTCCTCGCTATGTTTCATTCAAGCATTATACCATTTTCAGTGTGACTATAAACTTAATTAATTAAACGCTTCAATAATATTATTCTAGATTTGGGAAATTTTTGTAAATCAGCTGTTTTGCGATTTTCGATCTCCATATTTTTCTTGGACGTGGTGACATGATCCGGCAGTCCTCGCTATATTTCATTCAAGCATATTACCATTTTCGGTGTAACAATTTATTAATTAACATATTCAATCCTTTTTGATTCTAGATTTGGGAAAATAGACGTCATGTATTATGCGTAATTTTACTTTATGTACTGCAATAATCGAAATGATTTGACTGTTTGAATGCAAGGCAGAGTCAAAATCATATCATCAATCGGTCAAAAGATAATTATACTAATTTATGTTTAATATTCAACAATCCATATCTTATTAAGTAAATGACATTTTGAGGTTATTTCTTATTTAAAATGTGTTTTTTTCCTTTTTTGATTGATGCGCCTATTATTAAAACTAGCCAGCCCCTGTGACCTATGGATCTCGCCCTAGAGATCTGTCCTACTACTAGAACCTTTGTTTGTGACAAAAAGTGTAAATTATGTCCCACGTGGAGGAAAAAAAAATTAATAGAACATTTTTATCCGAGACTACCCATACATCATCCTTTCTGGCACATTTTTCTTTTTAAATACGAAGCTAAACCAGTTTGTTAGAACTTGTTTGTGACCGGTAAGTTTTAATTTTCCGTTGTTAACAATTAGAAGTCTTACGCAGGTGTTATTCACGAGTGCGCGAGTTTCATTCCTCGAAGATTTCGCCCTGGAAATTCGTAAAAGGGCGGATTTTAATCGAGCTGGAGGCCCGGCTGGAGCTGGGTGGGACACATTCTTATCTTCTCGCTTTTGGGTCCCGCCGTTAGGTAATTCCAGAAGCCAGCGGCTTTGATTGATGATTCCCCACCTGCTACTGTGTTACCTGATGCCTCCGTCTCACAGACCGCTCCTCCCAGTCCAATTGAGAGATTACATTACATTTACTATCGAAATCCTCTTTCCTTCATTCATTTCTCAAAGATTTCTCTTTTATTGGACAATTACTATTTCGGTTTTATGAGGTAGATCTGCCATTAATTTAATCTTCGAGATCTCCTTTCAACTATGTAAATTTTCTTTTAGCCCATTATTCAGAAATCGTGAGATGCAATCTGGTGTGATGTAGGTTTCAGAAAAACATTTTCTTTATCGTGCTACGTTTCGATCTTTATTGAGATCATCTTCAGGGCTCAAAGTGTTTGTCTTCTGTGTAATTGTGCCATTCTTGCGTCGTGTTGAGAGTGGCACAATTACACAGAAGACAAACACTTTGAGCTCTGAAGATGATCTCAATAAAGATCGAAACGTTGGCACGATAAAGAAAATGTTTTTCTGAAACCTACATCACACCAGACCGCATCTCACGATTTCT
This sequence comes from Cimex lectularius, assembly GCF_000648675.2. Classification (NCBI taxonomy): domain Eukaryota; kingdom Metazoa; phylum Arthropoda; class Insecta; order Hemiptera; family Cimicidae; genus Cimex; species Cimex lectularius. Next base: position 876,205 of record NW_019392806.1, read on the forward strand.
GAATAATTATCGATTAACGGTCACTAATCACCACACATTTTTAGCCCATTATTCAATCAAAAAAGGAATTTTTAAAATATCATTATTATTCCAATTAATTAATCTTTTTACGTAAGATTTTGGTTGAAATGAAAAAGTTAGTGTCACGAGCGGGATTCGAACCCCAGCCGAAGGTCGTGGGTTCGAATCCCGCTCGTGACACTAACGTTTTCATTTCAATCAAAACCTTACCTAAAAAGGTTAATTAACTGAAGTAAGTAATTTGATCAATAGACCACTAAATATAATGGATTATTATTATTATTGTAATTGCTTTGCCGACTAAATTTTTGGTGATTTCTGATGATTTTGGAATTTTCTGGATTTGTGATTCGGCATTCAATATTGGAAAGGAAGATATTATTTAGGACGATAACGAAGAAAAGGGAAATATAATGATATTATAATTTAGCCAGGCCCTGAAGATGACCCGAATAAAGGTCGAAAAGTAGACAAAAAATGAATATGGTGTTTTTCGAACCTACCTCATTCTTGACCGCTCCCCACGAATTCAACAAATTAATTTCTATGGAATGGTCATTGTAGTGATGCCAAAGGTCGTGGGTTCGAATCCCGCTCGTGACACTAACTTTTTCATTTCAACCAAAACCTTACTTAAAAAGGTAAATTGAAAGAAGTAATTTGGTATAGACCACTAAATATAATGGATTATTATTATTGTAAGTGCTTTGCCGACTAAATTTGTGATGATTTCTGATGCTTTTGTTCTGCATTCATCATCCTTCTGTTAAATTTTACTTCTTTTTAAAAATCTAATTGTGCAAATTCATAATTGTTATTAGAAGTTATATATAATTTTAGTCATCGTGGGGATCAAGGCACGATAACTCAAGTGGTTAGAGCAGCGGCGTATTCAGCAGGTCGAGGGTTCGAATCCCGCTCGTGACAATTTTTCATCTCAACTACATTACCTTACATAATAATAATAATTTACCGAAATAATAGATATGGTCAATTAGACCACTAAACAAAAATGAAATTATTAATAATACTTAATACGATATACTAATATGTTAATAAATCGTTCCATCCCACGCTCAAATGCGATCTTATCTTGGTTAATTTTTTTTCTGTTTTAGGTTATCGACATCGACCCGTTTTGGTCGCCCAGTACGGAAGAAGAGTATCTCCACTACGGCGAAAAGGCGGACACGGAGAACAAAGCAAGGCAGTACATGAACTCCGTGAGAAGAAGGAAAGGGCTCTCGGTTGAAGAGAAGATAGTGCAGCACGCTGAAAAACAACGGACCCTGTCGAAAAAGAAATAAATATTTTTTATAATCTGATATCGCCTTTTTTGTTACTTACCCCATAAGAAATAAGTTCAAAAGCAGTGCAGTCCCGATTTAGAAACAGAAAAGATCTTAATCAACATCCTTTTATCTAAATATGTGGTCAATTTGCTTACATAAATGATCGAAAACTAACAAACTACAGGTTCAACACCCCGCAGATTCCGTGGAAGAATCTTCAGATTAATTTATAATTTGTTGAAGTCGTCAGGAGCGGTCAAGAAGGAGGTAGTTCAGAAAAACACCTTTTTCATTTTTCCCCGCGTTTCTACCTTTATTCGGGTCATCTTCAGTGCCTGGGTAAATCACAACAGATATGTTGATTGGAAAAAGTACAATTTAAGATGTAAATATAAATTTTGAACCAAGTATTTCATGCTCACATAAAGTCTGGTTCTATTCTTGTAGTGTCATATTGGTTTTGTGTGAAAATGTGAAACGTGAATTTGTATTCTGCTCTTTTTATACAATTACGACAGGGTGGGGGACGCAGTAAATCTGGAAAATTTTCTTTGATCATAGGCGGTTTTATTTAATTCGGAGGAAGTCGAGAATGGGAATTTTTTGGATTTATGATTCGGCATTCAATATTGGAAAGGAAATTAATTATTTAGGACGATAACGGAGAAAAGGGAAATATAATGATATTGTAATTTACCCAGGCCGTGAAGATGACCCGAATAAAGGTCGAAACGTCAAAAATTGAAAAAAGATGTTTCTCTAAACTACCTCATTCTTGACCGCTCCGCACGAATTCAACAAAATAATATGTACGGGAAGGTTATTCTACTGATGTCTGTTCTACAAAAGTGGTTAAGCCTAGAAATATCATTTTTCAAATTTGTCGTCAGTCGGGCTGTAGCTTTTTTCGTCAAATTAACCGTTTTTAACATCAAATGATTTTTTTTAAATTACAAATTAACCCTTTTTAATTTCAACTTAACCAATTTTTATTTCAAATTAACGCTTTACTTGCGTTGTAATTTTGGGTTTTTAAATCATTTTTCTATCATGTTTTATAACTGTATGTAAATATCTGTGGAAGTCTTTTGCTAGGTAGCGTGAAAATCATTAAGGACGATAACGAAGGAAAGGGCAATATAATAATATTGTAATTTACCCAGGTTCTGAAGATGACAAGGTCGAAACGTCGGCAAAAAAATGAATAAGGTGTTTTTCTAAACCGCTACACACGACATTATTAATTTTAAAAAATTATTTTACCTGAACATAGGGGATTTTAACATAAAGGTGTTTTAAGATGTTTAAGGTTGCCTGGATATGATTCGGGTTAGAAGGCAAAATTTGCGTTGTGTAATCCATTAGTATTGATGGTGGTGGGATATGTAGGAAAGTTAGCATTTAAATGGTATACAGACCAGCAGACCACTCGCATTCAATTATTTAAAATTAGTTCATATGACTATGAAAACAAATATTAAATTGGCGTACTTAACTTTAATTCCAAAATCAGGAGCACAAAAATCAAATTGGACAGAACGGAATCAATAGGTATATAAAACTCAAGCCATATTCCAAAGTAATAATTTTAACATTAATGATTAATGAATTAATGGTAAGAATGAGGTTTTAGTCTCCAAAATTTGGATATGCTACGTTTAAGTTTATAGCTGGAGACGGATGTCGGGCTCAGCATCTAGACAGCTTCGGTATTTAGTTTTGCTGGCTGTATAGACAGAAAATCCGGATTCGCTAGGTAAGTTGTGGCAAATGAAAGAATACAGTTTTCTTTTTCAATGAGCGGTTGAAATATTTTGTTTTCCAGACGGATTCGAAAATGGGGTATCGGACTCGAAGGAATGTGGAGTCTAAAGTAATGTCTATCAAATTTTCATATTCACTTGAAGACTGGTTATCTTTGTCGAAATTGAAAATGGTTTGATGGCCCTATTCATTTTCATGAAAATATCCGACAAAAAACGACAATATACATTGCCGTTTTTCAGCATTGAAAACGTTGACTAATTTGAGATTGTGGTCCACCAACAAGAGAAGACTTCAGACCGGAATTACCTTAATCGAGTGACGTCACTTCACTCACTTCTGTATGGAAAAGCAGAGGATGATGAAGTCTTCCCTTATCGTCAAATAGTATTATGAAAATCTTGACTTCATGGCCGCGACTCGATATAATTAATAAATTTGAACTTACTCCAAAACTTTCTTAATAGAAGCTGGCATTTATTTCATACCTCAGCATGTCTGTGGAGAACACATGCTGCTGCAAAATAAAAAAAAAACTTTCGTTTTCACTCAGTTTGTTAATTTTATTTCTTTATTCTACGTTTATTTTTGTAAAAATTAATTTCTCGAAGTTCCCACCGGATCAAAGTTTGAGAAGCCAGGATACAGGATGGGACCAAGAATGTTCCCTTGTGGGACGCCGGCTTGTATCCGTCTAATATCTAAGTATTCGTTGCCGCACCTTACTCTGAAGCGGCCGTCAGGCAATAACTTTATAAAGGATGCCTGGGTGCCATACCGTATCAAAAGCTTAAGCCACCTCCAGGAACGCACTCAAGCAATACTTTTTGTTCTAAATAGCGGACGAAATGGCGTCGACGACACTGAAACCTTAGATCGTGGAATATGGTGACGGAAGCCGAATTGATTAGAAGGAATGATCCTGAATTAGGAGGAATGTAGGAAAAAGTTTTTCGGGAATTTTGGACATAGAGGAGGAAAACTGATAGTTCTGTTGACAGATATACGGTTGAGATTCCACGTCAGTGTAATATCTAAGTATAGTCCTAAGTATCTGGCTTGAGTGGAAGTCTGTAGCTGTTTATTGTTGATGTACAATACAGAGCAAAACTGTTTTTTCAACTTATACATTTTTCCTCAATCAGACTGTCCTCCAAGTATGCACCAGGCTTTGATAAGATGGTGGTCTAGGATGTTAGAGATTGCTTGGATAAGATTTCGGATAGAAGACAGAATTGCAGTGTCATCTGGATGGTAATGATGATGTTAGAAAAGCACTGTAAATGGTACACAATACAGGACCAAGAATGCTCCCTTGTGGTACTCCGGCTTGTAACGTTTTGATCTCTAAGAAGCTATTTTAAATTTAACCTGTAATTAACAGATATAACTTTTCATCTTATGGCGATTTAACCCAATGAAGTTAAATAGAAGTAATTAGGCTTAAGATAAGAAAAATAATGGTAAGGAAATCCATTGTAAATCAGATGTGATTACATAAGTCCCACTGGTGTTACCTATTTATTTAGCTAAATGCCAGACTTTATGCAGTTTCAGATAGTAGAATGGTGCGAGTTTTAAAAATTATTGTGTAGAAAATTTGATCCCTGAATAAAAAAAAAAAAATCAGTGGAACTAAGGGTTTTAGCATAACGTTTTATGTTAACATTCAGTAGTTCGTTGTTGAACATGTATCCAGTTCTTGCGTTTATGAAAGAAGTTATACATATGTTTAAAAGATAAAGTTTAAACAAAGTTCAAACTCTATAAATCGAGGAGTGTGTTTCTTAGGAGTAGATTATGCCATGGATATGCTCTTCAAAGGCGAAGGAATGTTTCACAATCTTTTAATAACACGTAGAGTCGATCGTGAATGGGGATGAATAGAGCGTGTGAGCTCCTCCCTTTTATAAGCATTTCAAAAGGCTTTATTTAGGTCAGAGGAAGACCAAGACAGGAAAGGTTTAAGGGTCGCTAATAGGCTATGCAACATGACCTAGTCCTTTCGTTATCCCACACTCCGGCCTTTCACGTCTTTGCGTATTCCATCCTTTCCCTTCGCAAGGGCGAGGAAATAGATCATACATAATTACAAAGAGCATCGCCACCGGTCTGTAATTATCAAACCGTGATTTCCGGCTTAACGGAAAACTCGCCTCATTCAACAGCTGAGGTATTGAAGGGACCGGCTCTTATAGACCATTAACTTCAGAAAGGTGGGTAGATTAAAAATCAAATCCTTAAAACAGAAAGAACACGAAGAAGGATTTTTTTTCATTTATTGTTAAATGCTTTTGCAACTCTGTAATAGTTAGGGCGAAATAGAAAAGAAACTTTTACTGTTGACCGTTCAAAAAAGTATGCTTCATCTTTAACGAGGGGCCGTTCTTCCATCTCCTAGTTTCGACACCTCTTCTCATGGCGACATTCTTCAAAACGAACCCACTTTCTATAGTTTTACTGCATGTTTTATTTTTTCTGTGCATACTATTTTAGAAAAATCATTCTGGATTTTTGAATTTTATTCTTATTCTCGTATTTAGCCGAAGGTCGTGGGTTCGAATGACACTGACTTTTTATCTCAACCAATACCTTAAATAAAGATTAATTAATTGAAAGAAGTTATTTGGTCAATCGATTTGGATAGTTTTTGGACCACGAAATATTATAGATTTAATAAGTAAAACGAAGTACATTTTCAGTAAAGCTCTCCGTGGCCATTTCATACGGCGCCGAGAATCGAATCCTGATTGCACGATATTTGAAAAATGGCAAAAAGGAGGGAAAATTCCAAAGGTGGGTTGAGAATGGAAGTTGGTGTTCGAGTGGATTGAAGTCACGATAGTTCAAGTGGTAGAGCAGCGTCGTATTTAGCCGAAAGTCGTGGGTTCGAATCCCGCTCTTGACACTGACTTTTTTATTTAAACGAATACCTTAAATAAAGATTAATTAATTGAAAGAAGTTATTTGGTCAATCGGACCACGAAATATAATGGACATATTCTTAAATTGTTAAACTTCCTATAATTACATGGTATAGTAAACTATTTCTTTACAAAGGATTTTATTTTCAAAGCTGACCTGTTTTAATTACAATAAAATTTTATATTAAGCAGTGAAAACGGGGCGTCGATACGGCGAATCACCACTGTAAAGGTCCTGGGTTCAAATCTCAGCGAATCTCAGAATTCGATCCCTAGAGGACTTACACATTTACTTTTTTTTCTTCAAAACCATCGAAACCCCTAGCTTTGGATCCCCCAAACGTTGCGAACCCCGTGGAAAAAAATTAGTGATTTTTTTTGTTATAAAATGGTTGGATCATCTTTAATCTCATTCTGAACCGGCATTGGGTTATTGGGTCTCTCGTGGGTTTGTTCAACTACTCAGACGCGTTTCGGCATTGCCCATCTTCAGTGAGGCACGATCGCTTTTTGTCCAATAAATTCATCCGCGAGTGAAGACTGAACCAATGGCATGAGATCACCGACCAGCTGGCCAACATGCAGAAACAACTCATTCATATCTGGTAAACTTCAAAATTATTAATTGTAGTCTTATTTTAAAGTCCTGATTACAGCATATATAACTCGAAGCTCAACTGAGAAACTGACCGACAAGGGACGCTTCGAACGTGGGATCAGCGATTTTATTGACTGTTTTTGGTGATACTAGGTGGAAAAATATTAGACATGTTCGAGCGTTATGATTTACACGGGGCTAAGGAAATAATATGCAGGATTGTGTTAAATAAAATTTACAAAACCCAAAAAAACTCTTCCAGTTAAGTAGGCCAAAAATTTGTTATATTGAAGGGAAAAAAATACGATTCAAACTTTTCAAGACCCATTTAAATCATGGGGGGGGGGTAAAAATTTTGATTTTTTTAGCACAGGGGACCTAAAAACGTGCAAATTGAGAGAAAACTCTGCACACCGTTTTTCATCCGAACGCAATACTTTCTTCACCTTCAAAGGGAAAACTGAAAAAAAATCACTTAATTTAAATAGTTTATTTTCAAAAAGGTATATAATTTTTATAAGTTTCCAAAATGTTTTTCCGTCATAGTCTGCAATGTAAATGAAAATTAGTCACCAAAACGAACGAATATAAAAAATGAATGGCCAACTTAGAGGTTATCACATCGAGAGATCGAATAAGAAGATTAGAAGCAGAAATCAGAAAAGCACCAGAAGGACATGTCTAATAATTGCCTTCTGCACCTCGACCTGAATAAATCTATTGTGCTCCTCTGTTATTTATAACTCACTGGCCAGCTTAGGCTATTAGCCAGCCTCCACAGCTTTGCCAGCGGTTCCTTGGTGTAGTATCTTGCTTGTGGTTTTTCTTGACCTAGTTGCAAGAACCTGCACCTACAAAGACCTTCACAGACACATAAAATATGTTATACGGTCTCCTCCTCCTGGCAGTATCTTCACAATGTTTCTTCTGTCTATCCGGTGCATGTGCTTTCTTAAGTGGCAGTGCCCTGTCAGGAGTCCAACAAGAATCCTGGTTGCGGTTGCCTTCCAGTAATTCTTTTGTAAGTTTTGAGGATGGTCCTTCTATGAATCTCTCCGCGTGCCTCATACCTGTGGTATTGTTCCACCAGGTTTTGGACTCATTAAAGATCCATTTTAAGATGTATCCTCTTTTGTGGCAGGCTGCTAGGCCGCAGTAGGTTTCTGGGCCCATAGAGTCCATGTTGGCTGCTTTTTTGGTCATGTTAACCTTACGTTGCCTCTATGCCCCGAAAGTCCAGGGACCTATGCCAGGGTCAGGTCATTAGTGTCGCTGACTTCCGTCACGGCCATCCCTAACCATACATGTATGCAGGAATGCCAATTGCCTCTGGGATATCCACTTGCAGGTGAACTCGATAGCTCATTCTCACAATCATAAAGAAAACTTCTGGTTCAACATGATCTCTTTTCATCGTTAAAGACAACTGGATTAAAATGGAGAAAAGACGAGAAGGGATTTGTTTACAAAATCATGTTTACTATTCTTAAGTAAATGAAGATTAAGATTGGTTGGTATTTTCTATTTTGTTTTATCCAACTACCAAGAATATATAGTTTAATTAAATTAAAATTAATAAAATGAGAATAAATTACAAATTTCCCTATTCATTTTTGAGCAGTTTATGGCGGGCTGTTGCTGCAGGTCGTGTCAAAGAGGCATACGATGTAAGGCTAACTAAAAAGGCCTTGCCTTGTACAAAAATTTCTTTAAATTGCCCATTGTGAATATTTTTGCCAAATTCTTTTTTAATTTAAAAAATATGTAATATTTAATTTTAGTAATTATATCGGAGATAACGCAATAACAGTTTGCCCAGGGGCTTTAGTTTTCACAGGTTTGATTCATGTATAGAAATTCACCGTTCTGGCACACATAAGACGCATTTCTTCGATTTCCCCCCAGCATATGCTACATCGCAGATTTATTGACCGCCGATCATCTATTGGGTGCAAAAAGGGTCCGTCGAAAATTCCCTCCTCCCCTAAAAAAAAAGAAGAAGCAGCCATGGTAGTGAATGAGGATTCGCGGTAAAAATGACGCGTGTGGGAGGATAAAGTGTAATCAGATTGATTGATGGTAAATCTGAGGGTTGGAGCAGGTGGCGGGGAGTGTGTGGGAAAGTTGAGGCAGGTGGGGACAGACATCTATGGAAATCACCACCGGAAGCAAGGGCTATCAAAACTGCTTGTGCCAACTGTTCCTCTCTCGCAGGTATCTTCGAATCCTCGCCTTTAACGGCGGGCATCTTCCTTAAAAAATCGTCTCCTAATTGAATATTGTACCGGCCATGGTTTTCTTTCCATGATGTGCCATAAAAATGAATCCATGGAGAAATATTATTTTCAAAGTATTCGAAAATTCCTTGACCTGCATGTCCGCCGATATTAACACATCTGAGTGGGCTTGAAAGAACGAAACAAGACGGAGAAATATTTTTACAGAAAATATTAAACTTTGACATTCACTATTTGAGACAACAAATAACATTTAATATTAATAACAATAATAACAATGAATTGTTAATACAAACACCGTATAAATGCAAGAACTGTTACTGCAGGTGGTTTTTCTCTGTCCTTTGTTTCCTATGGATCTCCCCCCCCCCCTAATTCAATGGAAGTACCAGACTTGATCCAATATTTGTTCTCATTTTTTGTTGTATCTTGAACATGTATATCAGGTTACATGTTCCATGGACTTTACCCAAACACAATCAAACATATAACTATCTGACCTATTTATCTTGCTTAAATATTGATTGCACACGTCTTTGATAGATCGAGGTTTCATAAATCATTCTTAATAATGTTTATTTTTAAATCAACTAAATAATTAGTAACGTTGATGCCTTCCGTGTTGATGAAACTAATTTACCAGCATGTCTGTGACCCCCTAATTAGTGCATTGAACTCAGCGTTAAAAATGCAACTTAATGTATACATTCTTATTTAAAACTTTAAAATTTCAGTGCAGGCTTTAAGGTTAAAAGTTATCGACCTCTTTACGACTATTGTGCAATCTCTAGTGCTCTTCATTAAGCTTAGGACTTTTTAGTTTTACCAGATCCCAACGCTTTGTTAAGGGCACTCGTGTGTTCCTTCAAACCTTAATTTTTCTTCTCCCAGGAAAAGAAATCTCAGCCAGCACCAAGTTAGGGCATGATCGGCTATTTCTTCTTCTTCCTGGCTATACGCACAGTTTCTACTGCTCCGGGTCTATACTTCAGACTTCGGAGTCTACTGAGTCCAATCAGCAGTCCTTTCATTCTAGTCCTGGCACATCCTAAGTTTAGTAGATCTGGTGATAGTTTCTGTACTCCTTGAATGAACTTTTTCGAATGCCTCTGTCTTGGAATACAATCCCATTGAACCGAGGACTTCATCACGTATACACAAAATGACTCCACTACTGCTCAACGCTCTTGTTAAGCTAGGATTTTTATCAGATCCCAAAGCTTTGTTAAAGGCCTTCAAGCCCTAGCTTTTCCACACCGAGGAATGCCTGCACCTTCGCACCAACAGATTCCATTCCGCTATTTCTTCTTCTTCCTGTCAATATATGCATAGGGTTGTTTCTCTCTTCCGGTCTATATATACGTCCTAGATTTAGTAGTTCTGCTATTAGTTTCTGCAATCCTTCATGAATATTTCCGATGGTCTGTCTTGAAATACAATAAAATTGCCACTATTTTTAACACATTTTCTCCATTTTGTTTTCAATTGGGTATGCCGCCAAAGGGTTCAGGACCGATAGGTGTCCTGATTGAACACGCTCCTTGGTCAATTTATAAGCCTCCTCGTTGCCCCTTTGCCTTCAGGGTAATATTATTGTTTTTCCTAATGTCTGGCAGGGCCTTGATGCAATTCCAAATATCTGGACTTAACTACTGATGAGGTAGTTGCTTTTAGTGCAGCTTGGCCTTCGGCGAGAGGTCAAACTTTTACATCTAATTCTCAAGTTCATAGTAGTGTACGGCAAGGTTGCAGACGAAACCCCGTATTGTTTTCTCTATTCATAAATGACCTTGTTAATATGTAGGAAAGAGGTAAATCGAGAGTGGAAAAAATACAACGCAGATGATTTAGTCGTGCTTGCTGAAACAGTTAACTTCAAGAGAACATTGACACCCTGGAAAACAACTTTAAAACATGGTGGGATTGTGGTTTTTTGAAAACGTGACAGGTTGAAATGTAACGACAAATGAAACTTTGATGAGATACCAAATGATATTGTTAGTAAATACTGTCATCTTCAAAGTAAAAAATGTTAATGGCAAAGCAAAGCTGAAATCCCATTTCTTACTGATTGCTTTGTTGTTTCCGGTGATCAGCGTGGCAAAGTCATCGACGAAGGCATAAGGCGACCCTCCTGTAGCCTCCAGTTCTGACAGGAGGTCCTCCAAAAGTACTGTCCACAGGTACAGCCTTTTCAATATTCTTCTCAGTTCGCTATCACTGCAATTCCGCAAAATCCTACGTTGGTCTTCTTGTTCTTGTTTATTTATTTTTTTTAACGAGGGTTCGCAACAGCAGAGGTCATATAAACCCTCAGGGTGCCGGTGTTTTTGAAAAAAAGCCCATTTGCATGGCCCATGCAGGGCCGCTGGATTCGAACCCGGGACCTTTACCTTACAGTGATGAGCGCCGGGTCAACGCCTAAACCGTTGCGGCCACCCACGCCCCCTTCCTCTTCTTGTTCTTATTTTTATTATTATTTAAAATTCCCATTTGTCCTAATAATTTTGGTCAAGACCATCAAAAAATAAAAGACTTTTAAATATATCTTAATATCATTCTTCCACGTTTAGCTTTAAGCTCCTTGTCACTTAGGGTAAGTTCTTTGAAAACAGACGAAAGCAATTTCTGAAAGCCATCATTGGTGGTTTTAAACTGAACGTGATTTTGACTTAAGATCCCTTTTTGGTATTTTACAATTGACTTTAATTGGACTAGTGAAGGAATATTTTTCCCAATTGGTATAATATACACCATTTGTCTTATCTACCATTATCCTAGTTAGGGAAAGGCCACAGAATCAATCTTTTCCCTCTAGGCTCAATATCCTTTAAATTATTTCTTCGGTTAATGCGCCAATCCTTTTTGGGGCACGTTTTGCAATGTTGATTCATTCATTTATATGTAAATTCAAAGTGTACGCGAAGATAGAACTCAGTTTTTTTATTTTAAATGAGATATTTGTAGGCATACGTAAAATAACTTTACAAACTGTTTACTTTTCCTTGGTTAGAGCTAAACTTGTAAAATTACATGGTATATAGTATGATCACTTGGCCACGGGTGTCGTCTCTCTGAAAGTGATGTAATAAAAATACATTAAAATTGGAAATTATTCCTCCTGCAGCAAATAAATCAATTTTTTCGTCTGCGAAAGATGAAGGAAATATGACGAGACCAACGAGCTTAATCGAGTACGAGCTTTACAAATCTTAACCAAATACTAAACTATTTGTTTTTTAATAATTTTTCGTAATAGGTTGATATTAATAGTCTAAAGAAAAAACGTTGGAAAAATTCCTTCTGGGTTTTCCGTGAATTTGCTTAAAGGAAAACAGCCTAAGCCTAACTTGCCATGATTAAAATTGGTTTAAAGTGTATACAATGCGACGTATTCTTTACCTTTCACAAGCTTCCAGTGAGTTCAGCGATACGCGCAATCCAAACGAGGGACTTTTCATCTACAAAAGGACACCTGGGTGAAAAAGAGTATATACAGGAGACCCAGGTGCCTAAGGTCAACTTCCTCAATAGAAAACAATACCGTTCAACACAACTGACTATTCTCCACGTCTTTTGGAAAATTTGACGGGATTGTAAGATCGTTTCGGAATGGCGTCCAGTCGTTTCTGGTCATTGTACTGACAATTACACTCTTGACATGACGTTTTAACCCGGCAATAACCGACTGAGGTGAACAAAAAGCTAAAGCTTTACTTACTATGGTGATTCTAAACTACTATTTCCAACCCTAGAGACCAGCAAATTTCAGAAAACGTACTCCTTTTAACTATTCAGAAATCGTGAGATGTGGTCTGGTGTGATGTAGGTTTCAGACCTGTAAATCCCAGGCCCTGAAGATGAACTCAATAAAGATCGAAACGTTGGCACGATAAAGAAAATGTTTTTCTGAAACCTACATCACACCAGACCGCATCTCACGATTTCTNTTTTTTTTTTTTTTTTTTTTAAATTTTCCACCTTACCAATCCATCAGCCAAGGTTTTTTCCTTTCCCCTATCAATTTCTTCATCATTGAAAAAAGTAATTAAAAAAGAAATTACACCACTAAAACGAATATTAAAAGGAGTACGTTTTCTGAAATTTGCTGGTCTCTATGTTTGGAAATAGTAGTTTAGAATCACCATAGTAAGTTTTTCTACTTTGAAAAAAAAATTTTTTTTCGAAGTTCTCGCTACTAAAACACTTATTTCGCGAACGTTTACAAGTTTAGTATTGGATACAACTTACTGAAATTTAACGTTTTTTTCAATGGTCTCAAAGGATTTGTCCAAAACCTTTTAGTTTTGGAGTTATCATTGTTTATATGAACCTGGGTCGTGAAATCTTAAAAAATCAGAAAAGGTGGATTAACTCCGAAACTGCTGCGATTCGGACCATAATTAATCAGGACTTTTTGGTTCCATTTTAAATGTAGAATCTATGGGCAAAGTTTGTAACACGAGTAGCCGAACATGCTGTATATAAGAATAGGATAACAAACAAATAAATGTAACTTTTAGAATAATGCATCGCTTATTTTTCTAAATTAAATGTATCATTACAAAAAGCCTGGATTTCTTTTGAAAATTTTATTTGCCAAAAAAATTCAGAACAAAGAAAGTTTATCAAAAGTGTACATTAATTTCATGACAAGCCTCAAAAACTTGTAAAAATGAATGTTGTATAACTAGCTTCTTCTTCATCTAATTCTATTTTTCTTTTATCAATCGTCTTGGTTCTTATGCTAAGTAACTATTATGTATTTTATCGCATTTAGTCTTCTTTCTTTTTAAGGTGTCAGAGTTGTCTTTTTTTTTATTAAATAACTGGTCTTGACACCGAACATCATTTAAAATAAAAATTTATTGAAAATTTGTGTGGGAAGTCAACTGTTGCTCACTGACAAATAGGAAGGTGGTTGCATATAAAACTTTCTTTCATTTCTCCTTGCCTCTAATATGAAATCTTCTTCTAAGAATACAGGCATGGGATCTGGACCTGGAAAAACAAAGGAGGAGAAAAACTTGAGTTAATTTTTATATGACCTTCGTCGATATAATTTTATTCCAATATACAAAAACAGACCTCTTCTAGACTAGGTGTTAGGGATATATTGTTTTATGAATTGCATAATGGATTCAAAAATGGGGTTTTTACCTTCATCTTCAGACTCATTCGCCTTTTCGTCAGTGGTGACTAAGCCATCACAGGGTTCTTTCGTCTCATTCGACTTAATTGGGAGCTGTTCCCCAAATGGGCCTAAATGACTCTCTATATTTTCACCTTTAAATATAAAAACTTGTTGTTTTTTTGTGAATTTAAATATTATTTTCATTAGAAAAAATTATTTACCTTGAACCAACGGTGGATCTAAAAATATTGAACTCAACTGCTCTTTGTCAGGATTTTTTATATCACTCTTCTATAAAAATTAAAAAAAAAAATATATTCAACATCTAGGTTTGAATGAAAAATATTATTACCTTCGATATAAATTTTAATACATTAGTAATACTGTCATTAAAATGCTTCTTATGCGAATCATACATCTGACCAAATTTATCATTAATATCCCATTGATTGCTACGCCCAAATTTAATTTCATCTTCCAAACGAAGTTGTCCAGCTTGTTTTAGGCCATCATAAATCTAAAAGAACCCTCTGTATTACCAAAAAGACAGCGTGAAATTATATTTTAAATCCCCAGAGGTTTTGTCAGTTAAGTAATTTAATTCTGCCCTGTAGTCTTTTTTTATTCATTTTTCGGTAACATCACCAGATCAATTAATTAACCTTATTTATATTGGTTACACTAATTAAGATAATTCAATTAAAAACTCCTCGAATGATGTACATCACTGAAGGTTTGGTTTGTAAATAGAAACACTCACAATTTGTCTGAAATTGAAATTAATACAATGTTCGTCATTCCTTCAGGCGACTCACCAGCACGTATCATTTATGAGCCTAGGAATAACGTTATTTTTTTTCATAATTAAATTTTTATTTAACAATTATTTTTAAAAATTTTTTGTTAGCTTGGCACTAACTTGAAACTAAAAAAAATATCTTGTCCTTTAATACATCTTTTTTTTCAACTGAAAATATTATAAAAAGAAATGAAACACAATCTCCACTATATTCACAAACCAAATCTTCCTTAGGAGGGAAGGGGATTAAATAATAAATTTCTTGACTGATTAATTAATCTGGTGATGCGCCTAAATAAAAAGGAATGACGAATGTTTGTTTAAAACACTTTTTGGAATGATTCAAAGGCCTTATTAAAACAATGCCCTTGATAAAAATGAAATGAATTAACTTTTTTAATGTAAACAATTTTTAAATAACGGTAATTAATTGACAAACTTCTGGAGATGTTAATTGGTTACCTTTGAAATTTTAATAATTTTAAAAAACCCTGTTCTTATAGACCATCTCATTTTGAATTTCAAACCCGAGTTTCAATCCATCGACAAGCATAAGCTGTTGAGAGCAAGCCTGTTGGGAGAAAACAAGTTACAATAACAAAATTCACAATATAAACTTGCTTTGGATTGTAACAATTATGGGTTCCTTATGAAAGACTGCTTAACAATATCTATACAATAAATATACCAATAATAAATTTCCTCTTTACAATTGTTTAAAATTGATTTTAAAAGACAGATAAGTGTTCCTCTGTAGATTATTATCATCCTGGTCTCTTATCGGTTTTTGTCTATCAGTTGATTTGTGTCTTATTTTGAATGTTTTATATGTTTGTGCATCTAATTGAGAATATACAGACCAGGATGACGATTAGGACAAGGTATGTTACAATAGTTTTAATATTTCATTATTCCTTACAACAAATTTGAAATTGAGTGCATTACTGGATAATTTTTAACAATTTGGTTAAACTATCAATCATAATTTCTAAGGCAATATCGTTACTTCTGTTATTTTAATAATTTCACATTTCATTTCATTCACACCTCACCCAGACCAAAGCACTCCGAGAAAAAATAAATACACAAAAAATAAACAGGACCTAGACTGCCCTTTACCACATCTCCTCTCCCTGAATCCTGCCTGCACTCGAGAGATCAACTTTCTCATCGGTCACCTCCATTAAAAAATAAAAATAAATAAATAACATCCCTTAGTTTTGACCTTATCACCACAAACATTGAAATCTTCCTAAAAAAGCTATAATTTTCCTTACCACATTTACAACTCTGTCCTTAGAACCACCTACTTCCCAATCCAAGGAAATTATCATTAAAACCATTCCCAAACCTCAAAAACCTTTTCCTGTCTCATATATCCCTGTCAGTTTGTTGTAATTACTTTACAAAATCCTTGAAAAACCTGAAAAAAATCTCTCTACCATTAAACAGTGCTACATGAATGTAGACTGCATCTACCGTGAGTGGAAGCTGCTCAGGTCCTTTCCCAGACATGAACCAAGCCTTCGCCCTAGTGTAGCAATCAGGCTTGCTCTGGAAACTCAAAGGTTTCACTTTATTATCTCATCCTAAAATCCTATCAATAGATACTTTTTCAGGTGTGATCAGAACATCCCATATCAACTGTGCTGAAACGAGTGTTTCACAAGGCAGCATCCTTGGTTCCACTCTTTATTCGGTATATACTGCAGATATTTAATCTTCTCACATATCTTTCAGCAAACCCAGATCCAGTAATGTACTTCAGGAACCTTCAGAACCATCTTTTTTGGAACAACAGATTAACCTCAACAGACTATTTGACAACAGATTAACCTCAACAGACTATTTGACAACAGATTAACCTCAAAAGACTATTTGACAACAGATTAACCTCAACAGACTATTTGACAACAGATTAACCTCGACTAGAAAATAAAACCATCTATACATCATTATTTAAAAAAAAAAAAAAAAAACTGGACATATGCAATCAAATCGAGGGACTTAACTAAGCATTCCAACCTCAAAGAATCTGGTTGATTCAGTACAAAATCATTCTAACCACTGTCCAAGCTCCCTACTTTGTATCCATCCATATTGTCCACAAAAAACTTAAAATCTTAGACCCTCATCTCAACCCATTACTGTCCCATACTTTTCATCCTCCCAAATTCTTTCTGACAAAACTCTAAGGAGCTTAAAGCACCAATGGTTTCATGATTTCCTCCCGAGTGAGGAAAGTTGGAGTGTAATTACTGAATTACCACCATTTTTGAGTATACTGTAAAAAAGCTTATAATTAATAATACTATTACAATTAGAAAAAACTTTTTTTAATCGAATGTATGCTTTGGTCTTCTCTCTAAAGAATATATTTTTCTAAACTCTTACCTACATTGGCCCATTTTTTAAAAATAGAAAAAATACCTTCTCCAGCAATCCATGACTGTGAATCAAGAATTCCCTCTTTGCTATTGATGACACTCTTTCCTTTTCTTCTGATTCACTGATCGCCACTGGTTCAAAAGTAAATGGATTCTGCCTTACTGGTGGCTTCTGAAATATATTTTATAATTTATTAGTGATTGTTTTGTTTTTAAAGGATTTTGTTACATTTTACCTTTGGTGGTGGTTTTTCTTCTTTTTGATTCATTTGTTTTTGAGTTTTCATTACTGCCACACTCCTATTGAGAGCTGCTAGCTTCTCCTGACATGCAAGATAATTGTTTCCAAGACTACCCGTACAAATTTCTTAAAAATAATCATTTATAAAAAAATTAACCTGCAGTTCTTCTCTGTGTTGCTTTCCTGCAACTTCTCTGGCCCTCGAAGCAAATGTTTCTGTAAACAAAGAGCTTTTCCCCGCATTTAAATACAAATCGTATTTTTCCATTCCTGGGCAAGGGTAGACTTTACGAAAATTTCCTAAATGTGTATTCTCCCAGTGAATTTTCCCCTTCAACAATTGTTCAGCATATTCCCTTCTAGAAACCGAAAATGATTTGTTTTATATTTACTATAAAATGTTTACATCTTTTGTTATCGCGTACTCTTTTGTTGAGGGTTTGTTGCTTGTTAGCCTTTCTCTTATACGCTTTTTCTCCTCGTTGATCATTTTTAATTTATCATTCTGTGCTAAATTCAAAAGGCAAAACGTATCCATGAGAAGTGCTTCTTTAATTTCATGGTCGATCGGGGTGTCAGTGTGAAAACTAGGTGAATGGTTTACCTACGAAAATAACAAATATTGACATCAGATTGAAGTAAAACATTTTTTAACATTATGTACTTCTAAAATGTATGGTTTCAGCTTGAAATCCAGCATAAAATCAAATCCTAGAAGTTCAAAACAAGCATGCGAATCGACATGCCCTGGGAAACAGGTCTGATAGCAATGCTTCAATGTAGGCAGAGCGACGAGGATCGTTTTAATTATCACATCATCTATACCTCCCCAAATTTTATCGACATCGTATGCATTTTTGATAAACCATTGATTTATCGTTGAGAACCTCCTAAAATAAAAAATGGTAAGTTCAGTTTGAAGGTATTTTATAAAAAGTGGCCTCTGTACCTTTTGCTTCCTTCGATATCATCAACAACATATGTACGACTATGCTTATTGACAGAATAATTAGTAAGGTGCATGTACATATTTGCCACATTGGTTTGATTTGGTTCTCTATATTTTTTAGTAGCAAATCTATTTAAAAAATAATAATAGTAATAAATTAAAAAAGGAAATATATGTATATGTGTATATGTTTACCTTGCAAGGCCTTCGTTGTAAACAAAAATACGAAGGGGATCACAAGAAGTGATTAGTGTGTAAACCCTTAAATCAAACTTGTATCCGTCGATCAGAAAAGGCTGAAATGCAATGTTATGTTAATGTTATTTCGCCCAATTTTTACACGTTTTTATTAGACATACTCGAGTGACATAAAGCTGACATATCATTCTTTCGAACGACTTCAGATCCTTTAGATTTTTTGTTATGTATATCCCTCTTCCTTGGCAGCCCAAGTCTGGTTTCAGGATATACGTCTTTTGTCGATGTGTTTTAGAATATTCAATGATTTCCAGAATACTTTGAAGAAAAAAATGAAAAAATATATTTAGTCACTCATTCATAATTATACGGGGTGTCCCAGTTCCTTCTGATGAAACGCAGGGAATCTATTTTACTCTTTGTTTGGAGCAAAAAATGCCCAGGAGAAAATTTTGAGAAAGTTCTCTATTTTGAAGATATTTGTCAATTTAGGTTTTTTCAACTTTTCACTACCTTACCACATAAAAACGCTTACAACTTCCAAAATGTTGAACCTACAACAAATTCAATTACACCATTTGAAAGAACGCTAAATTTGCTGTAAAATACTTCTATTTGCAATAATCTGAATGACATAAAATGTTAGCCAATATCAGTTGGAACATGTCAAAATTACAAAATTTTGGTCATGATTGCATGTTCTACTGAGGTTACAAAAAAACTTGTCAAATTTCACAAAAACTTCATCTAATATGCTTTACATTGATACATCCAGGTTTTTAAATAACGTTCTAATAGAGTTAAAAAATAATTGAATGTTCAAAAACGTGAGCTAAGGTAAATTTGAAGGGGGGGTTAGAAATTATATATATGAATATTAGATGAAGTTTTTGTGAAATTTGACAAGTTGTAGGTATTTTTTTTGTAACCTCAGTAGAACCAAGTGCAATCATGACCAAAATTTTAAATTTTATAATTTTGACATGTTCCAACTGATATTGGCTAACATTTTATATCATTCAGATTATTGCAAATAGAAGTATCTTACAGCAAATTTAACGTTCTTTCAAATGGTGTAATTGGATTTGTTATAGTCTCAACATTTTGGAAGTTGTAAGCGTTTGTATGTGGTAAGGTAGTGAAAAGTTGAAAAAACCTAAATTGACAAATATCTTCAAAATGGAGAACTTTCTGAAAATTTTCTCCTGGGCATTTTTTGCTCCAAACGAAGAGTAGAATCGATTCCCTGAGTTTTGTCAGAAGGAACTGGGACACCCTGTATATTTACTAAAAATTAAATTAAGTTGATATTAAAACAAAACAAATGACAGAAAAAATAAATATTGAATCATCAAGGGTATAGGGTGGTAGGTATGCTCGATGTTTCTCTCCTAATTGAAGGGTGCAATTCTTTGGCTCCATAGAGAGAGGGCGCCCAATTTGTGAATTGTGCTTGAGCCTGGGAACGAGTATTTGCATCCCCTGTTCCAATTCTAGGAGGAAATGTGGTTGCTCTATTGTACATATCCCTAGCTTGTGTTGAGAGTAAATGAATTTATTAGTGTGAATGTCCTTATTAGCGTGAATGTGTGATGTGAGAGGGTCAATGGGAAAATATTGAGTACTCCATCAACCCTCCATTATGTTAGTTGTATAATATTTGTAAAGGAGGAATGTCGAGTACTCCATCACCTTAATTGAATGAATGATACGTAGGGTGAATTTATTTCAAGAATGAACATATGAATGGGTTTGGGACTGCATGCATTGAGTGCTGAATTGACCTAGCTGTTGAAAGCAATCCCCCTCAGAGCCCAATTCAGTGGCTGGACGGATAAGATTGAGGTCTGCACGCAGACTGCCAACACCTGGTTGGATGGATTCTTGACTTTGCTCTGACAGTTTACTGTAAATAGTGAAAGCTGGAATTGCCGGTGGACTAAGAGAAGAGAATAGTCTATCTTCATACAAGTGCAGATTTGAGCCTATATAAATCCAAGTGCGAATCTTTACCCCCAGCAATATTTACTATTATGTTGGATTATTATTTATTTATATTAATTTTAAAAAAGATTTGCAAGTACAAAGTAGAAAACTTGTTTAGAAACTATTTTCTAGTTCTAGTTAAACTAGACTTAAAAATTCAGGCTGTGAAAAATTTTTGGCTACAGTAAATGGAGTAGCAGTTTTCTTAGTTGTTCAAAAGTTATTCAGAAATCTTGAGATGCGGTCTGGTGTGATGTAGGTTTCAGAAAAACATTTTCTTTGTCGTGCCAACGTTTCGATCTTTATTGAGATCATCTTCAGGGCCTTGTGTTGTCTACATTTCAACAAAAATGGTATCTGGTATCTTTTAACATTTTCTTATTTCTTAAACATTTTCGTTGACATGCTAAATGTTATTACTTTTTACGGCCAAATATCGACCAGTTTAAATGGGAAATCCTCAAATAAAATTTTAAAAAAATTAATGTTAAAATGCAAAAACAATAGGCAGTCTGCAGGGAGAGTCGTTTAGTTTAGAGTTGGTTTAATTTTAGTTTTAACTTGACAGATCAGCACCAATCCAGTATGTCAGGAGGTGATTTTTCCTTCATAATGACCACTATCTTTCGCCTCTTGAGACTGGGCCAACGATCAGATCCAGTAAACCATAAAAAGTATAGCAAAAATTATTAAGCATGACACACTTATGAAAACATTTTGAGAATTTTTTTCTTTATTGTATCAATAATATTTTTGGCCTGGCCTACAAACTGTGCTATAAAATTCATTATTTATGACATGCTTTTCATACCAATCTCCTAATTTTGCACACAAAAATTCAAATTCTACATAAATTTTGATGCTAAGTCCTTGGTTATTTTAGATTTATCTTTACTGATTTTCTATATATAATGGCCAATAAAGTAATGAAACATTTTATTATCTGGAAAACTGATTCATAGTACAAAAATGTAATGTTTTCTTTGTTACATTCTATTAGGTTGGTAGAGCATAAGGTGAGTATAAGTGGATTTTAACCGTCTTTTGTTATTTCACATTTATTTTTCCCAAACAGGATTAGTTAAGGTGTTTGTAATCATCAGTTTCTTTCTGGATATCCTATTTTTACAAGAGTTTTCCTAATTTAAGATAGAGAAACGAATAGCACATTTTCGTCATTTAATGGCTTTTGGTATTTCCGCAAAAGAAAAACTGCAACCCTGCTAGGAAAATTTGTAATATGATTGGTGATGACGCTTTAGGAAAAGCGTTGTCCATAACTGCTCAGTTCAGAAGCGGAAATTTTGATTTGGAAGACAGCTCTGGTCGTCCTCGATGACCAAATCTTTTCTCAAAATTAACCCTCTCAGCAACGCGACACATTGTAGAAACACCTAAAATATCATATACAAGCATCCTTCATATGCGATTTCCTCTTAAAACCATCTTTAGAAAGATCGATAACCGGGGGATGAATTTATGCCCTGTCGGTAAACCTAGGTCAATATGCTACAGTTTTCCAGTCTGAAATCAGAGAGATTGAGCAATGTGCCAGAGAAATAAAAAGGCCATTTTCACTGACAGTCAGGCAGCTCTCAGGGCCTTAGCCTCATGCGAGGCGAAGCCAAATTGTGTTAGGAAATGCATGGAGGCCCTGACAGATGTCAGCGACACTATGACCTGACTCTGGCATGGGTGATGGGGTCCCTAGGCTCTCGGGGCATAGAGGCAATGGAATGGTTGCCATGTTGTCCAAAAAGGGGGCCAATATAGTACTCTGTGAGTCCTGAACCCTACTGTGGCTTAGCATCTTGGTACAAAAGACGTACATCTTAAAATGGATCCTTAAGGAGCCCAAAACCTTGTGGAAAAATACCACAGGTATGAGGCTCATGAAGAGATTTGTAGAAAGCTCTTCCGCAAAACTTACAAAATAATACAAAAGAAAGGCAACTGCAACCGAACCAGGATTCTGGTTGGACTCCTGACAGGACACTGCCACGTGCACTGGATAAAGTACAAACAGAAGAAACACTGTGCATATACTGCCACAAAAAGAAAGAGGCCGCAGAACACATTTTATTTTTTTGTGAAGGTCTATGCAGGTGCAGGTTCTTGTAACTAAGACAGGAAAAGCCACAAGCAAGATCCGATACTAATGAGCCGCTGGTAAGCTATGGAGGTTTATTAACCTGAAGCTGGCCAGTGAGTTGTAAAAAACAGGGTAGCACAATAGATGTTGTCGTGGTGGATAAGGCCTCTTTTATCCCTATTTTATCTTATTATAATTTAATGCACTAATAGCTGCCTTGCTGTCCGATATGATAGCTATGTCCTGCTGAAAGTTACTGGTAAAAAATCTTTAAATTTGGACGTATTTCTTAAGTAACTAGAGTTATTGAATAGCTTACGAACAACTAAATTTTTAAACATACTCGGTTGGAAGGCACCACGTTTTTGGGAAAAAGTTATAATCATCCGGGAACATTTTGAGCATACGGTTGAGATTCCTAGCCAATAAATCTTTCCTGCATATCTCCAACATCCCGGGGAAATGGTTGATGCGCTGCAACAAAGCCGTTCCAGTTTAATAATTATTGGCAAAACATGACTGAGATTGACGTACCTGAAACCGCTTCATATCTTTACACCTTTCGACAGAAATTGACAAATCCGTCCAGTACACATTCCAGCCGTCGCTGCCTTCTTTTAATCCGAGCTTACGAGCAGTCTGCCGGATGATCTCGTAACGGCAATTCGTCGTGCAAATAGTACTCACCCTGGAATTAACACAAGAAAATTTTGCAAAGATTTTGTATTCCACATGCTTACAGCTTGCAAAAAAAAGTATAATATTGAGAAAAATGAATATGATTTATATTACCTACTCTTTTTTACTCTTTTCTTTTTTGTATTGAGCGGTGGGTTCAATTGAAGGTCCATAGTTGATGTAGACCGATCTGTAAAGCACAAAATGAGCTTAGTTCTTCAAAAATGAAATCCCACAAAATGAAATTTTACCCATTGGAGATAATTCTCCTTGACAATCCGCACAGTAGTCATGTGCGTTATAAAGCTTCCCTGAAGTATTGTCTTTCTTCGTCTGTTGTTTGTTTGAATCTTTTGTGACAATTAAAGCCATTTTGAACAATCAAGATTCATTGAAACCTGAAAGCCAAAAGGAAAATCTCATTTGTGAAAAATTTCAATGATAAAAGTACTAATTTCTTCAATTAAATTGCAAACCAGCACAAAAGCAAATAAAAATTGTCCATTTACTTTTGATTTTTTCTGTCATTTTGCACCAATTGGAAATACTCACGTTTTACACCCTGACACCCAAATACTCCGATGGCTAGCTGTTACAGAGGCGGATGGCGACCTGAAATACCAAATTATTTAAATATAACGATTCTCCGAGTATAAAACTATAATGTTCAAAATCAAGTTTATAATTTAGGAGGGAAATGAGCGATGAAAAAACAGTGAGTTTTACCAACTTCGTTGGCTTGAAAACTAACTTAATACGAATTAATAACGTCATGACTTGTTATTACTTACTCATAATAATAACAAAGTGAAACAAAGCGAAATAACATTCCTCTAATTTGGCTAATTCAGTCCAATACTCCAGCGGAGTTCTCAAGAAGGAGATGAATTACTAGGACGATAAAGTTTACACCAGAATTTGATTTCATTATAGTACCATGTGGTTTCAGTATTTTTTCTTTTTCTTAACACAGTCAGGTGAAGCCCTTTTTCGTTATTCTCGTATGATTTTCCTGTCTCTGGGAAAAACAAAAAAACAAAAGTGTGAGAAAATGTCTGTTAAAATTGGCAGAAATGTTTTGGAATACATTCGAGCGGGAGAGGTAAACAGAATGGCGATGTGCTGAAGAAAAGCCGACAAAAAAATAGTCTCAGGATTATTACTTATTATTATTATTGATAAATAAAAGATCTGTTAATCTAAGATAACATATGGTTCTGGCTTGCGTACTATGAATAATCAGTCTAAAATACTGTTTCCCGTGTAATTAAGAGTTTTATCAAAGCCAGCCGAAGCTAAAATGTGCAAAAATTCAAGCTGTTTTTACAATCTGAATTTTTTATAATTTGAATGCCAGAGTTGATGTTGAGTGTTGGCCTGTGAGTCGGTGAACTCATGCTGAACTGGTATTGGGCCGTGTTCACTCGCGAGTCTGTTGAACTATTCAAATGCGTTTCGCCATAGCGCTATGCATTATTGTTGATTAAATTATCTAATATTAGATTTTGTGTAATGTAATTGCATCTATAAACTTGTATTTATTACAATGAAAATCCACAAAGATATGGATTTTTTAACGTTAAAACGGTGACCGAGGACACCTACGGTCGACAGCACCGGTCCATGTGGTGCACCCCAACAAATTGATGCAAGAAATTACGCAGAGGCATCTAAGATCACAAAGACGACTGAGGAACACCAATCTTGTACCATCCTAAACTTTCTATTACTTTTAACAAAAACGGTGACCGAGGACATCTACGGTCGACAGCACCGGTCCATGTGGTGCACCCCAACAAATTGATGCAAGAAATTACCCAGAGGCATCTAAGATCACAAAGACGACTGAGGAACACCGACCTTGTACCATCCTAAACTTTCTATTACTTAAAAAAAAAAACGGTGACCGAGGACATCTACACTATCAGTCAGATCAGAATTGACCAGAACACACGGAGTTACACGGCTCGCATTTGCTCGAGTACACGGTCATTGGTCTTTGGACGATTGGTCTGCTGTACTTTTTATAGATGAGTGTAGATTTGCTGTAGGATCTCCAGATGGGCTTGAAAAAGTGTGAAGGCGAAATGAAAGGTTCGAAGCCAGAGTCAATCTTTTCGTCGAAGTTCAATGATGGTGTGGGAGGGATTTCATTGGAGAATCGCACAGAGTTGGTTGTTGTTCGCGGAGCGTTTTTGACTGCTACTCGCTAGTGGATCAAAGTTTGGAACATCATGCGTTGCCTTTCCTCGATGAAATCAGCCACAACCCTATTCTAATGGACGATAATGCCCGTCCACATGTCGCTTGCATAGTACAAACAGCATAAAATCGGGGTCTTAGCCTCGCCAGCCTGTACTCCAGACTTGAACCCCACCGAACATTTATGGGATAACCTCAAAAGACGAATAAGATCACTTCCTGATTCACTCCACGATCTTGAAAGGACTCTTCGTGAAGAATAGGCTAACCTCCATCAAAGAGACATTTCCAGACAGGTAGAAAGTATGCCGAAGCGTCTTCGAGATGTAATTAAGGCAATAGGAGGAAATACGCGATATTGAAAAAATTAAAAGTCTAAAACAAATTTTATCTGTTCGTCTTTTTTATTTTATTTTTTTTAATTTTCATTTTCCTTAGCAATTTATATTTTTTAACCTTTTTAGACAAAGACTCAATTATTAAATGTTAAAAAACGAGAAACTTTGATTAATGTATAAAAATACATACAAATCAAGTTATATTACGTAGGTAGAACCCCTGCAGATCGTTAATCTACAAACATTTTTATATTTGGGCGCCAGATTATCAAGGTTTTATACGCTACTTCACTAAACGGCTAAAAGCTTATAAATCAGATTAAAAGATATTATTTTAATTTATTTTAAATAGTAATTTTTACTCTCACATTTCACTTTTTACGAGTTTTGTTTTTGTGTTCTTCTCTTTTAGTCATGCCCGTACCAGTATAGCGCAGCACAGGTGATACGATATCAAAGGCGGGAAAGAGGGAAAATACTGTGTCGTTCTGCATGTACCTGCATTAAACAAAGTACCTACAGAAATTCCCTAGTATTAATTTGTTGAGCAAGTTTGTCGACAGAAATGCCCAATTTACGATACGCACATAGCGAAGGACACACGGACCTGTGCTACACAAGTGATTTTAAGTATGAAAATAATACGATTTATATTTTATTTCTTGTCTGGTATGAAACGAAGAGTATTATGTGCATGTAAATAACATCTAAATTTTAAAAATAAGTTTATTTTATTAGAAAAAACGACTTAAATTTATAAATCAAAACTCGCATTGCAGTCCAAAATTTGTTAATTTTTATTCCAATTGTTCTTTTTTTTATGACTATATTACATATCCGATACTTTAAATATAATTTATTTACATCCATTTAGTTTGTAGAAAGTTAAGATGAAAAATGTGCAATTTGTGGCTGAAAGTACAATCTTTAAAATAGTCAAATACCCATGTGTAGATGTTTTCTCAAATGCCAGTGGCCAGTATTAATGCCTGATTTACACGTTGCCATCTATTGGTATGCCAATTGAGGTACTGGGCTGCTGGATTCGAACCCGAGACCTTTACCTTAGAGTGATGAGAACCGTGTCATCAGTATCTATAATCACAGAATTGGGAATTCAACCCCTGAATTCTGTATTGTCTGTTTCATTTTGATGGATCTGAAGCTTAAAGTAGATTTTAAACATTACTAGTGCAGTGTGCCAAAGGAAGTTAGATTTTCAATCCATAGATTCTTATAACATAAGTTTTACTTTTTTTATATTATTTATAAAATTTTAATTAATTTAGGTACATAATAACGTGTGGAAGTGAGGGTGATGTTAGGGTATGGAATGGTGTTGATGATGTTGACCAAAAAGATATCTGCGCTGGAGAAAGGGCTTGGTCTCTTGCACAGAAGGTAAAGTTATGATTTTTTTCTAGAATTTCTAGTAACTTTGTGTTCATTTAGGGAAAGAATCTTTATGTGGGCACCGAGATTAATGTTGTTCAATCATACACTTTCCCCGGTCTTGAAACTGATGGGATCATTACTAGATTCACAGCTCCTGTTACACAAATCGACGTTTCATGCGATGGCCAGAAACTTGTAGCTGGTTCATGGTGGGTAAATGTGAAATATTCATTTTCAATTTGTTAACTGCTTGTTTTTATTAGCGATATGATGGTGCATGTCGTTGATTTGAGCACACTCGAATGTGTCAGGCTAATTGGACACAAAGCTCCAGTTTTGAGTGTATGTTTTGACCCGAAGATGGAATATGTCGTAAGTGACAAAAATGAATATTTGCGTGCTTTGTCCTTCTTTTCAATGTTTTAGTTTTTAGGTTTCTTCGGGGTGTGATGGTTTTGTTAAAATCTGGTCCTTGGCAATAAACGATGTCATCCATCAATGGGATTGTTTGAACAAAACTAATTCTTTTGAAGCCTCGAAAACGCTTTGCAGGATGCATTTTCAGAAAGGAGGAACCCTACTTGCTGTGCCTTTGCACAAATCAGTCGTATTGTATGAACGAGGCTCTTGGAACCAAGTCCAGACTTTCGGCGATGAATTATTTGATGTAAATTTTTGGATTTGTTTATTGTTACAGATTTTTTTTTAATGTCAATTTGTTTCTCTCAGGGTTACAGCATTGTAAAATTCTCACCATGTGGAACAAAACTGGCGGCTGGAACCTTCCAAGGGAGTTTACTTGTGTGGGAAGTTACCAGCGAGAAATTGTTGAAGAAAGAAAGAGATGAAAATGTACAAGCAATTACTGGGATCGCCTGGCGTAAAGATTCATCGGGGGTTGTCTTCTGCAATTCTTCCGGGCAGCTTGGTGATCTTGAAATTCCTCAAAGCACCACAATGGATGAGGTAAAAATGTCATTTAAAAAAATTTAATAAAAATTATCATGAAAAATTTAGGATGATTATGATACGAGAGCTCCAGAAGATATTCCAATCTCTGAGCCGATTTTTGACGATGATGAGGATGATGATGAAAATGTCATTTCCCTTGAAAAGATCAAAGCTCAATCTGGCTTTTTGGACAATAATGCATCTCCCTCTGGAAAAAATGGTTGGTTCATGGTTTACCTAAGTTTCTTCTGTTTTATTTGTTTATTTATTTTTTTTAAATAATTTTTGTTTAATTTAGATGACAGTGAAGATGAGAAAGAAAGTGTAACATCAGCACCTGCAAAGTATCACTCACCAATTTCTGAACTTCAACAAGCTTTTCAACCAACTTCCACTCCGACTCACTTGCAGCAACGATTTATGGTAATGCTGTACTAACAACTCCAGCCAAATTCTTTTTTTTTTTTTTTTTTTTTTTTTTTTCACAGGTTTGGAATGGAGTTGGAATTATTCGTCAGTTCAATACAGATGAAGTTAATGAAATCGATGTTGAATTTCATGATACATCGAATAATTACAATGTGAGGTTAAACAACCTCCTGAACCACACGATGGCAAGTCTAACGTCAAATTCGATAGTTCTAGCCTGTGCTAGATCTGAGGACGGCCCGAGGTACTTGATATTTTCTTAGCATTGGAAAATTATGTAACTAATTACATTTCCTCCTCCACAAGCAAACTGATGTGTCTAGTATTGAAATCCTGGGATGGCCAAAAAGAATGGGACTGCTCCATGCCGAATTGCGAAGAGATTGTCGGCGTCTCGGCCGGTGAGGACTGGGTTGCAGCAGCAGTTGACAATTCAGCTTTACGACTGTTCTCTTTGGACGGAACACAAATTGATATTTTTTCAATACCGGGTAATTTTGTAACTATGGCTGGACACCTCAACAAGCTTGCAGTTGTATTTCATATTGGCATCGGTAAGTTATAAATTTTTTTTAAAATTTTTTTTTTTTACAAAAATGGCCAGACTAAGTTTACTAAACTTCAGCATTATTATGGCAGAACTTACTGATCTATACGTACAAAACTAATGATGTGGGATCACTGATTTTCATTAACAATTTTTTGATGATATTAGGTCAAATTATTAGGTTCTTGTCAATGTTCTTGCCAAAGAGACCTAGGAGCTTGTTAAAATATTAGTCTTTGTATTAAATTTGAGTAAATATGTACATATAGACAGTGGAAACCTGTTTATCTGGACTCGTTTGTTAAAATATTTTGTATAAATTTTTCATAATTCTCAATGTACGTGTGTATATATATATATATATATATTTTAATAATAATTCAGCTAATCTTTAATTTGTGTTAGAAATTCATAAAAGTCGCCATATCGCCTATCATGAGCGAAGAGGCTGGAGAGGCCAACAGCCAGTTTTTGTTAAAAAAATAAAATAAATAAACCTAACAAATAATAATAATAATAAAAGGTGTATCCTAAGTTTTTCTTTTATTATATAGATTTTTTTACATATCAATTTTAGCAAATGTCTGAACTTAAACAACAGAAGTGTACTTTTTTTTACCAATCGTATCACAAATTTTCGTATTATCCAAACTTTTGATCATCCAGACAAGTCCTGGTCCCTTCAAGTCCGATAAACAGATTTCTACTGTAAAAAGTTACAAAAACCTTTCTAGTAAAATAGGCAAAAAACATCGTTTTTTACTAGAAAAATAATATAATAATAATAATAATAATCTTTCAACCGAGAATCAAATTCCATTTTAAAATTAAGGTTTGTAGATTTGACTTAACTTAAATACAACTTTTTTAAAAACAAAAATTTAAATTTTTGTTTTGGACCAACTGGGGGTAATTTATGGGTTTTTTCTCACTGATGTCTGGTGTTGTTACATTCTTAACTCCTCTTAATTTTATTCAAAATTAACATTATCCTTAACTTGTAAAGTTTAATATCTTTCTGCCTGTGTCAACAGTGTTTAGATTTTATGCCATTATAAGGGAGAAAAATAAGAAGAAAATAAAAAAATCCTCAAACGTTATATTTTATACCTCCAGTTCTAATTTCTTTACGGAGACCCAGTTTATGCCATTTTGGTTATGCCCAAATTAGATATAGGAAATTGGGTTCTAAATTCTTATAAAGTCTACTGTGGATCAGTAGAGTCATTTGAAAGACATAATTAAAAAAAAAATATTAGTAAACTGGGGACATTTATAAAGGTGAACAATTTAAAAAAAAATTTTTCCTTAGTAATTGTTGCTTTGCTTCTTCAGGTCTAAACAGTGATCAGTGTTTATCATATTGTGAGCTGAAGATTAATCAGGCTACTAAACTTTTATCTGCTCAGTCGATTAAACCTCTACCACTTTCAAACGGCACTAAACTTCGTTGGTTAGGCTATACCGACGAAGGTTCGCTCAGCTCTGTCGATTCAAGCGGTGTTTTAAGAATATTGTATGGCTCAATTTGGAGACCTGTCTGCTCTCTAGATGAACAGGTTTGTTTCGATGTATTTATAAAATTATTGTTATTTTTTTTTTTTTTTATTATAGTGCAAATCAAAATTTGATCATTATTTTGTCGTTGGTATCAACGAATCGACACATACAACAAGAGCGATTCTATGCAAGGGAGCTTTTTATCCACAAGTCATACCAAAACCTCTTGTTTCTGAAGTGAAATGGCAGGTGGGATTTTTTTTTTTTTTTTTTTTTTTTTTTTTTTTTTTTTTTTAATCAGGCTGCTTCTAGAGTAGAGGACAGGTCAAAATGTTATTTTGTTACATTCTAGATTCCACTTTGTGAGTTGGATTCTGAAAAGGGCAAACTTGAAGAAGAGTATTTAAGAAACAAAATAACAATTCGAAATATAAACTTAGATAACAACTTCTTCCAAGATACTAAGAAGTCGATTGAAAAGTCGATTTCTATCACGGTCATGAAGCTTTTTGCTGTAAGTTAAAATGATTTGAAAGTCTGTAAAATTATATCTAATGGACTCTTGTTTGAAGCTTGCTTGCCGAAGTGGATTAGAAGCGAGAGCAGTTGCTTTGTGCGAAGCAATGCAGAGTTTAGACATTGTCAAACTAGCCGCAAAATATGCCATGAAAATGGGCAAGCACCAGTTGGCACAGAAAGTAAATGAAGTTGCTGCAAGAATGGCAGACCCGGTGTAAATAAATTTTATTATTTTTTATTTGAATATGAATTTTTATATATATATATATTTTTTTTTTAAGTTTTGAAATTGAACGAGAAGAGGACATCAGAAGCAGTTATGAACCTGCTGACTGTGATCAATCCACAGAAGGTTATTCGCAAGATTTATTTGAAGAAACTGAACCAGGTGTTTTCCCTCTAATTCAACAATTATTTACCCTGAACTAATTTTTATGCTTGCAGTAAAAGAAAATCTCATATTGAAACTAAAACAGAAGAAAAATGATGCAAGCCCAAAGCCATTGAGGCTTCGCATGGCCGGTAACCCGTTTAGAAAAGACAATGGATCTTCATCAAAAAATATCCAGGTAATTTTTGCTTTATTAATCACAATTTCATGTCTGGTTAAATAATGTTTATTTCAGAACAACGGTTACTCCGAGAGTAAAGGAACTTTTTTGGAATGGTACTCTGAAAACCAGGCAAGGCTACAAGAAGAGAACCCGTTTATGAAAGAAGGAGAGCTCGCAGTCACAGGGATGAAGCAGTACAAACTTTTACCGTCGAATTTGAAAGAGCCAATCGTAAATATTGACCGCCTCAAAAGATTAACAGAATTATAACTTTTTTTCACTTGTAGAATTCAGAATCGAGCCAGAGCGAACCAGCTTGCCCCAAGAAAAGAAAAATAACGAACCAGGAAGACGATGGGCCAAGGAAAAAGACAAACTCGCTTTCAAAACTTAAGTCATTTACATTTCAGAAACAATCTCATTGATTATTTAATTTTAAAATTTTATTTCTTGTCGACTGAAAATTTATAAATAATGTGAAAACTTAAACAATTTTCATTCTGTAAATATTTTATCCGTTAATGGTAACATAAATCTAATAAAACATTTGTTCCTAAAAAATTAGTTCAGCTTTTTTTTATAGTCATCTGGACTAAATAAGTTTTAAGTGACATTCTATTTCTAACGTTGTTCTAGTCAATTTATTAAAATGGCAAGAAGATTTTCAGCTTTAGCCCTAACAACGGCAAAATCCCTTCAGGCTGCTCAAGTATTCAAATTGTTATTAAAAAAAAAAAAAATCAAAAATTCTCATTTTTCTTGTTAAAAGGGTTCTGCAAGGCACGTAATTCGTCCATTGGCGACTTCCTCTTCTCCCACAGCAAAAAAAGATATTTTAAAAAAGCAGCAAAGCCACGAGGTATTTATTTTTTAATTCAGTAGGCACATTTATAGACTTTTGTCTTTAAATTGACAAAATGACAAGAAAATCATAAAAAAAAGCATGTAAACATGAGAATTTTATTTAAAAGTATTAGTTTAAAACTGTTGTTCGTGTTATAAACTTTAAAAAATTTAGTCTTACATATTATGAGTTATCCGAGGTCCTACAAAACAGTTCCTCACTGAAGATAGTGTGATATTTTGTTTTATACATCGGACATGGCACATTGACAATTATAAAAAGGAAATACATAAAGAGCAGAACTGCGGAAAAAAATTTCATGAACCATCACTAGATTGGTTGGACTGGTTCTAACTAAATTGCATGCTGATATGGTACATGCAATCTATTCCTAAGTGCAGGAGTTGATAAAGAAGAAAATGAATAATTTCTAACAGGGGGACCGCGGTAGCCGAGTGGTTAGCATGAGAGACTCACGCCACGGTCGTGGGTTCGATTCCCACCGTCGCCTCTGGCTCTTTTTTTCCCAATAACCCCCAATTTGAACAACAAATGTAAGAAATTCATCATGGCTAATATGCAAAGATCATAAAACCAAAATAAAAAATTTCTAACAGCTATAAAGGTAAAATTCTGTTTGCTTTTAGCTCCAAACTATCTTGGAATGTTTAAACTGCCTTATGGTCCTAGGAAAGCACACGTTTACCTTGAGTTCTAGGACATAACGGTATAGCAGGGAATGAATATTCTCACTCACCCGTGAGACTAGAACCACAACCAGGCACACTGAAGATTGCTAAAGTTGAATGTAGAAAAATGACTTCAGGAAGGGGCTCTAATGTGGATACTCTAATGGAACAGGGTGGTAGTAGTAGAGGCAAAGGGGCTGAAGTCCCTGCAGTCCAAACTCCTGTGCACA
Organism: Cimex lectularius; assembly: GCF_000648675.2. Taxonomy (NCBI): domain Eukaryota; kingdom Metazoa; phylum Arthropoda; class Insecta; order Hemiptera; family Cimicidae; genus Cimex; species Cimex lectularius. Next base: position 909,703 of record NW_019392806.1, read on the forward strand.
GGAATTTATAAAGAATATGAAAGGTACACGTATTTTCATACTTTTGGACAGTCAGGCAGGTAAAAAAGCAAGATTACAATAAACTGCAGATATTCTTGAGAATCACCTACTCCGGGGAGTATATTGGTAGACCTGTCTTATCCGTCCAAACGAGGTTAGGTTCAGGGGGAGAGATGCTGTCAACAGCTAGATCAGCACTTAAAGCATGCAGTTCCAAACCCATTCATACTCACATTCATTCCTATTTACATATCAATCATTCAATTAGGGTGATAGAGTACACAATAACCCTCCATCACTCCATTTACACTTATAATAACTAACCTAATTGAGGGTCGATGGGGTACTTGATATTCTGTCATCGACCCTTACATTCACTCTTAACATAACCCAAATATTGCTCAAGCCCAATTCACTAATTTGGGTGACTTTCCTGCACACTCTGTATGGAGCAAAGGAATTGACCTTTCAATTAGGTGGGACACATCAAGCAACCTTTTCTCTGCATGCCAAACACATGTGAAATTTGGCCCAAAAGTAGGTGCCCATGTGTCAACCTTATATTCTTAATCGGGTGAGGATACACCTTCTCTTACGAGTCAGATCCTCTGAGGGCCACCCATCAACAGGGTCTTCTCTGTCACTGCTACTTTCTTTTAATCATATTTTTATTGCAACCTTGCATCTGAGGGCTGGATCGTGGTGGTTAAGTCCAGAGGTTGGGATGTCCAGTCATCTAGTCTGCTTTTTCATTACCCTCCAGACCTATGTGTCAGTACGTTGGCAACTACTACTGTTTTGCCGAGACGCTCCAGATCATGGTATTTCTCCAACAAAAGCATTACAAAAGGGTCGACAGAAAACAAACCAAAGTAACCATGATGAGGAAGTTGGTTCAGACTACGTAGGCAAAGCCACCATCATCTCGAATCGCCCCAAGCACATGCCAAACCACATAGTTCTGTCATGTAAATCCTACAGTGTGGACGCACCCTCACAATACATGACTCTCGCCTTCGTCAGTCTTAGTCCTGTCTGTAAAAACAAGCGAAAACCAGCATAGTACAATCTAGGAGCATGCCACACTGTCAAAAGTGCCAATGTATGGCGGAGTGGACGACTCGGACAACACGGGAAGATTTTCCAGATGAGTAGGTTCAGAAGTACCCAGGGTAGAGTTGGCTGTCCCACAAGTGTCATCTCTGCCCTCCCTAAGGCTTCGTCGAACGTATTCCTAGAGGTTGCATCCAGGTCGTCATATATTCTACTACAATGCTATTGTTTTGACTGAATTTTGATGCTTATTTCATTCCATGCACCCTCTTTCTTGTTAAGATGAGTTTATCTTTAGCATTCGACAAAAATCAGTAGCTATGAATAATTCAGATAAGTTGGTCGTCTTGGTCCATTCTAATATGCGAGACAAGTGTGATTACACGGAGAGAACCAAACAAAGCTATACATAAAAAGAGCACTAAAAAACCGATTGTTGGTCGGCCCGAAACATCCTCGTGCCAAACATTTTGCAATCTTGGCTAGGCACGAGAAAAGTTTAGCAAGTGATTTTTGTACAGTGGAAATCCAGCTTAATAATGTTACTGCGTTTCTTTCCTTCACCTCGACGGTGTCGATGTGTGGCGGCCATCTAAGCTTTTGATCAAATGTGAGGCCAAGGAAACTCGCCGACTCTACTTGTATTATCACCGCACCGCTCAGGCAGATCTGCGGAAGCCCGTGGGCCCTCTTCAGCCTGCAAAAGTGTATCAATACGGTTTTCAATTTAGAACAGCTGAATCATTTTCCTCAGGTCTTCCAGCCATACATTTATCGCTAACTCCTACCTCTGCTAGGTCTTTCCCCGAAAAGAAAAAGTCAACATACAGCAAATGTCAGACTTGTTATAGTTATTAGTTAATTATTTGTTGGGATTAAATAAATTAAAACATTATTTTAGGTTGATCTTAATCCCGTCTATTTGAAGGGAGGGCTGTTTGATAACATAATAAGCAAGTTCACCATTGGATGCTGTATTTTTAGCATGCTGACCATCGCAAAGACTGCCATCACCATGTAATCCCCCAACCCAATAAAATGGACGCTTATGAATATTTGAAATAGATTTTGTAATTTAAATTGTACAAATATAATATTATAAAGAAGTTTTATTCAAAATATACCTATTTATATTTTAATTTTAAATATATTATATATGTGTATATATAATATTTTAATTGTCTTAGTGAAATATCGATTTCCCCTTTGCCAAAAAAGGGGAATTTTTTTGGTATCAAACACAAAAAAATTAGGACAACTTCAATTCAAAAATTATAAATTAAAATTTTTTTACATCATATTTTACACAATTGTTATCTTTTTTTAATTTGTTAACAATAGGAATGCGTTTGTCTTGTATAACAGTATTTACAACCTTTGTTTTATACATCGGACATGGCATAATGTCAACTATGCCATGAATATAATGAAAAACATAAAAAAGAAGATCAGAACAGCGAAAATTTTGATCATGAGCCATCGATTTGACGTTACAGACTGGAAGTATTTCAGGATTTCCCTATGTGCAGCTTCTACATTCAGTTCTGTATCCTGCACATTTGTGTCAATCCTAAAACAAATAAAAATACAATATATAACGATACTTTTTCTACTTAAGGTAATGTTAATATCGGGTCATAAAATAAGGTCCTTAGCTTTTTTTAATTGTAAATTTAATGAAAAAACAGGTTCGTGTAAACAAATTTAATTAACAATATATGAACCGTTTATAAATGTACATTCCATGGAATTTTGTAAATCTGACCTCCCAGAACTTCTCGTGTTTTCTGCAGCCCTCAAGTGAAGTGAAATTTTCCCCTTAATACACTTTCATAGGAATAAGGTAAAATTTAGCAACGTCAGGCGGTGGGACAGCACATCCTAGCCAAACTACAACAATTTCTGGCACATCTGCAAAGACCCATGAGAAGAGCGTTATCCTGGTGGAAACCAATCCCCTAGCAATAGCCAATGCCAGTCATTTTTTATCAATTGCTGACCTTAATCTCACTCAAATTAAATAAAGCAACCCCTAACAATCCCAATACATACACCTTACTTTTTTTTTAATGTAATTTGGCTTTTGGATCTATTAACAGTGGATCACTGCGTTTTCCCAGCATTTTCCTCTCTGAACATTGTTGTAAAGAATCCACTTTTAAGCTCCAGTTTTTAATTATTTTAAAAATTGGCAGTTTACATTGCTTAAAAAAAAAAAAAATAAGTTGAGATGTAGCCCAATAAATTTTTCCGAATCAACATAAGTAAATTCCTGTAACACAGAAGGGCTTAACTACCTGGTGTCTTGGACGAGGGGCCAAATCATTTTACTATATATTTTTTCATACTATAATCAATTAAAACATCAAGAACTCTGCCGGGATCTGAACCCGGATCTCCTAGTGTGGTAAATATTAATCGGATGCCCTAACCAACATTTGAGGAACCCATCGCTTCAACAAGCATACCAGCTGTTACCAGATGTGTTGAAACACCTGTATGAGATAAAGTGTCTGTGTGGTAGAAATTATGAATGATGGAGTGAGTGCAGTGTTCAATCCTTTTTTAAAAAAGAGTTCCTACTCACAGTAAGTTGTTTTCCAATGGTCTGGATTTCGAGCCCTTAGCTCATAATCAGGTTGAAGCAAATGTTATAATGGTAAATACTGTAAGAAATTAATTATAAATTAGTGATTAAATTAATCCTTTTACTCTTGTTTTTATTTCTCTACCGCTTTGTCCTATATATTTAATTTCACAATCGTTACAATTAAGTTGGTAAACCCCGCTTTTTGCCAAGTTGTCTACCTTGTCTTTAGGTTTTGAGAGGATGAATTTGAATGGGAATTATAATATTTACCTGTGTTATAATTCCCGTTTTTCACACGTTCAAACTGAGCGCCATTAAAAAACCAGCTTCTAATTGGAACGCCGCGTTGGCGGGGGTATTGGCGGGTTCACTTTTGCAATTCATGTCAAGAGACGTGATTGTAGAAATCCTTCAACCTGATGATGAGCTAAGGGCTTGAAACCCGGATCGTTGTAAAACAACTTACTGTGAGTAGGAACTATCTTTTTCGAAAAAGGATTGTGCTGTCTGGTGTTGTTGAGTGTGGTTTATTTGTGACAAACACTTGAATATGTCTTCTTCAATAGTTAATTTTAAATTATCAAAACACCTTAAATAATACTTTTTCAGTGTGTAAGCAATAATGACAAAACATTGCTTCAAAATGCAAGTGGGATAAAACTGAATTATTGAAAAATGCTACAGACTTATTTTACAAGCCAATACAATAAAATAATTAACATTCAAATTACCTATCGACCATTTCTTCCTGTTCTTTAACCATATGAGCCAGCTGTTGAAAAATACCACCGAGTTCGACAATCGTTGACTCGATATTTTGCATTGTTTCTGCCCTACTGGTCAAATATTGGTCCTTTAAAAATACACATACAATTAGAATTAAGACAATTCGAAAATAAAAGATTTAAAAATCAAAGTAGTTACAGTCTCATCATATGAAACAAGTTGCATTTGTTTATTTGAAGTCGGCTGGCCACTCATATCTATGGTGACAGCATTATCTTCAGAGAGAAGCACAGAACCCTGAGCTCCTCCGCTGAAAACAGAATGAGGAGCAGATGCAGACACTGTCCCTTGGGAAAACTGCTCCCTTCGTTTTTTTGCTTCTTTCAGATTCTAAAAAATAAAAGTAAAAATACAACTGAGCATACAAAAAAGTACAAAATATGATTCTTACCTCAGTCCTAACTTCTAATACGTGTTTGAATTGTGATGACATGGAAGCTAATTTGGATTGAAGGGCTAAAACGATGCTGGAAGAATGCGTAAAAAGATGCTGTGCTTTCGTTTGGTTTCTAGTTTCATTTTGCCGTCTCGTTATGTCTTGCAGACGGGCTATCTGGGTATTCAGACTGCTCAGATCTTCTTTTATAATATAAGTCAATTCCTGTATTTCAGCCGGTTGATCATTGAATAAAGGCTTTCGTTTGGCCACTGAAATTTGCAAAATATAAATTTTATCAAGTTGTAGTAAAATGAACAGAATTTTTTTTTAATGAAGCTACTACACTGTAAATTAATCACAGATCAAATAAGATTTTTCGGCAGATGTAAATCAACTTTTCCAGTAATGTCAAAATATTAATTTTTTACATAAAATTTCAGCTTTTTTCTCCAGTTTTTTCAACTAACAACATCAAGTAATAGGTGTTGGCTTTATTTCTATGGTTGTATGCAATATGATCTAACTTTCACCCTGAATGCACTTAGTTTATTAACCCAACACATTTCCCCCTTTTTGGCAAATATCCTTTACTTTTCTATTGCTACTTTTTATGATGTATTATTTTATATTTTAAAGATACAGTATATAAGAATAAAAATGGTGGTATGGTTATCCTATGTGTAACATTACAATCTGCCATATTACAATTGCAATGTAAAGTAAAAGTGGGTACAAGTTTTATTTGTACTTACATAAAGTGAGTTTTTCCAGTTTCGTATACGTGCTGCTTATGTTTTTCCCAATGCCGGAAGATAGCAGCCTGAACTCCCCATAGTTTTGCAGATGTTTCGCTTTAGTTGCATCTTTTACAGCGACAGCGCGTACAATGTTCCTCCCTTGGAGAGACCGAACGGCGAGGTGGAACTCTTTGGTCCTGTCCCTCGACATTCTACTCCCGAATTCCTCTTGTTTCAGACTCGGCCGGGCTGAAATCGCATTGCCGTTTCCCACAACTGGGCCCCTCGGGCTGTCGATTTGAATCAGAGGCTGCTGCTGTTCTGATTCCGACCCACCTCGACGTCGCCTAGCTGACATTTGGTTATCTCAGCATATTTTAAAAGGTTCTACCTATAAAAAAAAGTTCAATTTAAATTAAAAAATTTAATTAATTGTCAACAAACTGAAATATTTTTAATATGATTGTTAACAGAGTGTAACAAAGATGGTTGCTTGTGCTAGTTTTTATACTTTCAGTTTATATTTTTACATTTTTATGTGTATAAGTGTAATATTCAGTTTTGTTGGGAATACACGATTAATTTAATATTATTTTTTTGTTTTTTTTTACAACATTCGTGATAAAAATTATGTGTCTATTAGCTTAAAAAGGTTCTTTTCATCTACTGCCTGCTTAGCAACCAAACACTCCAAGAGGTAAATCGTTTAAATTACACTCACTTTATTTCTCCCGATTAAACCCCTGCACGCTCTTTCTCAAATTGAAGCCGAATTTACAATAAAAACGAATAATTAATCAATTTAGCACTAATTTAAGCTAGAAGTAACTTCCACGTAATGTTAACAGTAACAGCTGGGAAGAGGGCGAGAAAGCAGTAAGCACTCCTGTCACGACCACGTTGGCCAATCCACACTGACAGAAATGCCCTCTCGGTCATTAAATAAAAATAATAATTTAATCATTGTAATAGTAAATTTATTATACATTACAATTGAAAAAAAGACATTTACTACTTGTTTTGCGAGAGTTTTAAACAGTTGGTTTTCTTAAAAAGGGCTGCACAACCAGGATAAATTTCCTCTGTCCTGTGTGTGAAAGTTTCTATGGCAACCCAAGCAGTAAAATAACAAACAAATAGTCAATTTTAAACTGGCTTTGCTTTTCAACTTGGAACTTTTCAGGTCCAAAGAAGAAAATGTGGACGATTTAAAAAAATTACATCTTGGCCAAGGTAAAATAAGCCAACAGAGCTTTTAATTTTGTGTTATTTTACCAAAGTGAAACTTCAAACTGCACTGTTTAAAAAAAAAAATTCCAACTAATAAACTATCTAATAATGATACTTTGACTTAAGATAAAAGTTTAATTTAAGAGTTAAATTATTTTTGTATTCAACATTCATGGATCAGACTTATTTTATAATTCAATTCATATATTGTATCTTCTGTAGTTTTCTAATTTAGATGGTTGGAGAAAGGAAAACCAAATTAAAACGTACAGTTCTATTTTATTGCTAACAGAATTGCCATCTACTCAGACAATCAGGCAGCATAAGGGCAATTACCGCATCAGTAGTAAAGTGTAGAGTCATTTGGGATTGCATTAAGGCCCTGAGAGACATTGGGGAAAGTAACAAATTGTATGGGTACCAGGGCAGAGGTGCAATGAAGAGGACGATAAACTGGGCAAGGAAAGTTCAATCGGGACACCTATCGGCCCTGAACCCTTGTGCAGCGGTACAAATTGTCAAAACTTAGATCCATCGGACAATGGGTTAACAGCAAGTTCTCGGTTCAATGAGAAAAGACAAAAGTTCAAGAAATATCACAGAAACTAACTGCTAAACTCCCAAGCCTAGGATATGTTAAGGCTAGAGTGATAGTAGAACTGCTGACTCTGAAGCAGCAGAAAGAAGCCTGTGTTGCATAGGCATATGCAAGCTCAAATTACTACTCCTTGAAAAAAAAATGCATGAAGGATGCATACAGCCTTATAAAGCTTTGGGTTCTGGTAAAAAAGTCTTAAATTTAACAAAAAGTCTAGACAATTATAGAAATTGCCCAATAGACCAATATTGGTCATGGTGCACTAGGTCGTAAAGAGACCAACTCCTTTTAACCATAAACCCTGCTTAGCTTTTCCTCTCCCAGGAGTAGTAAATAGTTTAAGTAGCAAGCCTTAAGTAGTAAGTCTTCACACCAAGAAAGGACATATTCCATTGCTTCTTCTTTTTCCTGGCAATATCTGCTCAGGCTTTTTTCAGCCGCTCCAGTCTATACATACATATGTCTCTGGGTTTGTGACCAGCGAGCAGTTAAACTATTATTCTAGTCCTGACACATATGCATTAGTTTCTGTGGAAGGTCTTTTGATTTTTTTGCATGCCTCTGTCCTGGGCTACATCAAACGGATTTATTTTTAATCCATTGTGTGATGGATCCACATTTTTGGCAGTTTGGTGTACCAAAAGGGTTAAGGGCCAATGGTCCTTATCAAACTTTCCTTGGTAAATTTATCAGCCTCTTGTTGCCTCTACCTTATGTGCCCTGGTGCCCAAATAATTTTGTTATTTTCCCCAATGTCGTTTTGATATTACTCAATATTTCAATATTTTAGATTTGGACCATCATCAGTGAGAAAATAACAAACCCACAAGTGTAGGCAGTCTGTGTGTTCACAGGCTTGTATACCAACATCCACCATCAACTTCACTTGTTGGATGGGTACACCCATGTTGGGTGAAATGCCAAAAAGGGATTTAAAAAAAAAAACATGTTTTCTTCTGGACAATGAATCACTGAAGATGATGAATTGCAGAGGCAATAGTCAAAATAATTATTCCCTTTTTCTAATGAACCATGAACCAAAAATTGTCAATTTATAAAAATATATTTGCCTAAGCGCTTCAAAATAAAGTACAGCAATTTTTTATGAGAGCGTTTCCAACTTGCAATTTATAAATTATTTGTATACAAATACAGTTATTAAATGCAACTGAAAGATTTTAAACAAAATTAACATAATTTTAACTGCTTTTTTTAAATTAAATTATTTATAACTTACTCTACTTTGATTCAGTTATGATAATCTTTTACAATATAATTTCAACACCAACAAATAACTTGTTTTTATATAAGTATTTATTTACTAACTAATAATATATATTTTATTTTTTTATTTATTATTTAATTTTAACTTTAAACTTATTTAATTTTAAGTTTTAAAATTTTAAATACACAAACTACTTTTAAATAATTACAACATAAATCAGATGAGTTGTCTCAATTCAGTATAGCCTCTTCAATCAAATAGCTGATCAATTTCTTAGTGTTTTAATCATCGCCACGTGCCAATTGGCTAATAATATTAGAAATTTCAGTTTTAGCAAAGATTTGAAGTATGACTGCTGTAAGCACGCCTGTTCGCCAGGCTACAAACAACGAAGATGAACAAGGATTCACACCATTCATGACAATGGAAAACCTTTTGGAAAAGTTAAAACTGTTAAACTATGACGACGAATTTATAAGAAGCCTCAAGATGAGACCTTTGAATCGGTAATTTTGATTACGCCTAATGTTGAGGATAAAAACCGTAACACTGGCCATATTTCAGGCATTATTTTGCTCTTCCATTGAATCCAGGGGAACAGTTTTTCATGTTTGTCTCACTTTCTGCTTGGTTAATAAGAAAAGTCGGGCTGAATTTCGACCAGCCACAAGAAGATGATGATCCAAATTCGACAATTGCAAGCATATTAGAAGCTCTTCGATCACTTGTAAATTGCTAATTAAGTTGTTTTTCAAATTATATTTTTTAATTAATTTTTTAGGATATCCCAGTAGATTTTTCCCCTAGCAAGTTAAAAAGAGGCTCTGGTGTGTACAATTTACAGTGCCTATCAAATTTGGCAGATAAAGCTTTGGAAAAAGAGAACTTCAAATATGAAAAGTAACTTTAAAGCTGTTTAATAATTTTATTCAGACTTAATAGATTTATTTCTACACAGGCCGATAGAGCCAATAGGCGTTGAATTGATCCAAGATGTCACAGACGTTGACAATGAACTGGAAGTCACATTGGATAAAATAGAAGAAGAAATGGCCATCGAAGATGACAGTGAATTAGACGAAGATAATGAAATGGATGTAGATGATCTATATTTGGCTTCGGTATGCTAAAATCCAGACCTATTTTTCTTATTTAATCATTAACCATTATTATTACAGTCTTACATGGAAAATAGTAAAGTAAATGAAATAATAGAAGGAAACGTTTCAAGTGAGGCTTGGAATCTAGAATTGGAAAGAGTTCTGCCTTTATTAAAAGTCTCTATAAAATCCAGTAAATATTTTGCAGGCTATGAATTTTTTTTAATGCAATTACATGAAAATTTATTTCAAGATAGTGGCGACTGGAGGTCGCATTTAGAAACAATGAAACATCATCAAAATGGGCTTAAGGAAATATCATCTTTTGTCACGACACAGCTCAATAAATTGTCAGTCGACGTCGACGATGTGATGCAGAAAATAACAAAAAGGGAAAAATTAATCAACAGCCAGTTTGAACTCATTTTGACCCAGTATCGAGCGCTTCAGGTTCACACTATCCAACTCGTATCAAATATGTGTTTGAATCAAATAAAATTTCAGGATGAACTAGCAAGTGTCAACGAAAAGTACAGAGACGTCAATGTCGGCGTTGTAGAACGTCAGAAAATGTTGAATCAGTACACGGACAGTTTAGAAGCTGTCAAACAAGAAATGGACGAAAGAGGAGCAACCATGTCAGACGGATGTATGATAAATGTTGTTTTTTCGTTATACATTTTGATTAAAATAATGTTGTTTTTTTTCTCCAGCTCCCTTGGTCCATATAAAAAAAGCAATAAAAGACATAAAAAAGGAAATTTCCGATATGGACATAAATATAGCAGTGGCAGAGCACATTATTGTAGAATCAAAGTTGAGAGATAAATCTATGGAATCTCACCTCATTCGAAGTTCTGGATTAAACTAAAAAAAAACTAATTTAACAAATATTTTGTAATAAATCTACTTTGTTGGAAAAAATTGTGTATTTACTTTGTGCAATTTGATCCTTACCAATCATCTTGGTCTACCTACCATCGCAGGTTGGTCTTTCAGAAGTGTTTTGGCATTTCACCATCTTCATTGTTGTGTCGCTAGTGATATGCTGCAAACTAATCCAGCGAGGGCAGGCAGACTATTAAATTCAAAAACGATCAAATTGGATCATAGGAGAAAACTTCAAGATCTTTATTTTCTCTAGAAAAAAATTCAAGAATGGTTGATGTATTATTTTAATATGTAAAAATATGCCACTTTAAATATACCCAAGATGTGCATTTGAAAACAAAATAAATATCAGTAAATTTAGTATTTTTCTTATCGATTATAGGCTGCTGAACTGCTTGAGTTGATCTTTGAACTTCAGTCTGAGTCCTTTTAAATAATTTATTATTAGAGTCAAAAAGTGCAAAGGTAAATAAACAAAAAAAAATGCGTTGAAAATAATTGTACAATTAATATTTATTGAAACATATACAAAAGCAGTTTTCATTAATTAACACCAATTTAGAATCCAACTTTTCCAAGTTTTGTGTTAGTTTTAGGATTAGCCGTTATGTTCTGAACGGCAACAATCGTCTCATTGATCTTTGTCTGTAAATCCCTCAGATCATGTATGTACAAGAGTCGCAGGACTTTTGCGGCCTGGTTCAAAACATAGTCGCCCATGTCGAAGCCAAGATCAGTTTCCATGATTGGAAAAGGTTTTCCCTAAAAATTAAAACAAAAAATTACATCTGTTTTTAACTAAAAGTTTTAATTAAACCGAACCTGTTTACTTTCAGGATTATCCGTACTGTTGATGCTGTTAGCCACTAGAGAACAAATCGCCTCTAACGTAACAAGATGATCCGGGCTAGGTGTCACTTTCAAAATTTTGGCAAGGCTATTAACTCCAGTCTTGAATTCTTCACTATGAACTGAAATAATTTTGTTATACGCATATATTTTTAAATGGATAAAATGTAAAACGTACAGTCAAGGTTGTCCAAAGGGTTGCTAGAGGTCACAACAGGGGCATCACTCTTACTAGCAGCTAGCAACGCAGATGTTTGTTTCTCGTATTTTTCTTCTGTAAAAATTATTTGAGATGAATTTGGAAAAAAAAATGAAAAACTGGTTGACCCTTATCCACAATACCCAACGGATAGTTGAATGTTAAACCCTCCTATAATACAGGAATTACTTTTCTTTTGTTTGTGCCTTCAATCACTAAGGGTCATTTAGGCTGGGAGTCCATGTATTGTTCTGTTATGTACATTGGAAAGAAGAGCCCACGTAGAGCAGTATTCCCCGGATGGGCAGACCAGCCCGTGCCACCCGCGGGGTGAATGGGCAAGCACCTCAGGTTTTAACGAAATCATTCCTCCTTGTATTTAAGGATGTTTTGTGAAGGATGTGGATAAAAACCATTTGCATCGCATGTAGTGAAGCCCTTTTTTATTTATTCACTGATCTTGAATATTGAATAGAATAATATGGAAAAAGTCTTACAGAGGTTTTGACCCCCCCGTACACGACATTCAATGGGTACTTGAACATTAAAACCTTTCTGTATGACAAAAAAAATCACTTTACTACACAAAACATATTTTGCATGTTGTAGTTCAGTGAACAAAACCTGGCATAACCTTAGACTTTTTTTTAATGAGGGTATTTCAACTACGAGGTTATATGAACCCTTGGGGTGCCAATGTTTTTAAAAAAAAAAAAAAATTGTAAGTATGTCAGGTTCACTGGATTTGAACCCAGGACCTTTACCTTACAGTGAAGGATGCTGTTCCTTAACCGTTGTGGCCACTGACACCCCACCCTTAGACTTTCAAATGAATTTGTAAGAAAAGAAATTCTGAAGTGGTTGACTCTCGACTCTCAGCAGGTAGTTGGATATTAAAACTCTTCTGGATGACAGAAAATACTTTACTTTATATAACCTATTTTGTCACACTAGAGGTTCTGGATTCGGATCTGGGCGTAGCATAGCACAAGAAGTATTGTAAATGGTTCTGATCCCTTGCCCATGGCATTCAACGATAGTTGGACATTAAAACTCTTCAGCACGTCAGGAATTACTTTACTTTACAAAATTAATTTTGCCACTTTACAGGTTCTAGGATTGAATCCCAATGAGGACCATAAATAGTTTAATTGATAATAATAAAAGCAGTGTAAAGCAGTTTTAAACCCTTGTCCAAGACACCCAACAGTAGTTGGTCATCAAAACCATGCTGTATCATAGAAATTACTATACTTTACAAAACGTATTTTGTCATTAGTGGTTCTGGGTTTGAAATGCAGCATAACACTTGCTTTTTTTAGATGAATTTGAAAAAAATATAAAGTGGTTGACCCTTTGTCTGTGACACTCAAAGGGTAATTGGACATGAAACCCTCTCGTATAACAGGAATAACTTTTTTATTTATTCATTTATTTCAATATTTTTCTGATATTGAATATGCAGTGCCCTTTTCTTTCTGTTTTCATCTGAAAGTTCTTTCTATTCAAATCTTTCCAGATTTCTGGATTGCCGATTGTACAGTGAGAGACTACCACACACAGGATCTACACCAGGTTCGCCAAGAAATAAAGAACTTGGCAAATTATAGTGCAAATTTGTTAACTGAATATACTGTGCGTAAAAATTACAAAACTGCACTGTCTCGCCTTGTGGGCAGTGCCATGTCAATACTTACTGCCGTCTGAGTACTCCTGACGAACTGCCAGTCCGACGATCCATTCCAGACTTTCCGGCTTGTTGTCGTAAGGTATGGGTGACTCAAGGTCTTTGCAGTATTTCTTGTAATGCTCCATCCATTGGTTTGATTTGACATCACGAAGGCCGTCTCTGTCCTCGATCTTGTACAGCCTGATGAACTGATCCTCCAGCCACAGGATGAGGTTCTTGAAATGGTTGAAATCTACAAAAATGCTCGTTTAGCATGATGTAAATATTTTTATCGCAATTATGTGTTACCGTTTATGTCGAAATCATCGGCTGAATGATAATTCAACGCTTTCAATTTCCTCTTGACCATGTCACCTTCTATGACTTTATAAACGAGCTGGCCAACTGGATATAAATAATTAAATTTCAAATCGTTTGTACACAAAAAAAAATTATTGTTGCAGAATAAGCTATCCTTCCAACCGGCTTGTTATCGGATAACCGAGAAATAACCTTCGGCTATTCTGGTTTAAGCCCATAACAGCCTGGTGGGATGTCATAAAAATTTAATTTTCTTTGGAGAACTATAAATTTTGGTAGTTACATTTAATGAACAAACAATGACGATTTTAATATTACTAAGCAATAAACGCCTACACTTTTAACTCTAGAAAAACTGCCTTTGGGTAAATATATTTAAAATGTTACAGATCACATATACTTTTTTCAGAACAGAATACTGCATAAATTGTTTATAATAACAAAAATTATACTTACTTAAAATGGACAAGATAAACTTGAAACTTAAAATTAGAAGTTGGTTTATTTGTTTTACAATATATATAGNATCTGGCTTAAGTACAGTAGCGAGCATTTGGGTCCTCTGTTCTGATTCTTGGAGGAAACAGGGTAGCATTACTTTATATTGTAGTTTTATAATTTTTTTTCCAATGGATACCAGGAACTGAAGGAGTTCCCTCCTGAGCACTGCAGCTGTACAGCTTGTTGTACTTTATCCCTGGCTCCATATTTTTGGGGGCTAGCAACACAAGTGTGAATTTCAGCCTCCGGTGTGCCGGTGTTCTTTCATCGAAGAAACACATTTTTGAAGGGGGTTGGAACAAAATTCAGGGTCGCTGAGATCTGATCCCGCTCCTTCCATTGATCAGTGCCGTGTCAATTTCTTTCAATTGCAGTCACCGATCCCCTTAGGCATCAGAAAAAGTCCAGAGGCAATGGTGGGGATCAAACCCACGACCGCGGGATCTACTAGCCGAGAGTCTGATGCCTTAACCACTCAGCTACTGTGCCCCCCCTACAATTAATAATAGTAAAAAAAAGTAAGGCAATACAATTTAAATAATATAAAAATGACATTTTGTTTTAGCCAGTATGTGGACTTTCTCCCTGAAGGGGTTGTCACTCACCGGTGTGCTGACCCTGGAATCCCTCAGGGGAGTTCACCTACACCATTATGCAGCTTGGTCAGTAGTCAGATGATAACTAAACAGGAGGATATCAAGTACAGATACAATATGGTATATAGATGGTTAATGAGCCCTGACAAGCCCAAAACATTTGCAATAAAACTCATTTCAGAAGTACACCTCGGTTTTTCAAGCTAAAATCATGCCATCAATGCATGTGCTTTAGGAAATCATAAAAGTGGTTACACTGGCAAAAAAAATCCTAAAGGCATGAAGGCCAAAGCAAATCTTGGCTAACGAAAGACAACCAATATATCAGGTCGAATTTTGGTCTTCAACACATTGGCAAATCCTTGGCTCTTCCTAGTCAAACCAAGGGGTTGGGGCCAAGGGATTCGGCCGTGTAGAATTGCAGTGAACATAACTGGACTACTGACTGTTGACTATGTTGCTTAGCATCACGAGTGAAGATAGACCCAATAAGCAACCCTATGCCAGTTCAACAGGTTCTTCGACTAGCTGGCCAACACCCATCATCAACTATAATCTTTTAAGAAGTATTAGGTCATTAACTGTCATTACTAAAATTCCTTTCTCTGGGTTTTCTTTGTATCCCAGGTAATTGCTTTGCATTCGAGGATGGTGTGGGTGGCTGTTTCTTCTTCCTTATTGCACAACCTACAAATGGGGTCATTGAATATGTGTTCTGTATTATGTACATGTTTTCTTAGAGGTCAGTGACAACAAATATTCCTATCACTCATCTGAGTTTAACTCTCCTCTAACTGTAGCAGTGATTCTGCCATCTTGGTGAAGGTTGTTTTAGCATAAGCTTGCTGTGCCTAGCACCCCTAGAATTTACCCACTTCTTTTTTTTCTTTCTATTTTGAATGTCAGCAACACTTGTGTCTTAGAAAATCTTAAAAGAGGTAACAACAACAACAAAAAAATCCTCATAAGATCAAATAGCTTAGCATGTAAAGCATGTAAAATATCACATCAAAACTAGTCAGTGGATGCATCCAAAATCTCCAGAACCTAAGGAAACACAATCCTGATGATATTTTTGGTTAATGAAAAAGCAGACATGTCCAGAGGAAGATCTGCATGTCATATATAGGCCCTGCATAATCATTCCTTAATGTCCATTTGACTAGCTTCCTTTCTCTCCTGAGTTTTCTTAGTATCCCAGGTTATATTGAGCAATTGCCTAGCACCCCTAGAGTTTATCCACTTCTCCTTTTCTCTTTTTTGAATCCATTCTGTGTTAGAAGATTGTGTTTGTGTTTGTTATCCCAAGAATAGGTTCAGGGCTTATATGTCTTGCAGATCCTTCTCCGAACGGACAGTGGGTACCCAGATATCATCAGGTTGTGTTTTCCCAGGTTCTGAAGATTTTGGTTACAATCACCGACTATTTTTTATATGATTTTTTTTCATGCTAATGCTTTTACATCTGTAATAACAAGGATTTTTTTATCAGTGAAAAAAAAATTCTAGGGCACAAGCATTGTAATATTTCAGCTTGAAAGACCAAGGTGTTTTTCCAAAATGAGTTTTATCGCTCAAGCCTTTTACAGAAAACACCTGATGTGGTTCCTACATTTGTTTTGAGCCATTGGTATGCTATATCATTATATCTGATTTTCTCCTAAATTCTTTTCCTCCTTTGAGACTTTGTACAATGTTTTAAAGGGTGTTTCCATTCAGTCCCCATCTGTAAGAATAGGAAGAAGTCTGATTTTATTAATTATTGTTGTTTGCCCCACGTGTTTAGTTCCCATTCAGTTTGATCGTTTCTTGAGCTTAAATGAGCTTTTCCTCACATAAAATTTCCAATAGATTAGGTTTAGCAGTGTTTCTAGTAATATTGACTGTGTTGTTTTCATTGCCCCTGTAATACATAGGTCTGCCAGTCTTTGATGATGCCTAATGTTTTGATAGCTTGCTTTTGTTCACCAAATTTGTTTGTTGTGATTGGTGAGCTGGAGGATAATTTGTGTCTAGCTTGATGTTGTAAGTTCAATTGTGAAATGTAGAGGGCGTGGAGCTTTGTTTTGGTTGGGACCTTGGAGAAGGGTACACAATTTCTATCTTATTGTAAACAACTTGTGTTTTTTAACTGTGTATTCTCTCAGTAACAGTTAGTTTAATTATATTAATTGTACTATTTTTCTGAAAAACTTATTAAAAAAAATGCCTTCTGCCAAAGAAATGCTTAACAAAATATTCCTAGGAGAGGTGAGATATGTTTTAATTTTTTTTTTAAATTCACACTATATTTATGTATTGTGATTGTTTTTGTTTTTTCACCGTAAAAATTATGGCAAGTACTAACAAAATAATTCAACTTTTGTTTTTACTTTTCCATCAAATGCCCTGCTAGTTTGTTTATTGTCTAAATACTAAGTATTTTCGAATGTCGTAGCACGCAGAATCTAACCAGCTTGTACCTATTTGACGTTTTTAGGTAGCAAGTGTGCACAATTATGGGGCGTTTGTCAAAATCCCTGGGATGAATGCTCAGGGGCTTGTACATCGGACTCAAATGTCAAAATGCATTGTCGACGATGCTACTGAAATCCTCCAGCAGGGGGAGAAAGTTTGGTGTAAAGCGATTAAACTGACGGTAACGATTTAGTTGATCGATTCGATGAAAGGAATAATACGATGTCCATTTGCAGGATGATGGTAAATTATCCCTCTCGATGAAAGTGGTGAATCAAGGGACTGGAGCTGACCTGGATCCGAATGGCGTTCAGATCCAGTGAGTACTTTGTATTTTGATGATTTGTATTCAAAATTGCAGTCAATCATTTTTTCACATTAAGCCAGGATGAGCAAAGAAGAATGTCTCGACCACCTCCAGGTGGAAGAAAGAAGATAGAATTAGGCGCTGTATTGAATATTAATTGTTCAAAATGTGGCACTAGAGGTCATTTAGGAAAGGACTGTTTCCAGGTAATGGATTAGAAAAATTCTAAATATTTAACTTATTTATTAAAATTATTTTCAGGATCCTAGTGGAAAAACATATGATTTAATTCCGGATGAAGATGAACCACCAGAACAAAGCTTACCTACAAAGCTTCTCGAGGAGGTGAAAAAGAAGAGTAAAAAATCAAAAGAAAAGAAAGAGAAAACAGAAAAAAAGAAGAAGAAGAAAAAGAAAAGAAAAAGGTCTACTTCAACATCTTCCAATTCATCTACTTCCTCTGAGGTAAAAAATATCAATAATAATTGATACAATAATTGAGTGTAAAGAATATATTTATTTACAGGATACTCGTAAGAGAAAGAAAGCAAAGAAAAGTAGAAAAAGATCTCCAAGCCAAAGAAAATAAAGTTTGAACTCATGTTCTTATCTTCGAAAACTTATAATAAAATATATTACTGTATAATGTATAGATAAAATATTTTATTGCCAAATAATCTGCTTTTTGTTTTAATACAAATCCATAAAAAGACTTTTTAATAATGAGATGATCACCTAGACGCAACACTGAAGATGACGAAATGCTGAAATGCATCTGATAGACAAAACCAGCGAGGATAAGCAGATAGAAATGATAGGTAATAACAAAATTACAGGTTCGTCACACCGCAGAACACAAAGAGAAATATTGCAATTTGATCACTTTCTTTGACCTTTAGTCCAGCTTGAATAAGTATTTTTTTAGGCTGAGGAAATAGTACTCTCAAATAAGGCATTGCCGACTGACGCATGGACTCTTAATAGAGAAGCGGCCTAGTACATGTGAAACATGTGATGTACAGTGCATGTACATGTGTAACATATTTTAACTGACTGTGAGCACTATAGAGCAATGCTCCTTGTTAAATAATCTTGCTGATATGTTGGCAGATAATGCAGGGATACAGGAAAACTTTTAAATTTTTTAAATCAAATATGAATAGTTTAAATTTTTTCACAAAAAAAGCCCATAGAAAATGGCATTCGAATGTGGTTAGCTTAATTTTGCAATACAGGATCTGATATGTGAATTCGGTTGTCTTGAAGGCTGCTTGGCTAACTTTTCCTCGGTTCAGAAAATTGAGTTCATATTTCAACTGTACATGTGCTCTGAGAGTGATGTGAATTGTATATATTGTGTGAAAGTTACTTAAAATACAACCATATGAATTTTGAAAAACATTTTTTTGACTTCTCGAAGTTTGTATCAGTACAAATTTTACAGTGTTGCTATTTCATCGTATGTCAGAATTTTTAATTCTTTGTAAGTAATTACAGAAAAGATTGCTTTTATAAGATTTCATTTTTAATAGTGTAATATTAAAAAAAAATAGGGTAAGAAATATTTTCCAAATACATGCTTTATGATTTAAACTGTACAAAAATATTTTTTACAGTTTTTATTTATGAATTTTGCTTTACTATCATTAATGTAATTGTGTTTTGTTCATTTTACAAGAAAATAAATCTGCACCTATCAAAAACCACCACCTAGAAGCATATGTGCTCTGATAGTTTTTCTAAAAAAGACAGATTTTGCGAGTACGTTTTATACTGTACAATGCCGTCTACTTGAGTAAAATATATTATTTGGATAATTTGCATTTATTAATTTTAGTTTATTATCATTTATGATTGATGATATCATTGTTGAAGTTAATTTTTGGACATTTTGCAAGAAAATAAATATGCACCTATCAAATCTACCAGTAAAAGCATATGTTCACTAATATTTATGTTTTAACTGTGTATATTATTTGACAGTTAATTAAAATACATTTGAATGGATTTTGAAAAACACTTTTTTTTTCACTTTGCCAATATTTGATGAAAAATGGCTTCTCAAAGTTTTTATCAATATGTATTTTACAAAGCGTTGCCATTTCATTGTATGCCAGAATTTTTAATGCTTTTTAAGCAATTATTAAAAAGATCACTTGTTTCAGATTTCATTTTTTAATTTGTATATGTAATTGGGTAATATTTAGCAAAAAAGACCCTAAAAACGATAAAAATTTATGTTTAAGTAAGCCATATTTTGCAAGTACATGCTTTATACTGTGCAAAATATATTGTAAGGAATATTATTTTAACCATTTTGCATTTATTACATTTCCCTGATTATCCATTATAATCATCACTGATGAAATTATGTTTCGTACATTTTGCAAGAGTACATTGTGCATCTATGAAATCCACCAGGTAGAAGCACACGTGCTTTAAGTATTATGCTCAAATGGTATATAATTTTTGATTATTTTAGATAAAATGCATATATATTGATATTAAAGGAATTTTCTCCTCTTTTATCTATAGAATTTAATGTT
Source organism: Cimex lectularius (assembly GCF_000648675.2). NCBI lineage: Eukaryota > Metazoa > Arthropoda > Insecta > Hemiptera > Cimicidae > Cimex > Cimex lectularius. Next base: position 929,737 of record NW_019392806.1, read on the forward strand.
GTTAATTGTTTTATAATTTTTACAGTAGTGAAAGGTCGAGAATCACCAGTTCATGCATCGATGAATTTTGTGATTTGTGAATCGATGTATGAGCACGTTGGCTTCTCTTTAAGCTGATTGTTTCCCTTGTGGTGTTGGACATCGAGGAGATTTGCCCTTCGTGGCGTTATTATCCGTTTTAATCCACGTATGTATTTTATCCCAATGGTTTTTCTAAACGGCAAATTGTTTCAATTTATGTTCCCAACTTGGAAAAATTGTCAGTTAAGATTTTTGAAAGTTGGAAAAATCCCGTGACCGATTTGCCGACTAGGTTACAAACATGTCACGTCCTCATTGATGATTTTCTATTTACTCGGGTTTAAAATCCTACGGAAAATGATTCATAGTTTTGTTAAGGCGAAGGTTTTATGTAATTTTTCGGTTTAAACATGATTTTCAAATTTTCATCAGTTCAATCTTTACTTAAAGCCTTTGCCCTCAAAAGGTGTTTTTCTCGGGCCCACCTTTTCCTTTTTTTTGATGAAATAGTTACATAAACATCACACATTGTACATCGATATATGTGATGTTCAGTTTTTATCTTGTACGCATATATTCATTGCTTAACAGTTAAGAACTAGCATATATGCAAGATTATCCGGATGTCTGGACTACATGTCGACATCCCATCTTTCTTTCGGGTGTTTACAGTTTGACTTGGCTGTTAATAATAATTAAATCACTTCAACGCATTGTATTGATGCAGACTTGCATTGTATATTCTAAGGCCTATGACACATGGCCTAGCAGTCTTGACTGAAGCATTTACCGAGATAAAAACAGTTGGTGGGTTGTTTCTTTGTCGAGAGGGACATGACAGATGGTGCAGTGTGTATCACCTGTCAGTTTTGAAATTGAGTGTGGGTTGAAGAGACGACCCCTGAGGTGGTTTTGAAAGCGTTTTCCTGGAATGGTTATGTAGTATTCCATCAGCCAGCACCTATCTGTTTTGCTCCTAACTAGGCGTAAACCATTTGTACTTTTTTTAAAAAATCTTTATCTTGACGGTTTCTCAATTTTAAGTCCAAATTATTGAAATGTCCTTTTTTTTTCTTTTTCCCACAATCAACTTTTTTCGTTCTATTCTTTAAATTCACTAATTTCGTGGTCCGCTTGACCAATTAATATATTACAATTAATTAAGGTTTTTAGTTGAGATATAAAAGTAAATGGCACGAGCAGGATTCGAACCCACTATCTTCAGCTAGATACGCCGCTGCTCTACCACTTGAGCTATAGTCACCTCGATCCACTCGGACATCAACTTCCTACCTCAACCCCACCTTTTTTCTTTCTTTTTTTCTATCAATAATTTAACAGGGACAGAAGTACTTGTCCTGCACTAATATACAATAGTAGAATATATTGTACTATAATTGACAATGGAAAACGAGACAACCAACAGCTATCAGCTGAAAAAAAAGTCACGTTAAACATTCTGGTCAAGACTGTTATGAGTGTCATAGCCTTAAAAGTTTTAAAGTAAATATTTCAATTAAGTTAATTAAGGTTTTTAGTTGAGATTAAAAAAAAAAAAAAAAAGGCAAAAAGGAGGGAAAATTCAAAAGGTGCAGTTGAGATAGGAAGTTAATGTCTAAGCGGATCGAGGTCACGATAGCTCAAGTGGTAGAGCAGCAGCGTATCTAGCCGAAGATCGTGGGTTCGAATCCTGCTCGTGCCATTGACTTTTTTTATCTCGACTAAAAACCTTAATTAATTGTAATATATTAATTGGTCAAGCGGACCACGAAATTAGTGAATTACAATTAAGGTTTTTCATGCCATTGTCACAAGCAAAAATTGATCAATCATTTTCAAATAATATGTTCAGTTAAGAACAGCTTTATGTCTAAATTTAACCTAATGGTGGCTCCAGACATGTGTATTCGCTGAATGCCGATTGCCGCCAATCATTTGCCAAGCCTCAATGTGTGAGTCGTCAACTTACTACCAATCGCGATGGACCACATTGAAACTGTCATTGCGGTATCTGTGGTTTGTGTAGTAGCTACAAACTCAGTCACAGAGAACTGTTGCCCTCTTCATTTTCAACTACGCATCGAAAAACCCCCATTTTTATGATTTGGAAGAGAAGCGTTCCAAATTATTGTACATGTCAAGGAACTCAAGACTGCTATGTTGGGCTAAAGGTAGCCATTCACGATTGCTCCTAGCAGTCCAAATGGAGTGACGCCGTTCCAAAAATCATGTCAATGGCAAATCTGAACTGGCGCGTCCAACTGTGCCGAATATTCGACCGGTCGAAACTCCATGGTGCATTCGTGAATGGAAAAACCTGTTGTGAATGGTGGAATGTTGGAGGGCTGGCTTGGTCATGAATGGGAAAACCCGCATTTTTTTTTGGCGCAGTCTCTGTCTTTCTGTCACTGAACAAACATCTCCATCGTACATTCTCAAAAAGCCAAAAACATTTATTCTTTATTGGCAATGACATCCAATCGAGATTTTATTGTTGAGGTGATTGAATTGTATGAAAGTTTACCATGTTTATGGAAAGTGGTGGACAATGATTACCATGATAGAAATAAAAGAAATTCGGTCCTCAACCAGTTGGTCGACCTTTTCAAAACAAAGGATACAAATGTAATGAGAGATGAGGTATTGATAACCCCTAAGCGCTGAGCAGAAATCGTAGTATAGAACTTCTTGTTAGTATAGAAGTTCTTCGCAGTTCATCCCTGTAGCGAGAAATTGTAATATCGTAATGTGGCCTTTTTTTTTTTTTTTTTTTTTTGAAAAAATAGTGTCATGAGGGGATTCGAATCCACGACATTCGGCTAAATATGCTGCTGCGCTCGTGACTTTGATAGTTCGATCCACTCGGACACCGACTCCCCATCTCAACCTACAACCTTTCGAATTTTCCCTCTTTTTGCCAGTTTTTGGTGTCCCGAGAGGATCAAAGTCACGATAGCTTAAGTGGTAGAGCATCTGAAGTCCATGGATTCAAATCCCGCTTGTGTCACTGACTTTTTCATTTTAACCAAAACCTTACAAAAAAGGATTAATTAATTGAAAGAAGTAATTTGGTCAATAGAACACTAAATATAATGAATGAATAGGATGTTTCATCAATCCTTAAATAGTTCCTCCAATCAGCGGGTTCAAGGGAAAGATCTTTCATCAAATTGATGTGCGTATTACGGCTTCTGTTCAGGAGCTACTTCTTACACCATTTCCTCTTTGGTTTTTTGCTTTTAATATATAAACAAAAACAGCGTAGCACAAGTTTGGAGCGGTCGTAAATGCCCCCTCAAATTTCAGGCACTCCAAATGGAGCTATACTGCTTGGCGCGGTTCCATTTGGAACGATCGTGAATGGCCACATTAAATTATTCAGTAGAACGATATATGTTCTTTCATTAATACACGGGTACTACTTAGGAATCGTTTACTAATGAAAAATAAATAGAAGTATATACTTACTGTTGATTGACAATTATAGTTGATATATGAACAGTTGATGCACCGAATGTGTGGATGCCTTGAGTTCGGCTACTTAACATATATTTGCACTCTAAAGCTGACAAGGAATCTGACAATTAGCCAAGCAAGGCTAGAATTGAATATTGTTGCTCGAAGAATAATTGCACATTTGTCCCCAGTAGTCGGTATTTGGTGAACCTTTGCTCAGCATATGGCGAATCCCACATGTCTGGAGCCACCTTAAGATGTAAATTATTTATCTCGCCAAAGTTCATAATCAAGAGTATAGAAGTTAAAGTAGTGTGTTATGTTTCTTTTTGCATAGTCTTCTTTTATTTTTGGATATTTGTCTTAATGATAAGAGTTGATTCTTAATGATAGGTATACTAGTAGAACTAACTCATGTTGGACCAGCATTGGGCCACTTATTGGGACCGTCTTCACTCAAGGGTTTTTTTAACTGCTCGGCATCAAGAGCGGTTATTTGCGCCATGCCATCTTTGTTCCTCATTCAGTTTCTCACTAAAGATGGCGCAATGCCGAAATGCGTTTGAGTAGTTCTACAAACCTGCAATTGAAGACAGACCCACTAAGTGATCCAATGCTGGTTTAGTGTGCCTATGTTTAGCAATTTTCAACCGTTTCATCTCTTAGGGCAAACTTTACTTTCCTTTTATCAATCACAATTGAGACTTTTGAAATAGTTGGTTCGGAGGAAAGTCTAAACTTTCCATATTTTATTGTTGGCTATTTACATAGTTTAAGTTGGATTTAAGTACTTTAGGTCGGCTATTTTTGTTTATTGTGGTTAACTTCACTTCACTTGTTAAATTAGTTTTCCAGGTTTATTTTTTGACATATGAGAGTCATCCTCAGAAACTAAATCTGATTGTCTTCCGTGACGGCTAATTTGGCTGTCCTGACAGCAAGATCGTTACCACAAATGTCAGTCGTGGTGTCTACACGTACAAGACTTACTCTTCTAGTATTCTTCTCTGATATCCCGGGGAATAACAGTACCTTTGCAAATTGTAGTAATTTCCGATCTTCCTTCCATTAATGGCAGTAAACCACTTGCTGAATTGTTGGCTAATTCCTCACTTCAGAACAAAAACCATTTCATTATCACTGGGTTTGATCAGAGGTAATAAGCCAAGACAGTGAGTTAGAAAGATCAATATTGAAAAATGATCAGGAAGATCAACTTACAGCTTTACCTAACAGACCTTGAAATCTCAATTTAAGAGCACCATTTGGTTTATTTAAATTGCTGTTCAGGTCTTAAATTTTGCTAATGTCCAGTCTTGATCCCTTAAACCTTGCAAATACCTAATTTGACGATGTAAAAAACTTTATTATCAGTCAATTAATTAAGGTTTTCAGTTGAGATAAAAAAAGTCAATGGCACGAGCGGGATTCGAACCCACGATCTTCGGTTTGATATGCCGCTGGTCAAGTAGTCACGATAGCTCAAGTGGTAGAGCAGCGGCGTATCAAGCCGAAGATCGTGGGTTCGAATCCCGCTCGTGCCATTGACTTTTTTATCTCAACTGAAAACTTAATTAAATGTATGATATTAATTGGTCAAGCAGACCACAAAACTAGTGAATTTATTATCATTCTTTTAACTTGTAAATTTTGGAAACAACTTTCCATTCTTCAACTTATTTGAACAAATTTTAATTTTGTGTTTTGACTATGCTCAGATAAGAAGTCTCTTTAGGAAGAAAAATCCACAGATTTCAGAGACAAAACAAAGTTATCTACAATAGTTAGGCTGTCTCTATAGGTGGCCATTCACAATTGCTCCAAATGGGACTGTGCCGAGCCGTATAGTTCCATTTGGCTTGCCTAAAATTTGAGGAGCACTCATGACCGCTCCACAGCCAGTTGCTCTGATCTAATCAACTAGTTAGTTAATCACTTCCTCAAAATGGATGATTTCTTGTACTACATTACTTTTGCGTATATATAAAAAGCGAAAAACTGAAGAGGAAATTGCAGAAGTGGAAATGGTGTAAGAAGTGGCTCCTGAATAGAAGCCATAATACCCATATCAATTTGATGAAATATCTTTCCTTTGAACCCGCTGTTTGGAGGAACTATTTAAGGATGGACGAAACGTCCTATGTATGTTTACTCCAGCTCCTTGATTAGAAAACAAAAGAGAGTCATGAGAGAAAGCATCACTCCATATGAAAGGTTGGCTGATGATTTCTCGCTACAGAGATGAATTTTTGTTTATTTCTATCGTGGTAATCATTGTCCACTATTTTCCATATCCATGGTAAACTTTTATACAATTCAATCACTCAACAATAAAATCTCAATTTGGATGTCATTGCCAATAAAGAACAAACGCTTTTGACTTTTGAGAATGTACGGCAGATATTTAGTCAATGACAGAAAGAAAGGGACTGCACAAAAACTAAAGATGGTGAAAGGTCAAAACATTTCGTGACAAACTAAAACAGACAGTCGGACACGGTTTGGCTTCTCCGCCACCTTCAGTGCTGGGTTTTTTCAAGATATAGTTAGATTGAGGTATTAACCCAGCACTGAATATAAGAGGCTGAAGTGTGCCTAATAGACTAAAACTACAAAGTCAGACTAAATGATCGGAAATGACCAAACCGCATGTTCATCACCCTTTGAAATAGACATTATAAGTGTCTAATAAGTACGTCAGAGATCAATGGGCAGTTTTATAAGAATATTTAGGCTTAGCTGTATGTTCTTCATTTTCCTGTTTCTTTCTTTTCCTCTATGCTCTCTCTTGACAGCTGAAAGGAAAGTTAAATATAAACTTGTAAGCCATCTTGTAATAAACGAGAATATTAGATAAGTTTGATAAAAAATGAATGAAATGAAAAGCAAGATTAAATATGAGGAATCATGTTGAGGTTCGCTGGGGTTGATCATCCTCAATTTATGGGTTGATTCATGCCCTGTTAGCAATTATTTTCATTATTGCATATCACCCACAAAATCAGAAAAAATGTACTTCCCTCAAATTTATAAATTAAGATTGTAAATTGTTCATTTTATTTCAACTAAATTATATAGAAACTTGTTTACAGAATGAAGCAAATCGTAGTTAACCAAACGGTGAAAATCCCTGACGGCGTGAGTTGCCATGTCAAGTCACGTCTTGTGACTGTAAAAGGGCCGAGGGGCACCCTTAAAAGGACCTTCAGGCATCTCGCACTTGACATTCACATGTTGAGCCCCAAAGTGCTCAAAGTTGAGAAGTGGTTTGGCACGAAGAAGGAGCTCGCAGCTGTCAGGACTGTCTGCTCCCACATAGAAAATATGATCAAGGGAGTCACCAGGGTAATTGTCGCTGAATATTGTTTTCGTAATATGCTAATTTGCTTCTAACTTGCCTCCTTTTTCTTCCCCATTCAGGGTTTCCTGTACAAAATGAGGGCTGTGTATGCTCATTTTCCCATCAACTGTGTAGTGACGGAGAACAACAGCCTTGTTGAGATAAGGAACTTCCTTGGTGAGAAATACATCAGAAAAGTCCGGATGGCACCTGGTGTCACTGTTACTAACTCAACAAAACAAAAGGATGAACTCATCATTGAAGGAAACAGCATAGAAGACGTTTCCAGATCAGGTCTGTTACGAAGAAATAATAATGTTAATTTATTTTGAACAATCTACTCATGGTTTGTTTTTATTTTCAGCTGCGCTCATCCAACAATCGACGACGGTCAAGAATAAAGATATTAGGAAATTCTTGGACGGCCTTTATGTTTCAGAAAAAACAACTGTCGTGCAGGATGAATAATAATCAATATACATCTTTTTAAATTAGTTTTTTCTTATTTTCTTGATCCTTAATAAATCCTGGATTTGAAACTTGACGATTTATTTTTATGTTTAGTATAAAAATTAGAAAAATGTTTCAATTAATTGATCTTTATGTAAGGTTGAGACAAAAAAAGTCAGTGCCATGAGCAGGGGAAGAACCCACGACCTTCAGCTAGATATGCCGCTACTCTACCACTTGAGCGATCATGACTTCACTCTACTTGGACACCAACTTTCCATCTCAACCCAACCTTTCGAATTTTCCCTCCTTTTTGCCATTTTTCAAATTTGATTGAATTTTGATTCTCAGCGACAAATGAAATGGCCACGGAGAGCTTTAGTGAAGAAATACTTCATTTAACTTAGTAAATTTATTAGATTTCGTGGTCCAATTGACCAAATAACATCTTTCCATTAATCAATCTTTACGTAAGTTATTGGTTGAGATCAAAAAAGTCAGTGCCACGAGCGGGATTTCAACTTTATCTCGTTTATCAATCATGTTAAAAATTGGTCAAAATATATAGAAAAACTTTCTTCTTGAAAAAAACAAAACAAAAAAACGTGTCCTACGAGCCTTTTACACCGAAAAAGGCACGAGGAGCCTTTTACATCGAAAAAGGCAATAAATTTGTTTCGATTTTTCCTACGAGCCTTTTTAACATCTAAAAAAAAATAATTTTTTTCGTTTTTCTTGAAAATAACGTAAAAAAACGTGTAGTACAAGCCTTTTACATCTAAAAAGACAATACATTTTTTTCTATTTTTTTGTTTTTTTCTTGAAAAAACGTGTCCTACTAGCCTTTTACATCGAAAAAAACAATTTTTTTTTCGTTTTTTTGCAGTTTTCTTGAAAATAACGTAAAAAAATCATGTCTTACGATGGTTTTACATCGAAAAAACAATTAAAAAATTTTCGTTTTGGTTTGGTTTTTTTTCGTTTTTCTTGAAAAAAAAAAAAAATCGTAAAAAACGTGTCCTACGAGCCTTTTACATCGAAAAAGACAATAAATTTGTTTCGATTTTTTTTACGTGTCCTAAGAGCCCTTTACATCAAAAAATACAATACATTTTTTCGATTTTTTGCGTTTTTCTTGGGGGAAAAAAGTAAAAAAACGTGTCCTACGAGCCTTTTCTACTAGTCAACTTCGTAAAAGTATGTTTTTTTTGCCCGTTTTTCTATTTTGAACCAACGGTTGAGTCGAGAGTTGCGAATGAAACCTGTCGACTAGTTCAACTTTATCTCGTTTATCAATCATGTTAAAAATTGGTCAAAATATATAGAAAAATATTCTTGAAAAAAAAAAATCGTAAAAAAACGTGTCCTACGAGCCTTCTACACCGAAAAAGGCAATAAATTTGTTTCGATCTTTTTGGTTTTTTTTTAAAAAACTTGTCCGAGCTTTTTTAACATGGAAAAAATTTTCCAAAAAAAAAAAGTAAAAAAACGTGTAGTACGAGCCTTGTACATCTAAAAAGACAATAAATTTTTTTGGTTTTTTTTTTTTTTTTTTTTTTTTTTTTTTTTTTTTTTTTTTTTTTTAAACGTGTCCTACTAAGCCTTTTACATCGAAAAAAAACCAATAATTTTTTTAAGTTTTTTTTGTGGTTTTCTTGAAAATATCGTAAAAAATCGTGTCTTACGAGCGTTTTACATCGAAAAAAACAATAAAATTTTTTTCGTTTTTCTTGAAAAAAAAATTAAAAAAACGTCCTACGAGCCTTTTCCACCGAAAAAGACAATAAATTTGTTTCGATTTTTTTTTTTTTTTTTGAAAAAACGTCCTTTTAACTTCAAAAAACTTAATAAATTTTTTTTCGATTTTTTTGCGTTTTTCTTGGGGGAAAAAAAAGTAAAAAAACGTGTCCTACAATCCTTTTGGACTAGTCAACTTCGTAAAAGTATATTTTTTTGCCAGTTTTTCTATTTTGAACTCGAAAGCTTTGTTGAGTCGAGAGTTGCGAGTTAGCGAATGAAACCTGTCGACTAGTTCAACTTGATCTCGTGTATCAATCTTTTTAAAAATTGATCAAAATATATAAAAAAACTTTTTTCTTGGAAAAACAAACAAAACAAACGTGTCCTACTAGCCTTTTACGTCGAAAAAAACAATAATTTTTTTCCGGTTTTCTTGGAAATAACGTAAAAAATCTTGTCTTACGAGCGTTTTACATCGAAAAAACTACATTTTTTTCGTTTTTCTTGAAAAAACCCCCAAATTTGTTTAGATTTTTTTTTTTGACAAAACGTGTCCTACGAGCCCTTTACATCAAAAAATACAATAAACATTTTTTCGATTTTTTTGCGTTTTTCTGTAAAAAAGATGTCTAAAAAAATTCGTAAAAGTAAGTAGTATAGGTGACACTTGGGGCAGACAGGTTTTACCCCCTCCACCTTCCCTGCCTTGGCGTCAGGCGTGATAGTTTTTACCACCTCTTTTCCTCCTTCCAGACACCTCCACCACAAGTCGTCGGGGTCTGATAGGGCCTAGGAGTGACGTTCTTTTCAATTGTTTTTGACGACTGACGTCACTGATTTTTTCAATGAGTTTGGCGAGTGACGTCACTGATTTTTTTTCACCACTATGGTATTTGATGAGGGTTGTGGCTACCTTTTTTTCACCATATTGTGTCATGGGTTAAGAAAAACTGCAGGTTTGAAAAATATATATATTATTTATAATTAAATGAATTCAATTTCGGGTCGACTTTGTATACTAGTGACATTTTCGTTGTGTTTCGCCGTACGAAGTTAACACGTCAGCGGTGATTATCTAATTGAAACGTTTCGGGAGGAATACTTTCGTTGAAGAAGAGTCTCCGATGTACGTAGGTCCGAAGTATTCAAGGTCGGCGACAATGGCATCGCCGTATTTCGTTGGGATTTTGACCAAACCCTTCACCTCCTAAGTGAATCCTACATTTAAATCGGAAATTTTTCTAATTCTTTTTCGAGCGGTGATTTGGTTGAGAGCACGTACGAGTTTCATAGAGTACATCTGTGAACATTTGTACAAAATAAATAAAGTTATGTATTCATATGTATTACCTTGTGTTATTTGGACGATCTCCTTCAGCGAACGCCTACGACGAAATGCATTATATTATCAAACGTAGACTAGCATGTTCCTGCACGTCTAATCCCTGTTGTGAAGAGAGTATCGAAGACCTGCAATGAATTGGAACTTGCAGTTATGGAATTATTCACAGGGAATATAATTGATGCATATGAGTCAAGCTGCCCTGTTAAGGTCCCAAAAAGTGAACCACCTTAGTGGAATGCAGAACTGGGCAAACTAAAGAAAGAAACCAGGAAAGCGTTCAACAAAGTTAGACTAGCAAGTAACTAGGGAAAATTTAAAAGGCTACTTACTTCAAATAACCATGCCATCCGCAGGGCGAAAAGAGAAAACTTTCGCAAATTCTGCGGAGAAATCTCCTCAGTATCTACAGCAGCTAGACTGCACAATGCACTAGCAAAGGACAGATCAGGCATAAACTCTGCCTTAACAAAATGCAGAAGGCAATTACACAGAAGACACGAAACAAAAAGCAATGCTCCTTCTAAGTACACATTTTCCAGGTAGTACTATGACATCTCCCCAGAAAATGTGAGAGTAGATAATCCCAAGAAAGAAAATTGGAAGAAAGCAGCTGAAATAATCACAGAGAAGAAAATCCTATGGGCGATTAACACTTTCAGCCCTTACAAAGCACCGGGAACGGATGGGATCGTTCCCATCCTGCTACAAAAAGGAACGGATATAATTACTCCAACATTGCTGCGAATATATAGAAGTAGCTTAGCACTAGGTTACATACCACGGATACGGCTTAGGGCAAAGGTGGTTTTTATACCAAAAATGGGGAAAAGAGACCCTACATTAACTAAATTCTACAGACCAATTAGTTTAACATCCTTTCTATTAAAGACCCTTGAAAAGCTGATAGACAACCGTATAAGCACTGGTAAACAAACCTCTCCATTACTGTCAGCATGCATACAGAGCACGAAGATCAACAGAAACTGCAATGTACCAGCTAACCAGTGACCTAAAGGAAACACTGGAAACAAAGGAAATAGCAATCCTCGATATTGAGGGAGCTTTCGACAATGCATCTCATGTATCAATGACGGCCTCCCTGGGGAAAAACCACGTGACTAAACCACATCTAGATGGATTGGAGAACTGCTAAGAACCAGAATAGCTGAAACAAACATAGGAACAGACACTATAGAGGATAGTGTCCACACAACAAAAGGATGTCCTCAAGGAGGGATACTATCACTTCTTCTATGGAGCCTAACAGTTGATGAACTGCTCGAAACCCTGGACCGTTCAGGAATAAAATGTCAGGGATATGCGTATGACATAGTCCTGACTGCCAGGGGAAAATTCGAGGAAACTCTCTGCGATATAATCCAAGAGGTAGTAAAAATCCCTGAAGAATGGTGTAAAAGCGCTGGCTTAGGGATCAATCCCAATAAAGCAACTATAGTCACTTTTACACGGAAAAGGAACCTTGATAATATGAGGCGAATATCACTCAATAACACCGTGATAGAAATCAAAAATGAAGTCAAATATCTGGCCATCACACTAGATAAAACACTAACATTTAAGAAACACATCATCTCTACCATCACGAAGGCGATATGAACTTTGATGATGTGCAGAAGAATAGCAGGAAGAAACTGGGGATGCAGACCGGAAACCCTGTTATGGATGTACACCATGATAGTAAGACCTTTACTTACATACGGAGCTATAGCCTGGGCTGATAAAGCAGAAATCCTACAATTAGCATGAAAAAAATACTAGGATTAATTCCCTACATCTCATGGTAGTAAGGACAGCGCAGAAAAACCATTATCAACTTTAACAAAGTGAAACCTTCAACAGGAATAAAACTGAAATGGAGAGATAGCAATAACAGGATGTTTGAATTTAACCAAAACTTCCGAATAAACCTGGGTACCAAAAAAGAATGGGAAAGAGAGGGAAATAACTCCTTTAAAAATGGCACCATCCTCTGGTACCCTGATGGATCTATAACACAAGAAGGTACGGAGGCAGGAGTATTTGGACCTGGAACCAAATCCTCAGAACCCATGGGAAAATACACCAGTATCTTCCAAGCTGAGATTCATGAAAACGAAAGATGTACCCGATTCAACCTAAGTAAAGGGTACAAAAACAAGAATACAGCTATCATGTCAGATAGCCAAGCAGCCATCAAAGCACTAAGCTCAAATATCGTTTGTTCAAGGGTGGTGCTGAACTGCAAAACCAAACTAAACATACTAGGTACGCAGAATAAAGTCAGCCTCTGCTGGGTCCCAGGACACATGGGAGTAGAAGGCAACGAGAAAGCGGACACCTTTCAAGAAAAGGGGCTGGTACATCGCTGATAGGACCTGAACCCTCTGTGGCACAGGAACCCACACTATTAACGAGTATCTCAGACAGCAGGACAAAAAAAAAATGAGGGAACTTTGGAATTAACTCATTGGACACAGACAATCCAAGAATCTTCTAACCAATTTTGGTAGGAAAGAAATCACAGAATGTGTCAAAGGAAGCAGGAACAGACTGCGAATCCTAACAGAACACTACAGATTAAATGGACACTTAAAGAAAATTGGAACATTCCAAGATGGCACATGCAGATTCTGCAAAGAGGCAGAAGAGACACCAACACATTTAGAGCTACACTAGCCCGCAGGAGGAAATGTTTTGGGATGTATAATTTGACCACAGAAGAGCTTCAACCACTAAAACCGGTCCTATTAATCACATTTCTTGATGAAATAGGAATCACCGATATGCTTGAGGCAGAGAACGGGGGCTACAATAGCTCTTGAAGGGCGCAGTATATTACACCCCAAATAGTACATCTACATCTACATCCCTGTTGTGTGTGTGATTTCTTTATAAATACTCTTTTTGGATTGATCGAGGTTAAAGTCCATTATACTCCCGGTTGTGAATTATTTTTTGTTATTATTCATCAAATAAAATAAAACGAAGACATTAAACTATGTATCTCTCTTTGTTTGTAAAGCCTCCTCACTACGGCAAAGTGGAGATACGACGAGGAGGAGATTTGAAATAATTTTCATACAACAATTTTGGTTTGTGGGTTTTTTACGACCTCGCCAGGGACCGTCCAATCGCTCAAATTTTTTCCAATTGCTCGAGTGTTGAACCACCACGCCAGTGACCATACATTCATACTTTCATACCGTTATATTGAAAATTACTTCAAACCCACAAAAACATAAAATATTTTCTACTTAAAAAAAAATTGAAAACTTTTCCAGAAAAAAAATACTATATTGAAAACACCGTTTAATTTAAAACAAAAAAACCGTCTATAGGTACAAAATATAAGAGAAAAAATTTGCTTTAAAAATTGCCTTCTTATTAAAATTATATTTTCTTTAAAAAAAAATGCCTTCTTATTAAAAAAAATTCGTCTGTGCGCTAAATGTTATTTTAATATCTCTAATCAATTATTTACAAATATCCAATTAGACAAGGCGTATGCGCGAAAATGAGTACACATCTTTGGCTTGTTTAATATGGAGTAAACTATGTGTCCCTTCTTGCGCTGGTGTCAAAATTCCAATTTGTGGACAGCCAAATCTTCGAGGTCTATTTCATTATCGGTGAAATATAAGAGAAACCTCTTCTTTTGTAAGCCTTTAAGAAAAATCTTTTCATATCTATCAAGATGATGACGTAAAATCATATCTAATTGGTAATCCATCTCCCCATTTTATTTCATAGAAATATCAATGTAACCAACGATTTACTTGAAGACTGGACTCGTTTTGCGCACATTCCTCTGGCGGTTTGAAAACCCAATGTTGACTAAAATAGTGGTCAAGATATACAATCGATCATTCTTTTACAATATATGCATTCGTGTTGTCCACAAAGCATTGAATTTCTACAACACATGCTTTGTTCGAACTCACGGTAGCACATGAATCGAAATGTTCTGGCTTTTGGAATTTATACCATTCTACGAACGATGTTGGAGAGAGGATTATATTCTAGTATTCTATCATGTATTATGAGACAATAAGCGGTGGTATCAGAAGGAAACGGTTTATTAGCTTCGAATTCGAGTCTCTCATCTACCTGACCAGTTTTTATGGATTCGGATTGTTTGGAACAATCAATTACTACAATAGGAGCTTCATCTCTGAGATAGTGACAGTAAAGGAAAGGGATTAGGCTCAGAGTAGTAATTTTTTTTGAAAGCTTGCATACATATAGTATAACATCCATATTGGTTATTAGTGTGTAGAGATTAGAGATTAGTGACCGTTAATCGATAGTTATTCAGATATCGGTCGGGTGTTATGTGAGTTTCAGAAAAACATTTTCTTCGTGCCAACGTTTCGATCTTTTATTGAGATCATCTTCAGGGCCTGGGATTTACAAACAATGTTTACATTTAACAAATTCATTTAGGATGTGGAAAAGTGAATTTATACAATACAAAATATATTTTATATTCAAACAAAGTATTTCTACTCACTCAAAGTGTTTGTCTTCTGTGTAATTGTGCCATCCTTCCTTGCCTAGCTTTCAAAAATTATAAAACAATCCAAACACTTTTTTCCAAAGTTAAAGATCCCACACCAAGAACAAATTCTTGCTTATTTTCTAGTTTATTTTTGTTTTTATCTTTTTTTTTTTTAATAAGAATCAAAATGAAATGAAGTTTTAAGGGCGTGATTTTGTACTTGTTTTATAAATCCAAACGAAATAGATTTTTTTTTAAACACAATTTATTAATCTACTGGTATTCAAATAAGCATAACCTTTTTATTAATTTATTTTTTATATCGATGTCGAGATTAAAAATGAAAAGACTAATTTGTGTAACTTTCAATAAACAGTTAAGGATTAAAATGTAGCTTAATTTATACTAGGTTGGCTAAATGCTGTAAGTTGTATTATGTGTGCTTTTCTTCTTTTTTAGGGATAATTTAGATCTTCTAACACAAAATAGATCAGATTTATTATGTTTTTGACTAAAAACGGGCCTTGGTATTTCTTTTGTTTATTTCAAATTAATATTTTGCGCCTTTTTTGAGATGTGATAAGCTTTTAACATGATCCAATTACCGTCTATACATATACCCAACTTTCTATTTCTAGTGTAATAAAATGCATGTCTCTCGTGTGCCCTTTTCAAATTTTTTATGGCACATTCCCAAATTTGTCTAGTTTATTTATCTTTTTCATCATTGGACTTAACTTGTTCCCATTTTATTTCCAGAGGTGTATTTCAATTACGCCCCAAAAATATTTCTACAAGAGATATTTTAGTAGATTCATTGATACAATTGTTTAGATTTGCGGTAATCCAGGCTACATAATCATCCCAATTCTAAAGGATCATAGTTAACCGAGCAGTTCACTCGTATAGCATTTGTTAAATTAGCAACATATCTTTCCGCCGTGTTTCCCTGCGACCGATAAGCCGTCTTGGCCTTCTTTTATACTGTTCCTAAGCCGTTGCCGGCTCTTTGAATGAACGAGCAGCAAACTGGCGCGCTTTCTCCCGGAGTGAGTAGCGGTGTTCCGTAATCTGTGGCACTTTTACTTTTAATTACTGCTCTTATGTGAGCCTCGCATTTAGCTGTACCAGCCTGATGCTCATGATTTTTACCAAGGTGCAAACAATTTATGCACCTGAGGGCATCTGACTTACACTCCTTCGTGTCGTGAGGCTCAGCGCACTGGCCACAATGTCCTTTTTTGGGCATGTCGAGGCTATATGGCCGTAACTTTGGCACCGGTAACACCTGGTGACATTTATACAATCCTTTACGTTACAGGACTGATAGTCAAGGTATACCTTGCCGGTGTTTAATATTTTCTTCCGAGCCTCCGCAGGGAATTCCGCAACCCATGATACGAAGGTGGATGTTTGCCTCGACCCACTTCCATATTTAACCGTGTATAAGGGCTTGATGTCACTGGCACTTTGTTGCAGGAAGTCATTGTTGGCTAAAAGTTCTTTGAGTTCTTCTCTGCTCGTGGTCTTTTGGACTCGAAGGATGAGTAATCTTGGGTTTCTTTTACCCATAGATCGCGGCTTCAGTCCTGACTCGGAGAGCAAGTTGATGACCGTTGTCCTGTCCGTTTCCGGTTCCAGTTTGATGGCTACTCCTCCCTTAGCCGTGGCTCTAGGGTTGAGGAGATTCTTTACTTTTTCCATCAACTCGCTGGTCTCGATTCCTTCAAGGATGTCTACGAGAACCAGCTCGCTTTGTTCAGTCATTGCCTTGTCAATTTCTATGGCTGCCCGACCTGCTTTTTTAGCTTTATTGGTAGGGTCATTGATCTTATTTTTCCTGGAGGCCACAGCACTCCAGGTCTCAGTTTCTGGTGTTTCTTTTTGCTGTTCTTGTGGGTTCTTATTTTTCACTTTCTTCCACGGTGTTGATTCTGTGGTTTCTTTGTTGTCAATCTTTATCTTATCCTGTCTAAGGGGCCAGAACTGCAGTAACCTTACTTTCTCCTTCGTTAGCAGAAAGCTGGGCATTATGAATACAAACTTTTTGGATTATGCCCCAAAACATGTCAACCCTTTCGCTCACAAACTGCGCAGCCGGTTTAGGGCACTTACTCTTGGGGTCGATCAAGTACTGATTAATTTCAGTACACAGTCCAAGTGCGTCTGAGCACGTTTTTTCATGCCTAGTGATCAGGGGGTCCGTCTGAACACCAGATACAAAAGGCGCATCATTATTCCTGAAGTCTTCCATTTAGGCTGTCTACAATTGACACTCACGAATGCTGATAGAAGATGAGACGAATTAAAAAAAACGATGGGGAGGGAGAAGGATGTCAAACAGATAATATTTAAATGAAGAAGAATGAAAGCAGTAAAGATAGAGGGGCACGAAAAAAGATGTCAACAGATGACAAATGAAATGAAGAAAGGTGAAAAAACACGAAGTGGGAAGGGGAGGGGCAAATGATGTCAAAATGGAATGACAATTTAAATGAAAAATAAATCAGTAGAAATAAAGGGGCAGGAAAATGGATGTCAATAGATGACAATCGAAATGAAGGGAAAGGATGAAGAATGAAATAACAGAGAATGAAGAACAAAATGATCGTGAAGAGGAGGGAATGAAGATGCCTATAAGAAGTGAAGACAAAAATGAAATAAATAATGAAGTGATAAATGGCAAGGGGAGGGACAAAATATGTCAGGAAGAAGAAAATTACAGAAAAGATGCCAAAATAGGGTGAAGATGCCAACAAGAATTAAAAATAAATATGAAGTAAAGAATGAAAGTGACAGAGGGGAAGAAGAGAGACAAAAGAAGTCAAACAAGAAGATGCCAACAAAAGATGACAAAGGATGCCATATCTGGCGGGAAAGTAAACGGAAGTGAACCGACAACGACGAGAGCCACGTGTCCAATTCGAATAGGTGGATTCGATAAATTTATAACTGAATAAATATTTATAACTGAAAATCTGTTCGATAGAATTTGTTCAAACTTCACACAGCTCCGTAAGACAAAGTCTCCCACACGATGACAAATTTTCACGATTACTCGCCAGGTTGTTCACCGATTGAGTGACACTTTCTCATACGCGTACTAATACTTACTTGAAACATGCAAAAACATGATAACATGCACACAACACATACCTGTATATGACTGCCAATTTTCAAAGTAAAAGTCCTTCATGAAACCACTCAAAAGTGGATTGGGGCTTGGGCTGAGGAGCGGTGGGGAGCGATATTCACACTACCGCTGGGCAAAAATGTAATACCGTAAAAGTTTTAAAACAATTTCTCTTTTTTGATCTATGGTCGGAATGGCCCAAACAAATTTGGAAAAACTATCTACTGCCACGAACAAACAAAGAATTTTTATTTATGGTTTTTGTTAATTTGCAAAAGTCAATATAGATTTTGGGACTGCATAAATCCGTATTTTGCAAAACTACTTGTTTTATATTCTGCGCATAATTTACAACGTTTACTTGATTCAATAATGGCCTTTTTAAAATAAGGAAAGTGAAATGGTTACTGATTTTTTGTAAGGTCTTCGTAATTCCTCTTTTATTGTTCCTCTGGGACTAATCATGAAATTTCAATCCCAACATTGTAACTATGGAATAAATTGAAATGTGACAGTTATATATACAATCTATTTTCATGGAATACTACAACCAACAGTCGCAAATAGAAAATACTTCTCCTATTGAAATTCTGAGAATCCATCCGATAATAGCAATTGAACCAACCACAAACCACCAAGAGTCTTGTTCGGTGCGTAGAATAGTATTCATCTCTTTGTCATGAGAAAAATCGCACACTTTTGGTTATGAGTGATATGTTTAATTTTAGTGATAGCTAGTTTGTCCAAGACTTCAAAGTACAAAAAATAATCTTTAAGTATACGAAAAACAAATAAAACAAGTGAGGTGAATCGATGGTTTGCTGGACAGACAATACAGTTGAGGGTGTTCATAATTTGAGAAAAATTATTCCTCTATACCAGCCACCTCCTAACTACCACCTAAAAATATCGTCAAAACAAGCACCAAGACTCCGGTAATATGTGTATAGGTGTGGATTGGCAGAAACCAGACTATGCAGAACGACCCCTTTTCTAATCTAATCTACATTCAAATAAAATAACTACAGTTAAAAAGATATACTTTTACTTGATTACATTTTTATTTATATATTGATTTATTTTTTTGTCATGTGACTAAAAAGTATTAATTGGTTTTATTTCCTCTGGTTTCTTTGACAACGATTTTTCTGTTTAAGAAAGTGATTCAACGTATTTTCTTAATTGTTGCGTCTATAATTTAAACAAAAAATGAACAACCTGTACGGGAAATATGGAAGGAGACAACTGATACATCATGACGTTGTGGGATATCATATGAGTCCAATCACTTATTCTTCCATTGGCGAAAAGATCAAGAGTTCTAGTCGACTTTCTATAGAAAACAGAAATACAGAAATTCTAAAAAAGAGCAGTCCATCTGAACGAGGAAAGGATTATAATCTCAGTAGGATTCCAGTACTACAGAGTAGGAAACTATCGACTCCAAATTATCATCTTGATTTTTCTTCTAAATTTGAATATTCCAAAGTCATCAAGAACTATATAAAGTGCAATTGTCTCTCCGAAAAGAAGAACAATATAGCCCAACTGGACAAAAAAAAATTTCACAATGACAATTTTGTGGACCGAGTGAGTTATAATATAAAAGACAATGTTTATGCTCGAAATTCATATGAAAGGGAAGTATTCAGTTCAGACACATCAAGCACTGATCAATCGACCTTCTGTAAATGCAGAATTGGCGCAGAAAGAAATGTCAAACAAAAAGTGCCAACTGATAATTCCATCTTCAATGGAAGGAGAGAAATTATTTCAAAAGGAAAAATCAATCTACTCCAATATGGCCAAAAGGGAAAGAATTACACAGATAAGATTCATTCGCACAGCATCAGGCAGAGTTATGAGTCACCGGTAGCGACAGGAGTTGAAATGAACCTTCTTGACAAGAATGTATTCTCCACTATTACACAAAGATATTGCAATTATTTTTCATTTAAAAAGTACAAGTCCACATCAACGCAATATGAAAGGGAGCCAGGCAGAAACTGGACCCAAACATTACAAGTTGCAGTTCAAACTGACGAATCTGCCAGTACAGTCGATGGTACTGTGCAAACTGAAGAAAAAAATGTTATGAGTCAAGAGTCCCAAACATCCATCTTAACAGCGAGCAATGTTGTTCTTATCAACATAAAGCAGAGTCGATCGGGAAAACAGAAAATTGGAAAAAAAATTGAAAAAAGGCAGATACAAGTCGTAAAACCAAGACAAAAGGCTGGAGATATGAGTTGCAAAGAAAAAGCAATTAAATTGACCAACTATCCAAACAAGGACCATTCCATACAAGACAAAATGATGAGGGGAACGATCGAAGGTAAAAAGACAAATTGTTATTAACTCTACTGAGTGAACTATTAACATTGTGTTATTTTCTAAGGAGTGCTTTCTAGAATAGAAGCTACTCTCATGTTGTATTTGTTAGTAAATATTGAGAATTTCAATGATGTTTTAGTTTATTTTTTCGTTAAACTATAAAATGTTTTGAACATGTACTATTTTTTTTAGGTGCATATCAAGTTCCAAAAAAATATCGTCTCATCTCCAGGTCAGTGCCATCAAACACAGAGTATCAAGGAATTACCAAAGAACTAAAATCAAAGTCGGCTATGAATAATGAGAGCGGGATAGCTAGCAGAAAATTTCTTTTCAAGGAAAAGAGACCAAGTCGATATCACAGTTCGCTGCCTCCGGCAAATGATGATTGGTCTACAAAAAATCATGGGTGCCTTAAAATATCACCATTTGTCGAAAGCAAGCAGGGAGATGTAGCTCTGAACGAAAGGCCAGAACAAAAGGTGCAGGTTCTAAAAAACAGCAGGAGCAGTCCATCGTCAACGTGCAGTGCCAAATCTTTTTCAACAGAATCTCGGTATGGAAATAAACAATTTAAGAATACTGAAGAAACGTTGTCTAGCACAGGCACATCTTCTACTTTATCCCGGCCAATGTACAAGAGAAGAAAATTAACTGACGCCAATTGCTATCCTGAAACGTATGTGGACCTTTTTTCAAAATTGGAAAATATTTTGAGTGATGGTCGAAAGAAGTCCATTGAAAACCACCTGAAATTCATGAACTCCGTAAGCCATGACATCTGGGGGGATGAAGATAATAGCTGCATGGTGGAATCGACAATTTCCAATGTTTCAACTGGCTCATGGATATTGAGAGAACAGGACTTTTCCAGTCCAGGTTCTTCTAATGACGAGATGTCTTCCACCACCATACAGATAAAAAATAGAACAAAGAGAAAAATCAAGACATCCCAATCTATGAAACACAATCCAATTAGACCGTATACATCAGACACAAGTGAATCTAGTGAGGAAAATTATCCGTTTAAACCAAAATCTAAAGTCGTCCTACATAATAGAAAACAACACGATGACAGAACACAGACACACCAAAATCAGAGGAAAATAAGAGAATTAAAAATGTCAGTGACTGTAGACGGTTTAGATGACATGGAAATGATTGTATATTATGCAAAGAAATATCCGACCACTCGAAGGAATGTTCAACTTGGGCACAAAGATATTGAAATAACCAAATCAATTACAACATGTATTGATTTGGTTAAATCAATTATTCAATCAGTCTTTCCACCGCTGTATGGTACGTCCGATAAGCCATCAACACAGATCGTTGATGTACAAACGAAAGATTGTCAAAAAGAGCACAGCGAAGACTGGGAAACAGACGTCACAAAAGCATTTGGAACAAATGACAGCAAAACACATATCACTGAAGACCAGAAAACAAATCATACCAAGGATTGTGCAAAACAGAACACCAACGATTCTGACACAGACAACATTGAAACAAATAACAGTCATAAAACTCTTAACACCAAAGACTACAGAGTAGAATACAACAAGGAACGTGCAAGAGAGACCACCACTGATTCCGAAACAGATGACTCAAAAGACATCGAAACATGTAACAACAAAGACCACAAAACAGATTACTCGAAAGATTGTGCAAAAGAGAACACAAAACATTTTGACACGGAAGACACAAATAACAGTCACAAAACTTATCTCACTGAAAACAACAGTACAGAATACAATAATATTTTTGCAAAACAGAACACCAATCCTTCTGACGCAGATAAAACAAACAACACTGAAACAAGTAACAACAATGACAGCAATCCACATATCAACAAAGACCACAAAACAGAACACTCGAGGGATTGTCCGAAAGAGAACACAAAACATTCTGACACAGAAGACACAAATAATAGTCACAAAACTCACCTCACTGAAAACCACAAAACAGAATACACCAATGCTTCTGACACAGATGAAACAAACAACAACAATGACAGCAATTCACATATCACACATTCTGACACTGAAGACACAAACAAC
Source organism: Cimex lectularius (assembly GCF_000648675.2). NCBI lineage: Eukaryota > Metazoa > Arthropoda > Insecta > Hemiptera > Cimicidae > Cimex > Cimex lectularius. The sequence goes on from NW_019392806.1 coordinate 952,114, forward strand.
TATGAAACGAATAATACTCATAAAACACATATAACCCAAAACCTTATTACAGAATGTAACAATGAGTGTGCAAATCAGAACACTACAGCTTCTGACACAGATGACATAGACAAGATTGAAACAATTAACAACAATCAAAGCCAAACACATATCAATCAAGACAACAAAACAGAATACCCGAAGGATTGTGCAAAAGAGGACACAAAGCATTTTAACACAGACGATACAATCAACTATGAAACAAATAACATTCACAAAACTCTGATCAATGAAAACCACAATTCAGTATACACCAATGATTCTGCTAAACAGGACACCAATGATTCTGACACAGATGACATAAACAACACTGAAACAAATAATATTCATAAAACACATATAACCGAAAACCTCCCTACAGAATACTCCCTTGATTGTGAAAAACAGAACATTAACAACTCTGAAACAGAGGACATTGAAAACTGTGAAACAAGTGACACAAAAGACTTTGAACCAAATGACGCTGAAAATTGCACGACGGTTCACCCCAAGGAGGTCATTGGAAACACATGTCATACTAATATTACCAAGCATGAACTACTGGAAACACTAACTTCACCAAAAGAAGTAAATGGCACACCTGGCAATATGTCACCATCAACGTGCAGTGTCGTTTCAGAGCCGCTAATTTATGATCGCTGTCCCAATATAGTTGACATAACAAGTAGTGATGACAGTTTGTCAAATTGTACTACATCTGCAACGTTTAGTGGACAGATGTCCAAAAAATGGGCAGATTCAAATAAGCAAACTGCGACACAACCCCCAAACAAGTCGTTTCTTGAACTGTTCAAACAGTTAGAAGAAGCTTTGGGTGACGAACAATAACACGACCGCTTGTCTTGAAGAAATTAATAAAAGCTTATCAAATAAATTCTGTATTATTTTGTAAATTTGATTAACATACTATTATTTTATTTTAAGATAAAAAATACTAAAATATAGCTTAATAGTTCCTATAAATTTATAGTTATTTATAGTATGCTTAAATATATCCAATTGTATTGTGAAAAATTACTTTGTAAAGTATAATTAATTAGGCCAAATTTTAAGTTTTTACTTCATTTTGTGTTTAGATGGTTGAAATCATTGCAGTAAAAATTTCTCAAACTCAATATAATGTCAATTATGACATATTGCCTCTTCAAAACGATCCATTTTACGTGTATTATGCATCATTAAGTAGCAAGTACTGGAATAATTGTGGAGAATAATTAAGAGTTAATAATTTTGTCCAAGGCCAATTTTAATATACTACCATAATTTCTCCTAATAATGTTCAACTAATAAAAAATATAGATACATAAAATAGATAAAAGACATATAAAAGTGGTAATTCGTAATTATAATACCGGTAAATATATATTATTTACTGAACAACGCATGTAAAGAAAACATTTATTTTGTATATGTCACTCCCTTTATTTTTTCCCCTTTGAAAGGAAAAAGAAAGGTATGTTCCCGATTTTACTGTGGCCCGGAGAATAAATTAATCTTTGGAATGAACAAGGGGACAACTAGGTTGGTGTGTCACAGATCTGGACCAAATTTTTTTCCCTGTAATTCTACTCTCCAAAATAAAGGACACTTCGTATCCACACAAACACGTATTCACTTCTTGTGAATAGGCCCTGGTTTTGCCCATTCAAGTTTTAAAACAATTTATTAAAAACACAAGAAAATAACAATTAGCACAAATTAAATTTCTTTTTTTAAATTTTAAAACAAACAATTACAACTTTTTAAGTTTAAATAAACAGTAATTCCATGCAAACCGTTTGCCAGATCATTTGGAACATGGGTTCATGGGTACTCACTATTTACAGTCAATCCACTGTGAACGAAAGCACTCTTTGTTTAGGGATTCTAATACTTTTTACACTCTTTTCAGAATCCCACACTTCTTTCTGCCCCTTTATCTACAAGGAATGGGTTCGTTCATTTCTCGACTGACTGTCTCTACCCTAATCGTGGATATCATCTTTTATTTTTCCTCTAGGACTAATCATGAAGTTTAAATCACAACATTGTCACTATGAAGTAAATTGAAATGTGAGAAAATTCCTCACCTGAAAAACGATTTGTTTTCAAACTCTTTTCTCCACCGAACATTCAATCCCATTCGGATAGCTAATGCTGATCAAAATCTCGCTGTTTGCTTCATTCTGAATCCTTTGATGTCGTACATGCTCAAACACTGTGCAGATAGACGGTGTACATCTGTGGGTTTCACAAGATGAGCCCTCATAATGTTGTGCACCCAAAAACCATTAAGGTCTGGTCATAAACCCAAAGAGTCCAAAATTCCGTGCCTGGTTCTTATTTCTTCATTCTTGATAAATGTCTTGAACCATTTTCTGCGATGTGTGAGGTAGTCTTGAGGCTACGAATATTCCTTGGTTGATTAAAGGATGTAACCATAAAGTTCAATTTCATTTCTCAAATGAATTCTTGCTATGATTTGGAATCGTATGTCGACTATTCATCAAAGTAGTAAGTTTTTATCAAAAGGATANTACAAGGAATGGGTTCGTTCATTTCTCGACTGACTGTCTCTACACTAATCGTCGCCATAGTATTGTCTATTATGAAAATGTCTACCGTGATTGTTTTTATATCGCGGTTCAAAATGTCTGAGTTCTTTCTGGTTTGATTTGAAATGGACATTCCTGTTATTTACGTAATTACCAGATCTTGTCTTTTTAAAAAATTTTGGTTTTTCGCGACCAGTTGATTCAGATTCCGACAATGATGATATATATCGAATTTATACGATATAATATGATGGTATATATATCGGTCGTATGCGCGGACGTATTTTCTTTCTCGGTTTCGTTCAATGGGTTCGAGAAAGGTTTTATTAGTAAAGAAGGACAAAAAATACGTGAAGTAGCCGCTCCATTGGTCACAATCAATTCTGTTTTAATCATTTCCTTATAGAGCTGACTTATGGAATGTATTTTAAATTTGGTACCCAATAAACTCAAATATTTAGGATTGAGTCGCTCAATAACAATATCGTTTCTATTTCCGTTGTATCCCGGAATATTTTTGCATACTGAATTTGTTTATCAACTTATTCCCGGATAGACTCCCACTCCCTTGTTGATTGTGCCTGAAGTTAATACTTGGTTTTTAATTTGGTGATTTCTTATGACGACCCATGAAACCTAAATAACGAATCCCGCAAAGATCTAAGTTTGTATCTTTTCTTTGTGCGGCAATAAGGAGTAAATAAGGAGCTTACGGATCCCTGGCTATTTTCACCTAAAACAAAAAGAATTTCCTAAGTTAACGATTTATAATGAGTCAAAAGTGGAAATAATTCACACAAGAAATTAAAAACAGATTCGGGATCATTTAATATTACTGGTGGTAATTTATTTGTTTTATTTAAGAAGGAATGATGTGGCTTGGATGTCCTGACAAATTTGGGAATAAATTGGTCATCGGGATTAGAATTTCAGTCGATTGAACTATGCGCAGGCTTCATTCCCATTGATGTAGGGAAAGGTATATTTTTGAATTTACCACTGTCTGGCGCGACGGACTTTTTGCATTCTAGGCCTTTTGGAGTTTTAAATTCTACAGTTTGCGGCGGTGAGGCTTCACGAAAAAGTTTCCGATCCGTTCTTTTTTTATTTCTTCTTGAACTTTTAAAATTCGGGATGATACTGATGTGACCAAGATTTGTCTCTGTTTTTTGGGATTCATGGTTGGATTAGCGGGCTAATCATTTAAGAAGTCTGTAATTTCCTTTTCTCTAATTTTGAGGTGCTCATTCCAATGGAAAGGTAAACTCCCTATTTTATCAACATAACGTTCTTCCCTAACATCATTTCGACTACTTTCTTCCGAGTCACACATATTAACTGAACTATTTTTTAATTTGTTTTTATGAATTTTTCAAAAATATTTTTTTATTATTATTTTTATTTACTTAATTTAATTAACTCTCTGCTACCAATTTTGCCACGGTTTCTTCTTGATTCAACAAGGCGGACCCAACTTTGAACCCTGTTTATTAGGAACAGAGCCCCCAGAGATCGTGATCGAACCTGAATACAATCCGATCGGTTGCCTTTTTATAATAAAGTTTACTTCAATTTTTAAGGCAATTTATTAATTACACGAGAATAACAATTAACACAAATTAAATTACCTTTTTAAATTTTAAAACAAAGAATTAAAACTTTTTTTACGAGGGTTCCCATCAGCAGAGGTCATATAAACCGGTGTTTTTGAAAAAAAAGCCCATTTGTAAGTATGTCGGGTTCGAATGCAGGGTAGGGCCGCTGGATTCGAACCCGAGACATTTACCTTACAGAAATGAGCGCCGGGTCAACGCCTAAACCGTTGCCTTCACCGATGCCCCCTAATTAAAACTTTTTAATTTAAATAAAAGCAATTTCATGCAAACCGTTTGCCAGACCATTTTGCAACATGGAAACATTTACAGTCAATTCGCTGTGAACCAAAGCACTCTTTTCTAGAGATTCTAACACTTTTTAAACTCTTTTCAGGATCTCACACTTCTATCTGCCTCTTTTCTGCACGGAATGGACTCGTTCATTTCTAGACTGACTGTCAGTACCCTAATCGTGGAGATCCTCTTTTATTTTTCCTCTGGGACGAATCATGAAGTTTAAATCACAACATTGTCACTATGAGGTAAATTGAAATGTGACAGCTATATATACAATACATTTTTATGGAATACCATAACCAACAATTGCAAATCGAAAATATTTCTCCTACTGAACTTCTGAGAATCCATAGGATAGTAGCAAATGAACCATTTTAGTTATAGCTAGTTTCTACAAGACATGAAGCACAAAAAACAATCTTTAAGTATATGAAAAACTAATAACACAAATGAGGTGCCCCGTGATAGCCTACAGATTGATGGTTTGCTGGATAGACATTACCGCTGAGGGTGTTCAGTATTTGAGAAAAAATATTCCTCAATACCAGCCACCTCTTAACTACCACTTAAAAAATATCACCAAAACAAGCACTGAGACTCCGGTAATACATCCATGTGGATTGACAGAAACCTCCTGACTATGCAGATATCGCCAGGAAGAAGAGGAGTCAGCAGAACATTTCTTCTGTTGGTGTGAAAGCTTATGTAGGCTAAGATACACCTGAAAAAGCTATAGTGGTTGCATTACGCAGGCTGTAAAAGGTCGACCCCTTTTCTAATCTAATCTACATTCAAATAAAATGAGTACAGTTAAAAAGATATACTTTAACTTGATGACATTTTTATTTATATATTGATTTATTTTTTTGCCATGTGACTTAAAAGTATTAATTGGTTTTATTTCCTCTGGTTTCTTTGACAACGATTTTTCTGTTTAAGAAAGTGATTCAACCTATTTTCTTAATTGTTGCGTCTATAATTTAAACAAAAAATGAACAACCTGTATGGGAAATACGGAAAGAGACAACTGATACATCATGACTGTGTGGGATATCATATGAGTACAATCACTTATTCTTCCATTGGCGAAAAGATCAAGAGTTCTAGTCGACTTTCTATAGCAAACAGAAATACAGAAATTCTAAAAAAGAGCAGTCCATCCGAACGAGGAAAGGATTATAATATCAGTAGGATTCCAGTACTACAGAGTAGGAAACTTATCGACTCCAAATTATCATCTTGATTTTTCTTCTAAATATGAATATTCCAAAGTCATCAAGAACTATATAAAGTGCAATTGTCTCTCTGAAAAGAAGAACAATATAGCCCAAATGGGCAAAAAAAATTTCACAATGACAATTTTGTGGACCGAGTGAGTTATAATATAAAAGACAATGTTTATGCTCGAAATTCATATGAAAGGGAAGTATTCAGTTCAGACACATCAAGCACTGATCTACCGACCTTCTGTCAATGCAGAATTGGCACAGAAAGAAATGTCAAACAAAAAGTGCCAACTGATAATGCGATCTTCAATGGAAGGAGAGAAATTATTTCAAAAGGAAAAATCAATCTACTCCAATATGGCCAAATGGGAAAGAATTACACAGATAAGATTCATTCGCACAGCATCAGGCAGAGTTATGAGTCACCGGTAGCGACAGGAGTTGAAATGAACCTTCTTGACAAGAATGTATTCTCCACTATTACACAAAGACATTGCAATTATTTTTCATTTAAAAAGTACAAGTCCACATCAACGCAATATGAAAGGGAGCCAGGCAGAAACTGGACCCAAACGTTACAAGTTGCAGTTCAAACTGACGAATCTGCCAGTACAGTCAATGGTACTGTGCAAACTGAAGAAAAAAATGTTATGAGTCAAGAGTCCCAAACATCCATCTTAACAGCAAGCAATGTTGTTCTTATCAACATAAAGCATAGTCAATCAGGAAAACAGAAAATTGGAAAAATAAATGAAAAAAGGCAGATGCAAGTCGAAAAACCAAGACTAAAATCTGGAGATATGAGTTGCACAGAGAAAGCAATTAAATTGACCAACTATCCAAACAAGGACCAGTCCAAACAAGGTAAAATTATGAGTGGAACGATTGAAGGTAAAAAGACAACTTTTCACTCTACTGAAGGAACTATTAAAATTGTGTTATTTTCTAAGGAGTGCTTTCTAGAATAAATGCTACTGTCATGTATAAGTCATGTAATAGTAAATATTGAGAATTTCATTGCTGTTTTAGTTTATTTTTTTGAACATTTACTCATTTTTTTCTGTTTCTTTTAGATGCCTATCAAGTTCCGAAAAAATATCGTCTCATCTCCAGGTCAATGCTATCGAACATAGACTATCAAGGAATTACCAAAGAACTAAAATCAAAGTCCGCTATGAATAATGAGAGCGAGATAACTAGCAGAAAATTTCTTTTCAAAGAAAAGAGACCAAGTCGATATCACAGTTCATTGCCTCCGGCAAATGATGATTGGTCTAAAAAAAATCCTGGGTGCCTTCAAATATCACCATTTGTTGAAAGCAAGCAGGGAGAAGTAGCGCTGAACGTTTTTAACGAAAGGCCAGAACAAAAGGTGCAGGTTCTGAAAAACAGCAGGAGCAGTCCATCGTCGACGTACAGTGCCAAATTTAATGAATATTTTTCTACAGAGTGTCGGCATGAAAATAAAGAATTTAAGAATACTAAAGAAATGATGTCTAGTGCAGACACATTTTCTACTTTATCCCGGCCAATGTACAAGCGAAGAAAATTAACTGACGCCAATTGCGATCCTGGAACGTATGTGGACCTTTTTTCAAAATTGGAAAATATTTTGAGTGATGGTCGAAAGAAGTCCATTGAAAACCACCTGAAATTCATGAACTGCTTAAGCCATGACATCAGGGGGGATGAAGATAATAGCTGCGTGGTGGAATCGACAATTTCCAATGTTTCAACTGGCTCTTGGATATTGAGAGAACAGGACTTTTCCAGTCCAGGTTCTTCTAATGACGAGATGTCTTCCACCACCATACAGATAAAAAATAGAACAAAGAGAAAAATCAAGACATCCCAATCTATGAAACACAATCCAATTAGACCGTATACATCAGACACAAGTGAATCTAGTGAGGAAAATTATCCGTTTAAACCAAAATCTAAAGTCGTCCTACATAATAGAAAACAACACGATGACAGAACACAGACACACCAAAATCAGAGGAAAATAAGAGAATTAAAAATGTCAGTGACTGTAGACGGTTTAGATGACATGGAAATGATTGTATATTATGCAAAGAAATATCCGACCACTCGAAGGAATGTTCAACTTGGGCACAAAGATATTGAAATAACCAAATCAATTACAACATGTATTGATTTGGTTAAATCAATTATTCAATCAGTCTTTCCACCGCTGTATGGTACGTCCGATAAGCCATCAACACAGATCGTTGATGTACAAACGAAAGATTGTCAAAAAGAGCACAGCGAAGACTNAGATAAAAGACATATAAAAGTGGTAATTCGTAATTATAATACCGGTAAATATATATTATTTACTGAACAACGCATGTAAAGAAAACATTTATTTTAAATACATTACCTCTTTTATGTTTTCCCCTTTGAAAAGAAAAAGAAAGGTATGTTCTTGATTGTACTGTGGCCCAGAGAATAAATTAATTTATGGAATTAATTTTAAATTGGTCTATAATTACTTACTGTTATTAAATTTGAGTTACACCAAATTTAAGTATCCGTTAAATTTATATAATTGTTAAAAATAACGCTTCGTAAAGTAGTAATATGTAATATGAATAACTTAAAAATAACGTTTTTAAATTTAATTTTTTAATTGAAATTTTATAATTTTAGAAAATGGTATTGCTTTGGTGCTCTCCTAGACTTCCTCCTGGCTTTTGATGGAATCTGGCGCCTTGGCACACTTATAACTACTTTCTACTCACTCCTTATTACTCTATCCTGCAATCCTACTTAGCAGACTGCTGCTTCTGAGTAACATACAGCAATGAGTTGTCGGGAAGCAGACTTGAGACAGGGAAGCCTGCGCCCCACAAAGGAGCATTCTTGGTCCCATCATGGTATCATCTATGCTGCTGACCTACCTGCACACCCCAATACCATCATTACCATCTATATTGACGATATCACAATGTTTTCCTCTAATTCGAACCCTATCCAAGCAACTCCAACATCCAAGAACACCTTGCGCTTATCGAAGACTGGTGCAAACATTGGAGGACAAGACTGAATGAAGAAAAAATGTACTCAGTGTACATTCTTGCACTTCGCTGTACATGAACAGTAAAGAGATACTGATTTCCACTCAAGTCGAATACCAGGACTGAGCAGAGACAGCAGACTGATGTGGAATCCCCAACAAGATTTAAAAGTCAACAACTTTGTTGACATGGAATGGACAACTATGAATACTTCTATGAATGAAATCCGCCTTGACTGGCAATGACTTAACTACTGTGACCTCTTCGGACATACAGAGAGGCGCATCCAATCCTTCCAAACAATATTCCACAGCCAATTACGCAAAGCTGCTTACTAAGTCACTAACTTCACTTTCCACACTTTCAACATTCCTTTTGTCAAGAAACTGATCCGTTCCTTATTCAAAAATTTATTTACAAAGTCCAATTGCAAATAAAATTAAACACAAGGGGGAGATTTATCTGTGTTTTACCTCTAATCCTTTAAAACAGACCAAATATTGTGAGATTTGCATTTATATAGGCTCAAATATGCACAAGTACACACATACATAGAAACATGTGCCGAGTTGAGCCTATTCGCTCTCGTAGACCACCGGCAGTTTGAACTTTTGATATTTACAGTAAACTGCCAGCTGACTCGACAATCACCCTCTCCGGGTGTTAGGAGTCCAGGAGCTGACCTCAGTCTTATTTCAGTCAGTTGGGCTCTGTGGGAGGGGGTGCTGTCAACGGCTTAGTCAATTCAGCACCAACACATTGTTCCAGCAGTCCCAAACTATTCATTCTTAAATACATTCACTCCTAGTTACATATCATTCGTTCAATTAGGGTGATGGAATACTCGATATTCTTCATCATCCTTTATCTTATACAACTAGCCTAGCTGAGGGTCAAAGGGGTACTCGATATTCCACTACAGACTCTCTCACATCACACATTTATGTTAATAAATACATTCACTCAAGTTAATTACTACCACTCTTATTACTATATACAATAAACAACCCTGGTTTCACCAAGAATCTGAACATGGGACTGAAATACTCGCTACCGTGTTCAAGCACAATTCTCAGATCGGGTGGCATTCCTGCGCGCTCTGAGTATGGAGCAAAGGAACTGCATCCGTCAATAATGGATACTTATGCAGGCTTTGTCCCAAATGTAAGTGTCCATGTATTAACCTCACATGGTATATTCTTAATTGGGGGAGGATGTCCCTTATTCTACGAGTAAAATCCTCCAAGGCACCAAATACTGTTATAAGATAATCAATGTAGGATTGTCTAAGAGATAATTAAAAATATTAAGGGTGGCCATGTTTTTTTTCTATCGGTGTAGATCCTATGCATAATGATTAAAATGGATGTTTGCTTAACAAATGTTTTTACCTAGTTTGCTTCATTTACGAGTTTTTAGAAACGTCTAAACTGTTTAATTACCAAGTCTTCCTTTGAAAAGGTTTTTTTTTACTTTTACCAAAATATGGTCATTACCGACTGTTGGCTCGAGGGGCTTTATGAAACTTGCTAGCGTACTTCCCAATCAGTTGTCAAGAATTTGAATTAAAGTTTCTTACTTGAATGCCTCTTCTTCAGAAGGTCGGGGCTCTGGTGGCGTACGTGATGCCTTCACGAGCTTGACAATTTCTGCAGGTAAATGTTCTCTTCGGGGGGCACGATTAATTATTATTCTATTTATAGGTAATTAATAGGTCATTATTAGGTTAGGGAAAAAACTAATTAAAGTTGAGCTTACTTCAAAGGGACGACTATCGCTGCCACTGCCTCCAAGCGAAAAATAGGCCGAATCCTACTTGCTATTATTTTGTCTGAAGGGCCGACTTATCTTAATTTTATAATTGTTTAACACATATTGAAATAAATATATAAACAAAACAATACAAAAATAATAATTTGAGTTAAATAATCTAATATTAAACAAATACAATGCTTATTCTTAAAACGATTTATTCCGGCAAAAACACCGATCGTTTTAGCCTTCCTCTTGCACAGGTGGTTTTAGCTTTAAAAAATCATTAAATTATAATCTGTAAAATGTGTAGTGATCAGTGACCGTTAGTCGATAATTATTCAGAAATCGTGAGATGCGGTCTGGTGTGATGTAGGAAGATGATCTCAATAAAGATCGAAACGTTGGCACGATAAAGAAAATGTTTTACTGAAACCTACATCACATCAGACCGCATCTCACGATTTCTGAATAATTCATCTATAAAATAAACAATTAGCCTTTTTCCAAGAATTTCAAGAAAGTAACGGTAATTATTAATTGGCATTAGTTTAAAGGCCAATTTGCCATGAGCCAATAATGAATTAATTAGCTAGCTTCATCAACTGAAATACCAAGCCAACGAGAACAGACAGACCAAGATGATCAGTAACAACCAAATTATGGATTCATCTCCTAACAAACCGCACAGAGAAATCTATATAACTTATCTTATATCTATATAATCTTATATTATATAACAACAATCAATGTATTGGCAAATAATTTTGTTTTTTTATCACACTAATCTGTTCAAAAATGGTCTGGTTAAAAAATAAGCAAATTTGTCCCAGCAAGTTTTGTACGTAATCAAACAATTGTACATAATCTATAAATCAAAATTTCTTTGCAGGTTTTTTCATTTTGATCAACTAGAACTTCAAGCAAACTAGGCGAACAACATGGTTCACAACACAATCATGGTGGTAAGTGGACATCATCATTTCTAATCATTATAAAGTTATAATCTAAGAAATAACAGACATGCCTAAAAGACTACTAAGGAAACCAAATTAAAAGGTTCGCTAATTTAAGAATCGTCCTTCATCACAAAACAAAGAAATATTTGGGCCATAATTCATCCGCCCGGCATGAAGTCTTAAAGGATTACTCGGAACCGCCACAAATTCTCTGAAACCGCCGATCTTTTGATCTGACCCATAGTTACATGTACATTTACCTTATGTCCGCCGTAGGGCGTAGGGAAAGGGACGAAAATGCATCAAACGAGCACAAATATCCGTTTGTAATTTTGGACGAACCAAGAGTACGTCATTCAATGACTTTGACGTTTCGAATTTACACTCGCGTCCAAAACGACTCGTACTGAGGTCGACTGACTGCGGCTTGAATATGACACGATGGAGAATGAAATATCCCTGGGATTCAGTAATATTCCCGTCAGTAATCTCAGACGTGTGTCCCTGCTGAAATCAGTCGTATGATAAGCGACTCGTAAATCTTCGCCCCGTTCTAATCGTGCTTCCAACTTCGAATGCCGACGTCGAACATTTTCAAAGGAGTTCCTAACTACTGTGGATCTTCCAAGAATGGCAGAGCTACCACATATTTTCCACTCATATCTCTTTGAACATTATTGCGGTAGATGTTTTCGCATTTCGCCTCATAAGAGTGTAAAACTAGTTCTGGGGGAGTAGAGATATTTTCGATTTTCCAAAACCTTTCCGTTTCCAGTGTCTTTATTTTTGGCGTTCGACAACGTTGTCTAAGAACTTGATTTTTCCCTTTCGATTCTCCCACTATGGGGCTCATCCCCATCACAACAAAACTCACTCGCGTTTTTGTATTTTTATATCAATCAGCCCGGGAGCGTGAAAACTTTCTTTGCCAATCCAAAAAAAATCGATCCTGGCCGACGGCATCTCGTCACGATTTTATCTACAACCAGGGGGTTTGAAAGTGAACAAGAGACTTGGGTCGAATCGTGAAGAAAAAGTCAAGCTGGTCCACCACAAACTGAATTAGACGCACCTCCAAAACCCACAACCGAAAATCCGACAATTCGTATTGATAAGTCCAAGCGCCGGCACGCTATCTTTGTAAAAAGTGAGACTGACTTCTAAAAGTAACCGAACATCCCCGCCCGTCTCTCTCTTACCCCTTACAAAAACTGTTGACAAAAGAATAGTGTAGAACTACTCTACAGTTGGCCAGCGAACACAGACTACACCTATTCCTCTCTGGTCGATAATCCTGAATCTTCTCGTCCGAAGGACGTATGAAGTGTAGTACAGAATGATGGGACAGGTTATATGTCACATGTGGTTTTACCATTGTAATTTCGAACGCGATGATCGGGATAAAACATCAGAAACACAATTGCTTACTTTTAACTAGGTGACCTCTCTGACTCAACTTTCAACAGAATTTAGTACAATCTACTAATGGGTGATTTGTCCCAGTCCACTCGGCTCAACGACAAAGGAGAAAGTTGATTGATAACATGCAATGCAAACTGATTCCAATCCGGTCCCGTCAGGACGAAAAATGTTAACGCAGTGGACTATATAAAATTTTTAAGATTCCGCAAAGAATTTGAGGGCCAAAAATAAATAAAAGAAATCAAATTCAGATGTTGCGTGGCTAACCTCGTCCTCCTGGTCGACAACTCGTGGACTTCGGGCGAAGTTACAGGAGGGCAGTAGTTGTTATTCAATTGTTGGATGGGAAATCGAGAATGGATACCCTTTACCTTCTATCTTTGGATTTCTGAGTAAATCCATGCAACGGATTTTTTTTTCGAGCGATCACCTCACACGACTTAAATAGATAACAAATTCAATTGGAACGAAGATTGAAATTGGTGAAATGGGAGAGACGTGTATATTACAAATTACAAATGACGACTAACAACGAACAAAGAAAAAATGGCATTTCCTGGACCGAGCGGGGTTTTCGCAGTAGCTCTAATCCTTTTGGCATAAACAGATTTTTCCATATTGTTCGTGGGGTGATGAATTAGTATTTTAGTCCTTACCTATCATTTTGGTCTGCCTATTCTCACTAGGTTAGCCTTTCAGATGGATAATGAACCAAGCTAATTCATAGAAATGATGAATGATGGAGTGTGTGCGGTGTTCAATCCTTTTTAACAACATAGTAGAAATCCTTCAACTTGATTTTGAGCTAAGGTCTCGAAATCCGGATCGTTTGCAAAACAACTTACTGTGGGTAGGAGCTATCTTTTTAAAAAGGATTGAAGCTAATTCATTATTGTCTCTTTTGCATTTAATCTAATGCCAATTAATAACTACTGTTACTTTCCTGAATTAGGTTTTATTCCTAAATAGCTGTTTAAGATAATAGCAGAAACCATCTGTTCTCACTGTAATAGTATCAATGTAATCAGTGAGAGGTGGCCAGTGTGAGCAGTGTGTAGACAAATAAATTTAATTTGGAAACGGTATTATTGAGCACAAAGGACAAAAAGAAATTTTTAAAAGGTAAAAGTTCTTGTTTAAAATTGTCCCCAGCACAGCATAGCCCAAAATTACTCCTTTAGCTACTTATTTATTAATTACTTTAATCGTTGCCCGAGATGTTTGCATTGCATGACTGCTCATTAATATCGAAGTACTTCGTGAGATTAGAATCGCCTTGGTGGCTATAAACTGGGTTAAGTTTAAGCGACCCTCGGAGGTCGATTTAGACAATGCAATGCAAAAATTTTCCGAACGTGAACAGCAAATAACACGCAGGAACAATAAATTATTAAACGTTTATATTTTATATCCTATTCATGTATGCTTTTTGTTTTTCAAAGGTTAGTTATATTTGTGTTAGTGTCTTTCGTGTAGTTTAATGTTTTGTGCCTTAAACTATCATCGATGTTTGTTGTTGGTTTTGGTGATCAAGGAAGCTTTACTGAGTTGGGTTTCGCTTTTAAGTTTATTTTCAGAAGTATACGTGTATGGAGTTAAACCACAACACATAACAAAATTGTCTTCTTTTTTCTTCCTTTTTTTAACATGAAAAATTTGTACGTGGGTCGAAGTCAATTGGCAATTTTTCCAAGGAAAGTCCGTTTCGTACACTTGATTAATTTAATGCATATCGACCGTTGGCCAGTTGCAGACTGTGCAAATTTTATGCAGTTCTGTTTCCTCACAAATGTATGGCTGTACTATTCCTGGCTGGTAGCAAAGACAGCGTTCGATAAATGCCGCTTGGGGAGATTGAATTGGAAACAACCTCGACGAATTAAAACCAACAAATAGGTCAAACAATTGGACAAAATGAAAAAAGATCAGGGTTCAGAAAAAAAACAACTGATTTTTGCAACTGAGGTTATATACTTACTTTTCCAGCAATGAGATTTAATTTCTTCTTAATTTAGTAAAATTTGAATTAAAGCCTATTTTCTTATAGATTAAGGATAAAGACAATCTTACATTCTGTGAAGTCCATGGTAGGTTCTTCCACAAACAATTCTTCGGTGGTCGGACCAAATTTCCGAAGACCAATTTAAATGTTTAATTAAAAATGTCATGTAAACTGTTATACTCAAATAATAACGGGTTTATGCTCTGATTTTTGAGGATAAAACGTCAACACCTTTACTCTAAATTAGGTAAAACAAGTAAAACTGTAATTGTGATGTTTATTGTTTATTGATGACGCAACTTATTTTCAATCTGTCCAAAATATCGATTCAGAGCAGAGTTTATGTGACACATAAACAAGTGTCTTGCAATGATTTTGCACTTAATTCAAATTAAATAAAAAATGGTGTTCACATCCAACAAAGTTTCGGAAGGTCTTTCTAGTTTGGAACTTGATTCCAGTATCCTTTACCCTTCAGCTATATGAATAGTTTAGTAGTTTGAATGAATTAGTAGTTCAGAGAAGTAGATAAAGAAATAATACATTAAAACGTCAACTACAGAAACGGCTGTGGCTAATTAGACTAATGAAAAAAACAACAAACTTTCTAGTTTAAATTTCATTTGGACCAAAAGTGAAATGTCCTCGATTTTAGTCATTAGGAAAGTGAAACATGAATTAGATACCGATGCACTGTGAATAGCATAATATTGGGAATTTATCTTTAGGGAAATTGCAGATTCTAATGAGGAGGAGAGAGCGAATAGGGAGAAGGAGAGAGAAGGAGAGAGAGAGAGAGAGAGAGAGAGAGAAAGAGAGAGAGAGAGAGAGAGAGAGAGAGAGAGAAGAGAGAGAAGAGAGAGAGAGTGATAGTGAAGTACATAATGAGATTTTATGTGTCTATGCAACTTAACACTGATCACTGATATTATTATTGATAAAAAAAAGTTCTAACTTAATGTAAACTAAATAACATATTCAAATTGATATTAGAGAGTGACACCAATGAGAAGAAGAAGAAGAGAAGGTTTCATGTATTCATAAAATTCATGTAAACAGTATTGCTATTATAGAATATTTGAAATTTTTGGCATATGAAATCAGGTGTCTTTAAAGTTGAGGGTGTAGAAAAGTCAAGAGTTGTAGAACATCAAACCAACTTAATTTAACCGGCTCTTGAACAAATATCACACAATGTTGTGTACGTGCTTTGACTGATAAATATAATTTAACCTCTCATGTTCCTAATATCTTCTTGAGAATTACAGGAACAACTTTAAAACTTTTACCCACGGTTTTAAAAATTTGATGGTCCCACGATGTTGTATATAATCAAAAACCACCACCACCTTGGTCACCAAAAGTGTTGTTTGGTTTTTGTGATTTTTGCTTGTTTACTAGCTTATTCAATGTGTTTATTTATGTGAGGTGTGTTTTCTATTGTTTTGTTAAGTTTGTATTTTTCAAGTTTTCTGTGATGAGTGTTTTTAGTGTTCGAAGTTTTTTTCACGTCTTCAGACTTGTATCGAGTTTGTTTATCTAGTCGACGTTCTAACAATTTATATGTTTGCTTATTAGGGATGTCTTGTTTTGTGAAGTAATTGGCGGTCGGCCAATTGGATTAGTATATTTCTTCAAAATATTGCTTTATTTTTGAAAATAGTAGAAGCTGAAATATGAAAAATACCATAGGATGAGAACGGTTAAGAATGAATCGTACTGATGTGTATTTGGGGTTGTGATGCAGTGGGGCGAGGGCATTCACCCTTAGCTGGATCGACCCGACTAGGCCTACCCACCAGCCATCAGACAACACACCCTTCTATATTTTTCCACGTTTTCCACCTCTCTTCTTCCTCGTGCCAGGCCTTGGCCGTGTCTGCCTCTCTTTCCCTCGCCCCCTCGCTCTCTCCCGCTCCCTTTTCACGCATTCACAAGAGTCCCGGGTAGCCGTGAAAGGCAGCCGCAGCCCCCACCGCCGGCCTTCCTTGGGGGCGGAATCATCCCATCGACAGTGAGGTCGTTCCATTTAAATTAACAAAGCTCTCATCCCGCGCCCGCCGTTTACAAAAGAGGAGACGACATCGCCCAAAAAGACTTTCGTTCAAACGATTTCTCATTCAGAAATCATCTTATATTGATTCAGAAAAATTACTCCATAAAACTGCATCTATTTTCTAGAACTACTTCTATCTATTTTGTGAAAAATCACTCGTATATAGTACAACAGACAGATTAAATTTGTTTCGATGGTAAAATAAAAGCTAAAGATCCTCTTGTACCGTGTCCGTTAAATAGGACTGTTGTTCTCCTCATATGAGTTATAGCTGATTTTCCAGTTTTAAGTTTATTAATCAAGACCAAGCATTGATCTGATGAAATATTTAACTTTGCAAAGGTAAAACAAGACGAGCATGATAGCACTTGCTTGCTGAATCGATGATATAAGAAAAAAATGTAGCATTGGTTGCCTTGTGGGAGTGAATTCTCTTTTCTGCCAGCGTTGTTTTATGGCTTTAATAAATCTATCCAGATTGAATTCACCATGTTGATTAGGCTAAAATTCAAGTTTCTGAAGTGGCCAAAGATGCTTTTCGTCCTGTCTTCAAATTTGCCTGAACAAAAAAAAAGAAAAAAAATGGATTTGGCGGCAGATATAAAGTATATCTTACACTGAGAGGCAAAAAATCGGTCACCCTCAATTTTTTAGTAAATACTTCCATTCTTTATCATTTTTATTTTCTATTTTTTTACTGGGTATTTTAAAAGAAAATTATAAGATACAGCTAAATACAAAAATTGAATTAATGAAAAAAAATTCAGTACGGAGTGTTTCCTCCTCTTCCGTTGATCATTCGACGTGAAATAATTTGAAGCTCATCTAACAGCGCCATTCTTAATTCCTGCTACTCCCTTGCATCATTGGGCGACTTTTACCCTCTGGAATAACTCGTCCTAAAGGTGTACGAAAGGGTTGAAGTCGGGACTACATGTTGGCCACTCCAACATTAAATGGAGGCTCGTTCCAAGTAGTCCGCAAGATCCAAGCTGTGTGGATCCTTGCATTGCTATGCAGAAAAATAAAACAGTCGCCACTGAGAGGCATATAAGGAACAAATCCTTCAGATAACAAATCTTCAATGTATCGCGCAGCTGTTAGGGAACCCTGGATGAAGATCAAGCTTGTGAGACCTTCCATAGACATGCCTGCCCAAATCAGAACACCTCCATAGCTTTTCCAGAGTGAAAATCTTGCGGGTATGTATCGCTCTCCTGTTCTTCTGCAAAACCTCTCTTGACCATCAGAAGACCTCAAACAAAAACTTGAAACATCCGAAAACAAGATTTTACTCCAATCTTGCTCATTCAGACCAGTTGATGCGATTTCTTACGAAACTTGACCGAGCTGTTCTGTGCTTTGTTAGAAGTTCTGGACCAGTGGTAGCACTTCTCTCATGTTATCCAACTCTTGAAAATCTTCGCCTTACAATGCATAAACTGACATTAACATTTCTTACTTGTTGAAGCCGTTGCTCGATCTCAACAGCTGTAGAATATTGATTACGGAGTACATTCGAAACAATAAACATCTCTCTGAGATGTAACACGATGACAACCTGATCCATGCCTTCTTGAGTAACCTCCAGTGTCTTGGTAGCGATGGACGACCCGTCGGACAGTTGTTCTGGGAATGTTAAACACCCAGGCCACATACACTTCCATTTTCCTACAATGATTTAGCCGAACTATATCACTTAAGAACCAACACTCAAATATATCTGATACTTAAAAATGGTACAAATTGAAAAACTCACACCACTGGAACGTTAAAAAGAAGCTTGACAGAAAAACCAACACAAAAGAGATTGATTATTCAAAAATTTATTTACAAAATCGAATTGTAAACCAAAGCAGGAGATTTTATCTGTGTTTTACTTCTAATCCTTTAAAACGGACCGAATATTGTAAGATAATCAATGGAAGATTGCTAAGAGATAATTAAAAATATTAAAATGGCCATTTTTTTCGCCTCTCAGAGTATCTAATCGTACTTATAAAAATAAATTCTAGAATGTAAAACAAATTCAATCAATTTTAACAATTATGTACTTCTAAAAGAAAACGCAGCACATGTCCGACAATTTGTGTGAATGTTTGTTAGAATGCGGGGCAAAACTGTCCGCACGATTCCGGTGTCGTGCTGGCTTAGCGGACTTGTGCGCCGTTTATCGTCCTCATGCTCCGTGTCGAATCGGACGGTCACGTCACACTCGACCATTGTGATAGCGCCAAAGAAAAGCAATCTTCAAGAATTTTAATCATTGATTAAATAAAATATTTATTATTACGGTAGTTGCTGCTTTGAAGTTAATTTACATTGGTGTTATTATCTATCATAGTTTTCTGTTTATATCCGTCATAGTTCTATCCCTGATGTATATGTTTTATTAATGCTAAAATAACGGTTTGACACAATTAAATGTGGGCATGAAACAACGCCCAAGGCTTTAGCAACTCTGCACGCATCCAATATGAACGTGTCAAGAGACCTTGAACGTGATGGTAGTTTAATTATGTCGTTAACATGACTAATAATTTTTTAGCCCGACTACATTGTTAAAAAAAGATTGTTTTTATGTTACAGCAGCGCTTCTTACAAGCAACTTTGTTGTCGATATGAATTTATATTATAATATTATAAGGGTGGATAAATAGTTTATTAATTATACTCCTAACACAACCTATTCACTGTCCCCATTAGGGAGAAAATAGCGAGGCCATTGGCACTTAGGCATCTTGGAGGATTGTCGGGAAAGGTGTTTGTTAGAGAATTGACATGAGGCTTCAAGGTTTGATGGAGGCATCTGTATAGACTTCTTGCGGTTTCAAGGACAAACCAGATTTGAAGGGATGTGTCGATAGTAAGGTTTGTGCAATGGTACGTAGGAGTACTTGAAGATTGAAACGCTTTTCAGTTCACTTTCAGCTTGGTTGTAGTAGTATTGTATAAATAAGACGTTTGATTTTTGGTGAGAGTTTTAATTTTTTGATCTATTGCCAAGCTATCTTGTGGTAGATTATATCGTCAGTTCTTTTGAGTCGAGTGTGTTTCAGGAGGAGTATTTAAAGGAATATGTCAAGTACTAACAGCAAAAGATGTAGGTTTTGAAATGGGTTTTATGATTTACTATTGCCATTAGATTGGGATGTTCTTAAGACCGAAGGGAAGATGGTAGTTATGGAAAGAGGCTTTTATGCGAAGATTTCGGATTGTGGGGATTAGAGGATAAGGGGATTTTTGTCCTGGGAGCTTATTGATAATGAATATGACTCTGATCGAGTAAAGGAGTGTGTATTTATATTCATTTTAATTGCTATGGAGTGGAGTGAACAAGATGAAACGTCGTTTAAATGTGAACTAATCGTTACTAACACTGGGTCCGTCTTTTCTCGCTGGTTTACGTTTCACTCATTCTATCTGCGTAACGCCATCTTCAGTGCAGTACATCTCTATAAATATTGATCCGCGAAAACTGTTTTAGCTTAATTGAAATTATTGATTTGTCGTTTTAAAGAAAGTTTGATGTGTTCAGAGCGAGTTTAGTTTCGGAAATTTAATATATCACATTTTATGTTAATTAAAATATAAAAAAATTCGGAAGTTAAAATATAAGTTTTGTCTCACTGCGAACTCGAGAGTAGGCCAAATGAATTTTTCATATTGTTCAAGAACAGATTTCACTCAAATAATGCTTAATAAGCTTGCAAGTAAACTAATTCCTCGTTTTTTTTGTTTTTTATTGAAATGATAATTTGTCCATAAATTCTCTGTTTTTGAGTCCGACCCAGAAAACGCAATAATCAACGAAAATTGGTCGGCGCTGTTCAGAATAGAAACAGTTTTATCTATGATAATGGCGTAATTCGATAAAAATTGATGTACTCGAGCTAAACACGCTACCAACAATCCCCCACATTTATTTATCAGATTGTTCCCTGTGTTCTAACCAATTTAAAATTATTTAAAAAAACAGACTAATAATTTCTGTTGATCCGTAGATTACCATTTATGAAGGCTTTTAATAATATTCACTTGAAGGAAGCCGTTAGCCTTTTAATTTTTTAAATTGTAATTGCATTTCGAGGAAGGGACGACCACGATTAAAGTACTTCTGAGCATAAAAGAACAGTTTAACCGACCCGTCTGGCGCGAGTCTGGGTTCGTAATGAAATTTTTAATTAAAGGCTAACCGGCAAATCTTCCGCCAGGTAGGTAGTTGGCCAATGGCAAATGATCTCTCCGTTTGGGTTTTACTATCGAAAGATCAACGACTTCAAACCTTTTTTTTAACGCAATTTTATATTTTAAGAACTAGAATAAGTACAAAAAATTAAATTTAGAGATTATTTTGTTTGAGAATTTGTTTTAACCTCTCAAACTACAGAAGTACAAACTAAAGACGGTAATGTGAAAAATTTACTTTATTTATTAAAGCTCCTCTTTGAATGATTAAATTGAGTAAAATACAATTACACAGTTGATGAAAATTAATAACTATTTGAGCTAGCATCGTTATAAATGCTTCAAAAATGTAGGCCATTTCACACCTTTAAGAAATTGCCAAAATTGAGCTCCAATTTAAAAAATATACATATTTCACTTACCAATAAGTACGTCTAATCAAGATGTACTAGTAGTAGTAATAGAAATTGGTGAGACTAATAGCATTAGAAAAAATTATGTAGCTTGGTAGAGAAATGTTCTCCCATTATGTAAATAAAAACGATCAGGTGATTTTATGGGAGTGATTAAAAAAAAATCAACTATCTGATGAACAGTAAAAAGGATAAAAATTGGTTTTGTCAATTAAGTACTATGTTGTGTACTGTAGGATATAATTTAAGCAGTTCAGTGAGATATCTATACTAGAAAATGAAGTAAAAAATGTAATAGAATGTTGGAAAAATTGCCTTATACCAGAAACAAGAAATATAATAAATAAAAAAGTAAAAATAGTATAACGAAATTGAGACGTCATTGGTACAACTCCCTACTTGGCAAGCTTTGTTTTGTTAACACTTCCATTACAAGCTACATGTCGAACTTGAAAAGACTTTACAATGCTCACACCAGATCATAATATTCTACTTTTTGCTATTAATTAAATCATCTTTTTTACTTTGAGTCTTACTACGTGAAAAAAATAAACGTTTCAATAATTTAAAACAAGAAAAAATCGGATGTTAAACACAGGAATACACTAGCTCTTTATTAGCCTATTAAATAAGACGGACTGAAGTTATATGATAAAGTTCCGGAACAAAAGCACTCCCTCGACAAAATCCAATATTTACACAGTATTGATTAACCCGTGGCCCGTAGCTTTTTCCCTCGTTGAAAAACTTCACATATCAGGCTGGGAATTTTTTTTCTTTCGAAAACCTAATGATTGACGTGCCGCGTTTGTTTATTCAACCGAGCCGGCCATTAGGATTTAATTCCCTTGTTGTTATTCTTGCCCGTTCCACGTTACGGCCAATATTTGCTAGCCTGGTTTCCAGTAAAATACTAATTACAGCAGGCTAATGGAAGGGATGCTGGGAAACATCAATAGGGGAGGGCATTGCACCCCGCAGGCCTCCGCATCCCTCCCGGTATTTCATCGCAAATATTCTATTAGCCCGCCCTGTCTCTCTTAAAAGACCCAAGTACCAGTCCATTATTTATAATTCCAATTTACTTTTCCTTTTCGGAGGCGGAAACTATAATTTTTATTTTCCGGTGTTAAAAAGCCAAAAACACTTTAAAAAATCAACTATCACAAGCTAAGTGAAATCGTGGAAAAAAATTCACAATAAGACTTTATTTCATTTTTTAAAATATTAACGAGGGTATTTCAACTACGGGGTTATATGAACCCTCGGAGTACCGGAGTTTCCTCGGAGGAGAGTGTGGAAGAGCGAGGGGGCGAAGGGGGAGAGAGGGAGTGAGAGTGGGAGTGAGCGGGAGAGCGTGGGAGAGATGGAGTGAGAAGAGAGCGGGAGAGAAAGAGAGAGAGAGAGAGCGTGTGTGTGTGAGAGAGGGTGAGAGATAAAGAGAGGGCAAGTGATTGCATCCGTATGTTACATATGTTGGACCATCAAAATGTGAAAATTTCCATGTTGAATTTATAAAGATCACTTCAATTTTTCCTGAGGCGTAGCGCTAAATTGTAATGAATTCGTCTATCTAATTTCTCCAGGGGAAAAAGAGAGAGGACTCATTTTTCTAAAAAGATGTAAAACGCTCCCCAGACAATGTGGAATGTTTAAAAAGGGGAAAATTAGAAACGACTCGCAGTCGTCCTAGTTATTCCAGGCGTAGAGGGGGGATGGTATAAACCATTGCGTGAAAATTGTTGAAATATCCTTATATTTGTATCGTAGAACATAGGCCGGGACTTGATCTATTTTACACGTTTTTTTCCACCGGTTTTTACCTTTCGTTGTTCATTTTCCTCATCTGTTCTCTTTTAATTAAGTAGAACGTTTAGCTTAAGCCCAGCGAGAGACAGGAAATTGGGTCGGGAAATAAAGGCGGACGGAAAAACTGGGTTTTTTTAAATAAGGATAAAAAAGGGGTTGGAAGGGGTGAAGATGTAAAGACGTGAAGGGTCGCTCGCGAAGTGCCTTTGGTCGTTCGGATCCGTCCGAAATGCACATCAACTGGGTCAATCTGTGTCACATGTGCACATAACGCCCACGATTTATCAAAAACCCAAGAAAGTAAAAATTTCAACTTTATATATTTGCATATATTTATTTACTAAACAAATATTATGAAATATTTAAAAATAAGTTGTTATTTTGAGTATGTATTTTATCTATTCATTAGCATTTACGAAACGTATTCTTTCTAAGTCAGTCTATATCACAAAACAACATAAAATTCTAAGACCTCACTTAGACTACTACGACACTAATTTCTTCAAATAAATGCAATCTGCATATTCTAAATGTTTTCTGTATTGAATGTCTGTGATATCGTTAAAAAGGAATATATAATGAAATAAACTGACGGGCAAAATTAACGCACCACCTTTAAATTTTAACGTAGTTAGATTTATTCATATTTTGCATACCAAAAATAGGTTCGATTGGGAAAATAAGACATTTAAAAAGAAAATGTTTATTACCTAATTAAAAAAAAAAATTGAGTAAAGGGGAAAAAACACAGAAAAATAAAAAACAAATAAAAATGTAAAAACTTTTTTGTTCCCTTTAATACCGAGTCACCTACTGGCACGAATCAAGTTCGTTAAATGTCTTTACATTCATTGGAAAACATTTCTGATAAAATCCTGAAGAATTCTTTCCCATTCGTCAAGAACAGCCGTTTTCCATCCCTTCTAGGGCGTCAGGCTTGGGGTTTCGATTGGTTTCAAAGTTGGATCACCAAGCACTCAATTCCAACCTCATTCAGGTAGTCATCCACAATGTACTCTTTGGGGCAGACATTATCCTGCGTTTAACAACAATGTCTCACCGATGTGGGGGCAAATGACACGACATGTTCTTCGATTATGTCTTGTAAGTACCTCTGTGAGTTAGACATCTTCCTCGCACAACATCCAATTCGGTGCGGGTGTCCATCGAAACGCCATCCGAGATCATCAATTACCCACCGTCTGTCACTAATCAATGCCACCTGAACCAAACAGCATTCGGCGTATCTTTCTCCTGGGCGTCTCCATATGAAATCATGTCCATCTGAAGATTTGATGCCAACTCCGACTTCATCTATAAAGAGAACTCGCCCCCAAACCTCCAATGTCCAATTCACATGTTCCCGTGTGCAGCGAAGCCTGACCATTTTCCCCATAGGAAATCGAAAAAATTTTGGACCTGTCTTATCTCATTTCCCATAACGCTGCCGTTTCGTAGAGCCTGATGACGGATGAATTTATTGTCTCCTTCGACCTAGGTCGACCCTGTCCCGGCCTTCTAGTGTGAAACACTGTTTCTCTGAAGCGCTGAATAACCCTTCCTATTGTCGAGAGATTTACACTCTGTCTCTTGGCGACTTCGCTCTGGTATCCTTCCTCTTTTATTGTTAAGGCTTTGATACTGACGTACTCGCATAAATGCCTGACTGAAGACATTGAAAAAGGTTTAAGAGTAAAAATAATATCAAACTAAATCAACGAAGGCAAAAGATTAACTGAAAGCGATATTTAGGCTTAGCTAATGCTACCTTTTGTGCAAATGGGATTAATCAGTACAAAATTAAATAAAAAATGTAAAGAAAGCATAACGTAATGTTTATTTTCGCTACCATAGTTCTTAATTACCTGCAAGTAAGGTATAAATAATGTTTTTAGCTAAAAATAATGGATTTAATTTTAAACTAAATAAATTGAGCAGTGCGTTAAATTTGTCCGTCTGTTGCAAATTTCATTAATAAAATTGTATGTAATACTAATCCATTTACGTTTTTGTAGTCAATTGACTAAGTTACTTCTTTTTAATTATGAATTAATTATTCTTTCTAAGGTATGGTTGAGATAAAAAAGTCAGTGTCACAAGCGGGATTCGAACCCAAGACCTTCGGCTAAATACGCCGCTGCTCTACCACTTAAGCTATCATGACTTCGATCCTCTTGGACACCAACCTCCCATCTCAACCTCCAACCGTTCGAATTTTCCCTCTTTTTGCCATTTTCAATATGTAATAATTCAAACATATCACTTGTACAGCTTATTCAAATAGGCATCATTGATTTTCAACACGTGTATTCTTGATTTAAAAATTACGGTTAATTTTTTCACATATTTTGTAAATGCATTTTCCTGCATATAGTAGGGGGGAATACGTGGCGTCATGAAAAGGAAGGTAATGGAACATTCAAAATTCTCAACTTTTTGTCTTCATAAACTTTGATGCACGTTTTAGTTTACGCTCTAGAATATTGATTTATAACTAAAACACTGGGGTAAAACACACTCAAATCTCTCTATTCTAGTACGTATTATCTAAATCTAAAACCGTACCTATATGATAGTCTCAAACCTCGACCTCTTCAATCTATGATATCCTCACTTGTGTACCTCTATGGAGCCCCTTAGGCCCGTTAATTTTCATCGTATACACGTTCCCTCAACACTACATCACCCTTATCTTTGCTAACGATAAAGCAATATCCTTTGCAAACTTTGATCTTGCCCGAGAAGTTTCATCCCTCCAAGATCACTCCTTATGTTAGTACTATGAATCCATTAAATGGAGAATAAAAGTAAATGAAGAAATCTCAGTAGGTGTCCGTTAACGTAATTTACCAAAAATATTCCTCCCTTTTATCTGAATCAAAGTCCATATACTTAGGATTGTACAAAGCGTTAACATGGAACTAAAAAACCCGCCATTCATGCGTTCAAAACTTAATATTCACAATAAAATCTATTTGTCAATACGTAATCCTATAAGGATCACGATCTAGAAGTGTACTTTACCAAGATCCAATCTCTCCAATCAAGAATCATAAATCCTCCTGTCTTTGTACCATACCCTCAACTCAAACCTCCAAAATTCTTAGTTCAAGAACTAACCAAATCCTGATACCTCAAATGATACTCCAAACTATCTCTTCATTCCAAATCCCTCAACCATGACCTTCTATATATTTTATTTATATTCACTAGTTTTCGTGGTCCGCTTGACCAATTAATATCTTTCAATTAATTAAAGTTTTTAGTTGAGATAAAAATGTCAAAACTAAATAAATTTGAAAATTTCATTAACAAAATTGAATGTAGTACAGATCCATTTATGTTTTCGTAGTCAGTTACTTCGTCCAATCAATTAATTATTCTTTCTAAGGTATGGTTGAGATAAAAAAGTCAGTGTCACAAGTGGGATTCGAACCCACGACCTTCGGCTAGATATGCCGCTACCACCTGAGATATCGTGACTTCGATCCACTGGGACACTAACTTCCCATCTCAACCCCACGTTTTGACTTTTCCCTTCTTTTTGCCATTTTTCAAATGTCGTGTAATCTATTTGATTCTCGGCGACAAATGAAATGGCCACGGAGAGCTTTATTGAAGGTATACTTCATGTAAACTTATTAACTTCACTACTTTTCGTGGTCCGCTTGACCAATTAATATCTTTCAATTAATTAAGGTTTTTATTTATATTATGCAAATTATAACCCATTGTTCAGACGGTCATTTGTTTTTCCATGTTGAATAAAAATACCTGTTTTTATACATATTACAAATAAAATACATTCCTTTGTAAAAAAAAAAAAAAACCGAGCCCTGAGCTCGGTGTTTGTATTATATTAACTGCAATGTAGTACACATACTGCAATACAACATATTATGAATAATTCATTGCTGGACTTTTCAAAGGTACAGAACGTACAAAGAGGAGCAAAAAGCAACCACATATTGTAGAGGGTGAATCTTCACCGCATACCGATTAGAATGCGGCAAGAGATTTATATTTTGTTATAGCAGGTATTACATCTATGGATTTTTTCTCCTATTATATATACCGCGCCCTACAAAAAATGTATTGTATGAGCATTAATTTATTGAAATAAGCTTGTATTAACACGAAAGGTTTCGATTAAATTTTATACCATGTAATTCAAACTTTACGAGTTTAAACAAATTGAACCACAACTAGAAAGAACAAAAGGCTTTAATTTTCACAATGTTTTCATTAAAAACATAATAAATTAAGTAAAGTTTGTTTTCGCCAAATTTTACGTGAATAAAATTGATCTCAGTTTACTCATTGATCTCATCTCTCACACACTAAAAATTCTCAAAATCCCAATCAAAATGTTTAATGTGTATTTTATTGCCGTCTTTCTGGAGTCTTGCATCTTCAAGTCGTTCCTTCACATTTATCATATTTGAACAATATGAACGACGCTTTTTCTAAATCTTTAAAGAGAGAAACGCAAAGGTGAACCGTTCGAAACGTGCCTTCATGAATAATTCTCGGGTCTGAAAGTCAATTGAGGAACAGGGACCCTCTAAAATACGACAACCCTCGGTTTGAATTAATAATCCTCTCATCAATTTTTACACAGCCTACCGGTTAATAAGTTAGAAGAGAAATCCGTTAATTTTTTTACTGTCGGACCAAGGGAAAGCAATCCCTACGGAACACGGGTGTCGTCATGTTGTAGTGCAATTATTAAAAAAAAGTACAAACCATAAATTTTCTACTATAGTGACGCAGTAGTTGACTGAGAGGACATCATATATGTTAGGGGAACTAGAAGATATATGATAAAGGAAGAATCCAAGGGAGTATGTTTGCGGTAGGAAGGTATAACCACCATGTACAGATCACATGCGAAGATTTTGTGGAGCGAAAGTGAAAACGTACAAAATTCGATGGATGTTTAATCTGACCATAAAGCTTCCCTCATACACAGTCATAAAGCAAAGTAGTGAAGAATAAGGGAAGAAATTTTACCCATTCTAAAAGGAATAGGGCGGCCTTCATGACGGAACTGATGGAATGTGGAGTTTTGGAATGAAAAGCTCTCCTAGTGATTGTAATTAAAGATATAAACAGCTTCTTGCGATAATAGTAAAAAAAGAGTTTATTGTCCTATGGTGATTTTTCTTTTAAGCGCACGGTTAAGATAAAACGGACTTCACAACTATAGAAAAAGTCCGTTTTTCAAGTTTTCTTCCTCTCCATTTACCCAACTGTTTTAACTCGAGGCTGTAAATTTGTTTTATACGTTTCATAATGGCCTTTTATAATTTAGGAGCTCTTTTTAGAATAAACACAGACAGAATTAAATATATAAAAAAATATATATAATCATTATTTATCCATTATCGTGCGGCTGTTTAGTAATCACGCATGCCACATCAACATTCATCCGATGATGTGTTGTATATGAAAAATGAACTTGATAAAATTAAAACAAAAATAACAACTGTCACTATCTTAAACACAAAGTAGGTAGATCAAGTGACAATAAAAAATATAGGAAAAGAAATATAGGGAGATAGATAGATAGATTGATTGATTATCGTTTATTTAACAATCACTCAAGGTTTGGTCTCTAAGACCACTCTTACACCTAAAGTGAAATTACAGCAACACGATTTTATAAACTCTACTCAATCTACTTATACAACAAAGTTGAACAAATTAATTGTCTCTTATAAGCTATATACTTGTTTACAGTATGTGGATTAACAAGAGAAGGAAAAAATAACAATAGACATAGTTTAACATTATAAACTTAAGTGACAGTTGTAAAGATTCATTATCAACATCTTAACATGACACTCTTTGTACGGAAAGAGAAAGATACATATTTTGATGTTTATTCTATTCAGTCTCCTATACACAACAAAGTTGAAAAAATTAATTATTTCTTAAATATTATATACTTGTTTACAGGAGAAGGAAAAAAAACAACAATAGACATTTGTAAGGATAAAACATTATAAACTTAAATGACAGTTGTAAAGATACATAACCAACATCTTAAAATGAACTTCATAAACAAAATGATTTTTTAGTTTTTTTCTAAACAAACTTATTTTAGCGAGTTTTAGAGAGAGCGCGAGGAGGGAGGGAGGGAGAGAGAGAGAGAGAGAGAGAGAGAGAGAGAGAGAGAGAGAGAGAAAGAGAGTGAGTGAGAGAAAAATGTCATTGTGGTATTCAGGGACAGGTTCTCTTAAAGACACAATGCATGAATAGAACATGGAATGATGGAATGACTAAAGTAGGACAATGTAATTACACACACAACCACACACTCATACTCACACACACAAACGCACATTCACACTCACACACAAACACACACTCGTACACACTATACAGGGTGTCCTTTTTAGATGGCCCGGCTGAATTTCTCTTGAACCAATAACGCGTTGGGAGCGTAATGCGTAATGCACAAATGTCGATTTGGGTGCCCGATGAAAACGTTCTTGGTATGCTAATGTCATATGAAACCGTTAGAATTTTCGAACGTAGGCAGAAGAAATCAGAGAATTTTGTCCTCTTGTCATCATCAGGTGGTTGGTTCACAGTATCAACTGGACTTGTCGGAAATAAATTAATTGGGCCTTATTTCTACGAAAATAATTTAAATGGTGCTCAATTTTTTGAGGAAGGTTTTACCAACACTATTTGGTGATGTTCCACTGCAACAACGGCAAAGAATAATTCTCCAGATGCTCCGAATACAATTCTTTGCAGGTGAGACGTTATTTAAATCGTCACTTCCGGATAGTTGTGTTCTCATGGCCCGATCCGTGGGCCTCTTCAGTCACCAAATTTATCTCCACATGACTTTTTTCTGTGTGGCCATATAAAAAACAGTATCTTGGACAATCGTAACCCAGCAACCTCTGTTGAAGAACTGCGGTAAAGGATAGAAAATGCTTGTCAATCCATCTCTCCTGACTTTATCGCTCTGAGCACCGGTGGAGTGTGGGTAAAAAGAGCAAATCTTTGCATCTTTACGCAAGGCAGACAGTTCGAACATGAAATGTGATTAATAAATAGCAAACCAAATGACGGTTTTTTTTCAAACTTCTTGCCATAACTCTGTCATTTTGACCAATTTAAAATCCGATGGGATCATCGTTTTAAGCGTAAACAATTCTTTAAAATGTTGTGTCAGGATGTGCCCTTGTATAATTTTTCTGCAAAAAAGGTAAAAATTTGAAACTGGATTAAAAAATATTAGAACACGTATTTTTTGTTGTTTTGATAGCGTCATTGATGCAATTATATAGAGGGATAGATAGAAAAAAACTTTTTATCACGATTTTCTTTCTTGTCCAAGATTTCTTCTCACAAGTGAGGGTTGATGAACCAGCAGCTTGGTCGATTCCTCTCCTGACAGATTTGTTTTCGTCTTTCGACACCTTCAGAGGCCAAAATGATAGGGAACGACCGTTTAAAATTTTTTTTATAATAAAAGCTCCAATTTATCATTTTAGTCGAAACTATCTTGCATAAAATGACTTGTTCTTGGCGTCCCTTTTAAACTCTTGCTTTTATATTTATTTTTAACGGGGGTTTGCAATAGCAGAGTTTTTAAAGGGCTTCTGGATTCGTACTCGGGACCTTTACCTTACAATGATGAGCGCCGTGTCAACACCTTAACCGTTGCAGCAACCGACGCCCCATTTAAACTCTTGTTTAAAACATCTCTGTCGCCGTAGTAAAAGCCTGTTGAATATTTAAACACGGCCGAAGCAGCAAGACAGGAGGTTTTCTGTTTGTTTTTTGGCCCTACATACGAATAAAACATTTCGCTTTGAAACGGCCCCAGCGAATATCAGCTGGCCCTCCCATTATGGGTTGAAAATGGTAAGACTTGATGAGACGATGCTTAATATAAATCTTCCCCGAGGCAGCAGGAGACTGGGATTAGTTGTTAGTGGGAGGCGTAAATTTCTTCGGTTCGTGTCTGCGTGATATGTTGCACGGGAGCAGAAGTAACCCAAACGCTTAACCCTAAAGTGCTATCGTGGCTTCGCTTTAAATAATTACGACTCGCGTGCTCGCGATTTATTTAAACCATTTTGTTTTTTTCAGGTTGTTTTATGTGTTTAAATGTTTTCTTTCTAAATGCAATACTCGCAGAGCTTAATTACGTAAACTGACTTTCCCTGTCAACCATAAATTCGTATTTAACGCGTGAATAAACAAATTTATATATTACATTACTATTACAAGACTAAATTTGTCTTAATTTGGTAAAATTTATTCAAAGATAAAAGGGGTCTGAGTTATTTCTAGGGTATTAAAATACTTATTTTATTTAGAAAGTTTGCAACACCAATCCTACGTGTTATTTTATAAAAATGTCCTGGTCAACATATTCAACTATTAAACCCATTAGTTTACGTGGGCCGATTGACCAAATAAATTCTTTTCAATTAATTAATCTTTAGGTAAGGTACTGGTTGAGATAAAAAAGTCAGTGTCACGAGGCAGGTTCGAACCCACGACCTTCGGCTAAATACGCCGCTGCTCTACCATTAGAGCTATCGTGTCTTCTCGTGACCGCTCGTGACACTGACTTTTTTATCTCAACCAATATCTTATTTAAAGATTAATTAATGAAAAGAATTTATTTGATCAATCGGACTACGAAACCTAATGGATTTAATAAACAAAATGACGTATACTTCAATAAAGCTCTCCGTGGCCATTTCATTTGACTCCGAGAATCAAATAGATTGCACGACATTTGAAAAATGGCAAAAAGGAGGGAATATTCAAAAGGTGCGGTTGAGATGGAGAGTTGGTGTCCGAGTGGATCGAAGTCACGATAGCTCAGGTGGTAGAGCAGCGGCGTATTTAGCCGAAGGTCGTGGGTTCGAATCCCGCTCGTGACATTGACTTTTTTATCTCAACCAATACCTTACTTAAAGATAGTCAACTATATTATTGATCAATCATATTATGAATTTTATATTTTTAGAAGTAAAGAGTTTCTTGGATCACCGATTCTCTAAGCATTCTAAATAAGCATTCTTGACCACCACATTTACCTGATTTACCCTGTTAGGGTTTTTTTTCTTTGGGGTTACCTTAACAGCCAAGTTTTTGGAACTCTACAGCCTATAAATTACCGGCAGGAATTACGAATAAGGATCCAGGAAGCATGTAGAAAAATTGAGTCGATGGCATGGGGCTGTAACCTAAGAGTGGAAAAAAGTGTATGGTTATACGCCTATGTATGCGGAAGTTGAATTCTTTAAATTCAATTTCATTTTCTAGTGTATAAACATTTCGTTGTTCATAGCTTATAGTCGAAGTTAATCGTTTTTTGCTTTTCTGATCTTTTTTGAACATGTTAACTATGTAAATTTTCTTAAGTTTCTTTTCTTAACTGCGTTAAAACGAGTTCCTTGGTTGAGAAAGGAGAAGGGTAAAAGTTGAAAAGATCAACCAATATACTATCGTTTTTTTCGTTTTTTTTTTTTTTTGGCGTTTACAACAGCATAATTAACTACAACAAGCAAATATAATGTTAATAGAAAATTATAATTGACTTCTAAGACTTGATTGGAGTAGCTACTCAGTATTGACTCTCCTAAACTTAAGCACTCACATGCCACTCGCTACCACGTAGGATGAGATCACATTGGCATTTTAGTCAGGATTGAGGATTATCATGAAGTTTGGTTGAGGAATGTTGGATTACTAAGTGTTTGGAAAGACCGGTGAGTGAAGAGTGGAATCTCGATTTGGTGGCGTGGGAAGATGGTGAAGGGTAGGATTTGGCAATACAACCGACAGTTTTGCTCTCGTAGGATTCAATTTCATAGGAATGGGATGCTTCGCTGAGCCCTATATTTCCATATTGTAAATCCTTATCATTTTGAATAATCGATTGTGTTTTGTTGTTTAAGGATAGTTTGAAACGACTGTTTTAGATTCGAGTGAAAAATTGTTTCATTTATTAAGTACTTGTCGTTTAAGTTTAATATGGAGATTACACATTAGGCGTTTGTCGATGTATAGTTCAAAGTAGCAGCGAACACAGTTTAACTTGGGTAAATGAACACAGAGGTATACAGGAAGAAGGATTGCTCGCCGTAATATGTAGTTAGTTTGCAGTTAATTTACATTTACTTTTACTATTCCTCTCTTAAGCAAATGCTGAAGGACGGTAAATGGAGATGTAGGGAACGAGGACGAACGACATGTATCATTGTGAGTGGACATATTGCAGTGTTATGCAAATGTGAACAGAAAATTTTTAGGGGTGATAAGAGATGTCAGCAGTATGCAGGATTGAACCAAGAACTCTACCTTGGGATACTCTGTTCGGACAGGATAGTTGTATGAATAGGAAGAATCGTACGTTCCTATGTGTGTGTGGGCACCCATACATATATGTATATGTGATATAAGATATAAAAAAGTTACAATATAACCCTCTCCTCTATATTTTTGTGAAGTATCTATTTTTTAAAACTTTTTTCTACCCAAGATATTTAGGTTATATTCATATACATATATANATATATAGTAACAACATAGGATTTTATTTGAAAAAAAGTGTGCTTGTGATAGTCTTGGGTAGAAAAAATAGATACTTCACAAAAATATAGAGGAGGGGGTTATATTTTAACTTTTTTACATCTTACGTGTTGACAAGAAAAGTGGCTGGTTTGTATGAAAAGGGGCACCCTGTATATACAAGTTATGGTTTCGATGTAAGAAACTAATTTTTTAAAAATAAGGTTTATTCAATATAAACTACAACTTTACACAAGGGTTCTAATTTAAAGTGTCTGTACTGTTCGGAGTCCCGAGAGGATCTGCGAAAGAAAGGGGTCATACAATACAATCTACATTTTATGCTTATAATCTATTCTCGGAATTTGTATATGGGAAGAATCGTTTGTTGCTGCATTAGTGGTTTCGTGCAGGCGTAACTTACATATACATATCATTGACGTTAAGCGGTCAACGACTCATTCTGTACAAAACTCACATCTGAATGCAGGTGTTGGCACCAACCATGAAAACGTACTGAACTAGGAAAACTTCTATTTTGTTGTTTCTGATGGACAGGGGGATAATTCTTCCTAATGCACAACTGAAATTACTAGATCTTAAATAATAAATTGACTATTAAGTAAGCCATTTTTCTGATTTTATTTTCCTGGACGAAGTAGATTCTGCAATATTTCTGTAAAAAAAGTGATCGTTTTCTGGGTAAAGACCCTACATACTCTGACAGAATATTTCCACCTGATTTGCGTGGGTTCGGAGCCTCCTTGCTGCCCTATTCATGAATGGCCTATACCCTACGACATACTCCCACGTGATTTGTGTCTGATGGAATCTTAGAAAACCTTACCCCCGCCTGCGGTATCCATGAAAGTGGAAATTCTAAATCGATGACGCGTTCAGGAATAACCGACCGTCTGCGTTATTAGCGCCGGTTGTCAGCGCCTGTCGTCATTGTCACATCCGTGCCGACAATGCCGATGTAAACTTCCAAAAGCGGCGTCACCGAGAAGGCTCGTTTGAATAGTTGATGGCTTCTATTATTTATTATTCATGGAACACTTGCTTCTTGCCGAAGCTTACACAGGCCGAATGTAATAAATCATGTTAAGCATTTCTTTCCACATTTAACAATATTATCTTAATGAAAAGTCCGCCAAGTCAAGATGAATTTCTTAAACCATCTCTAATTGAACCTATTATCTTCCTTCTAAATACTTATTTCATTCTTAATTTGCCCTAATATACCGGATCAAATGTTGGAAAAGATTACTGTGAACTAAATTGTATTCACTTATGGCATGATATTTTATTAAAAATAATTTTATCTATGTCCAGTTGTTATGGAAGTTAATGATTCCATCGTGCTGTATCTTATCAGCTCATTTTTCAACTCGGTGGGATATGTTTTGATGTGAATAGCCGGATGTTTGTATAAAACAAAATATTTTTAATTTTTCCTCTAGACAACAATAATTTGCAACGCTTTTTCTTCTTTGTTTGTAATACCACGTCAAAATTATTACACACTTGACCGAGCTTTCTTACCAATGCGCCTTAGAAAGGAAAAATATTTTAAGTATTAAAGAAAATTATTTTTTTTCTTTTTTGTGCATGTACTCCGTGGTTATTATATATCAGACGAGTTCATTTTGTTTCACGAGAATACGAAAATAATTTGCAGAATGGTATTAAATGAGATTAGATAGGTAAACAAAAGGTTACAAAAAAAAGACACTATAAGTAAAGTAGGGGGGCGTCGGTGGCCGCAACGATTTATGCGTTGACATGGCGCTCACCCACTGTAAGGTAAAGGTCCCAGGTTCGAATCCAGCGGCCCTGCATTCGAACCCGACAACTTACAATGTTTTTTTTTTTTCAAAAACTCCGGCACCCTGAGAGTTTATATGACCTCTGCTGTTGCAAACCCTCGTAGAAAGAAAAAGTAGACCCAAAAAATGTTGTTAAAACCAACCATTCAAATTAATTTAGAGCTCTTAAATATGAGTTTTTATAAAAAGTAAACATTTTTTTTTGTTGGTTCAGCAATTTTTTCTTCTGTGTTCAGTGTTCCACATTCATAAATGTCCACGGTATTATGACTATTCGAAAGGTGCATTCTTGCCTATCTCAAAAATCAAAGGTTTTTATGTCAGTATAAATTTAAAAAATAAACTATTAAAAAATAACAAAGGGTGTATTTAAGAGTGAATGGATTTGATTTTGGGAACTGATTGCATTTGAGATAGAAATGAAATAGCTGTCGGTAGCTCTCAGAGCCGAATCTATGCGGCTGGACGGATAAGACCGAGGTATGACCCCGGACCGTCAACATCAGAGGTGGGTGATTCTTGATGCCTGCCGGTAATTTACTGCAATTTACAAAAGCCGGTGGTGCGAAAAGAGACAGGCGCAACTATTTACACGCGTATATATGTACCTTGCATTTCCAATAAAAAAAATATTTTCCTTTTGATAATGTTAAACTGTTAAAACACCTCCCATGCAGGGAATCTAGGTTTCTTTCACTCATAACCTGGTACAGTAAAGCTTCCGATGATCAACCTCAAATCCTAATCAAAAATCGTTTACTGGTACTACTCCTTTTAGTTAGGGATTTTTAGTTTTCTATGATTCTCTCCAGGCAAAATTTTTACAGTTTTAATTTAATCTTCTATAAGTTTTAAAAATAAAATTTAAGAGTAACAAATGTTATTGGGGGGCGTCGGTGGCCGCAACGGTTTAGGTGTTGACACGGCGCTCATCACTGTAAGGTAAAGGTCCCGGGTTCGAATCCAGCGGCCCTGCATTCGAACACGACATACTTACCAATGGGCTTTTTTTCAAAACACCGGCACCCTGAGGATTTATATGACCTCTGCTGTTGCGAACCCTCGTACAAAAAAATTATTGCTTTTGTTTGTGACTTAGTGAAATTTGTATGCTGAAGTATTTCTCTGTCAATGGTATTTTTTTTAATAAACGGTATTTAATATGGGCTGCTAAATGCTGATTGGATTTTTCTAAAATAAATAATGGCTACATTATTTCTTTTACCGTGTTTTTCTTTTACACATTAAATTATCATCAGATGACAAAGGAAAGCCAAAACCAACCCCCATCACTCTTGACTTAGTCTTATTCTGAAAGGAAGATGACTTGGATGAGCTAACAGGGCAAAGCACTTTGCCGACATTAACCAGAGGACAAGGAAATTCATTATAGGCCTCACCCCAATGCACCACTGCCACCATTTAGACCTTTCGCCTTGACTGATCACCACGCCATGAATGATGGAGAATTCTCATTATTTATGCAGTTAAGCTGTAGGCAAATTTATTGACTGTTTTCGTATTTCTATTTCTGGGGTGATAGATAATAAGGGAAGGAAGTGGTTACAATAAACCAATTGCGGCTAAAATGCACAAGAAAAATTTTTCGAATTAAGTTTAAGCAGTGTTTTTTTACAATTCAGTTATTTACTTTATAATTAATGACGTTGATTGTGATAATAATTATATTAAGAGGACGCAACCAAATTACATTATGGATTTGTTCTTGTGGAAAATTTCGCCTTATTTCCTTGTACTTAACTACTGCAATTTCCTCTTTGTACCCATGGTATGATACGTTTAAAGTGACACCTACAGTTTCAGTTGAAAAGTTATTAAATCCTGGGAGGAGAAGACTGTTGTGAAATCAAATTTATAACTACGTCTCAATTCGGTCAAGGATAACACCCAATCCTTTCCACTAAACCGAGCATTAAATCATTAAAGGAAACGGAGAAAGACAAATATCCGTCGATATTGGCAATCATTCCGCTTTGAGAGAGATAGGCCTTGGGATCGGACTTTATCATTGAGACTTCTGGAATTCTCCAGCCGGATGGTTTGTTTATGCGTGTAAAAAAGTCGATGGGGCGTCATCCGCTTTGGGGTGAAGTAGCGTCTTTATTGCGGGTACGGGGCGGCCTCGGGGGAGCTTTAACCCTGCGTCTGCAGGGGAAATGATTTCCCTGGACGGCCCTTCATGATGGGCCAGATATCTCAAGCCATTTGTAAACCCTTTCCCTCCTGCAACTCGTACTCAATCAGCTGTGCAATCTTGCTAAAAAGCCATATGGACATCTTTTATGTCGCAAAACCAAATATCACGAATACAATTCTCTCCTCACAAAAAAATAATAGAAGCCAGAGTTTTCATTAAAGATGATTGAAAACTGTCATAGTACACCATTCTTTACAGCTTCATTGATCACTAATCCAAAACGGAACCAAGTCTCCCATCTTCGAGGCATATCGCCTCGTTGATGATTTGCGCGCAACAGCTTAACCATATTTCTGAGGATTTAAAAATTTATTTATCTAGAAGCTTAGCTTACATTTAAATGGACTAATCAATCGATTAATTTCTAATTTGTATTGTTTTTCGTTCTTATTTTTAGTTTTCTTTTAACTGAAAATCTTGTTTTAGAACCGGGTGGGAGAAATTTTCTTCAAATTTTTATTAAACTTTTTAATAAATTAAACAGGGGGAAAAGTGGGTGCGTGAGTGAGTGAGTGAGTGAGTGAGTGAGTGAGTGAGTGAGTGAGTGAGTGAGTGAGTGAGTGAGTGAGTGATTGAGTGATTGATTGAGTGATTGATTGAGTGATTGATTGAGTGAGTGAGTGAGTGAGTGAGTGAGTGAGTGAGTGAGTGNGAGTGAGAGAGAGGGAGAGAGAGGAAAAGGAAGAAAAAGAGAGTGGGTGAGGGGTTGAGAATGTGTGAGAGAGGGTGAGAGAGGGTGAGAGAGAAACGAGGGGGGTACATTTCTCTCATAGGATTTAGTCTTGGATGTACAAATGGTCAGACCATATTCTGCAATTATCAATAAAACGTATTTTTTTATTTTTTTTTTATTTTTTGACTGGGCTTCGACATCTAGGTCATTTCAGCCCCCAACTAAGTCTATATTCTATGTACCCTTTCAAACACTACATTCTTACAAATAAATACATTCATACACATAAATTCATCCATACAGTACACTCATTCCGGTTGGTTGGTGGAGTACTTGATATTCTTCTACCGACCTATACTCAAACTAATCTAGATTGGGGTCGATGGAGTACTTTTATAAATATTACGCCATCGACCCCGAACACATACTCATACGCTCTCAATGTTCGAGGGGCGATGATAACGTTATATTTCACCCTCACCCCTCGCCATTCACGCTAATAAATACATGCATTCAGACAAAACATATAGACACTCAACACATATACAATGTATTATATACAATAAAAAATCCCAATTTCCCTTAAAAAGCGGAACAGGGGACCCAGAAACCCGCTGCAGTGCTCGAGTACCATTTTCAGATTGGATGGCATGCCTACACGCTCCCTGCAGGGAGCCAAGGTATGACATGTTTCCAGTATGTGGGACACATCGAGCAACCTTTCTCCGCATAAGGAGCACCTGCGCGGGCTTTGGCCCAAGAAAAGGTGCCCGTGTGTCAACCGCTTATGGCCTATTCTTAATCGCGTAAGGACGATTCCTTGTTTCCGGCTCAAGTTCTCGGGGGGGCATCTACGAATCGTGCGCTTGACGCGCAAAAGCCTCTCGGACAACCCGGTCCACTGACGCTGCCATCTTTTTTCATGTTCTTTACTGGTAGCTTGGCGTCAGAGGGCCTGGTCGCGATGGTCCGGTCTGGAGGGTGGGACGTCCCGGCCGTCATAAAACGTTATTCTTTCATATATAGATTGCTATGCAAAACTACAAAACAAACCCAGAGAGTTTGATCTGTTTGCGCTATTGAATAATTTATAAATATTATGAAATTATTATTATATTGTTAAATTATTATATATTTTATAAATATGAAAAGTTGGTGTCAATGTTCCCCCACATATCGTTTGCATATCCAAGATCCTTTTTTGATTAATTATCAAATGACTCTAAAAAAATTAATCCGTCCACTGAACGGATCGATGAAAGAACTTGTTAATAAGCGAGATAACAGTTGGACGGTTGGACATAATGTGCTGTAACCGTGGGTCACGCGACTCGAAGATAGGTTAGACCGAGGGGGCGGCTGAAGGGATGGAGAGGGGCCTGGCGTAGTCATGCACCGACAAGTTCGAAATTAGCATAATCAGTGCTGCTTTCTTTTCGGTTGCCTTTAAAAGTCTCACACGGAATCCTCTCGTTTATTCCCTCTTCTTAAAGATTCGATTGTTCTTAAGCTATCTTAGTAACCGATGACGTCGTTAGACAATAACTTTATGGAGGGAGAGAGAGGGAGCGAGAGAGAGAGAGAGAGAGAGAGAGAGAGAGAGAGAAGAGAGAGAGAGAGAGAGAGAGAGAAAGAGTAAGAGAGGAGAGACAAGAGGGAAAAGAAAGAGAGTAAGGGAGAGCGAGAGGAGAAATAGGGAAGGAGAGAAAGAGCGAGAGTGAGAGAGAGAGAAGAGAGAGAGAGAGACAGAGAGAGAGAGAGAGAGAGAGAGAGAGAGAGAGAGAGAGAGAGAGAGTAAGAGAAAACCAGAAAGAACGTAGTTGGATAATTACTGAACATCTCGAAAGGGATTACTTAAAGACAAACTTTTCTAATCTTTTAACTAATCAAGTAAAGCTCAGGTTTGAGACGACGTGGGTCGAAACTTGGAAAGCTATACCAAGCTTCAATGCGATTCAATGCAATTACCGACAAATCACTCCATCTGTTTGCCTAAAATAATCATGTTTATGCTTCAATCCGAACATATTGATTCCAATTAATCAACTAGCGCCCAACATAATGTATATCATTTTCTGTCTCACTCAACTTAGTATAGAATTTACGCAATATAATTATAAATATATTAATTATATAAACGATGTAATTACATAACATGTAAATGTTTAATATTTCATAAAAAATCCGTCTTCAATTTTATTAAATATTTATTTCCCTTCTAATATTTAATTGCTAACGGTATAATTTTCATGCACCGAAACATTTCCCGTACAACAATGAGGGATGGAAGAAAAAGTTTTGTCTAGATAAAAGTTAGAATGAGTTTTTGGATAAAGAGGTTGTGCTTATTGAATATTTGTGTATAATAACAGTTAGGCAAATGGATGTGAAGACTGTTACGATGAGAATATAATATATAGTTGAACAGATAGATTCAGACGGGAAGAGTGAGGGATGAAAAACAGAGCTTGTCTAGATGTAGAGAATTAGAAAAATTCGTGGCATAAATACAATATATTTGTATAATTATTAATATACCTGGATTCATTGGTCATGTTAATAAATAACGTTATGGATAGGTAAATAAGTATATTTATTGAAGGATAAATTGTTGAATGAATAGAGCGATTTTAGTAATTGCGTAGTGGATGGAGAAAAGGATGATGGGATGGGTAGGTAGGAAGGATCAACTAGACGAATTAATAGATGCATTTATAAGTAGAGGAAACACTGTGACGATGTCCCCCCATGTCTAATGGGAATATTATATAAAAATGTGTATGGATGGGTTGGTAGATGAATGACCTGAGTAGATAGATGCATGGATGGTTGATATGATGATTTTATGGAATTCTGAATGGTTTGTTAGGAGGAAAATCCATGGACGAAATATAGATGATGCAGAACTGGTCAGTTGCATAACGTCATCTTAAATCAACTCCGCGCACTTGGCTTTTAGCGCTTATACCGTTATTAATCGTTTCCTGGTCAAGTTTTGGAAGATTACCCGGCTGGCAATATAGAAATATCTATATGAAAATATTATATGAAATGATGGATCAGTGGATGAATATTTAAATGGAATAGAAGAAGATTTTGGACGGTTAGAACGATAGATCCAGGCAGGACGAGGGATGGACGGAATTATGTGTTTAAAATGAGCTTTTGATATATTGACATGAAATTGATTGACTAGTTGTGTACATGTGTGTATGGTTACATAGACGAAGACACTGAGATAGAGACAATTTGGATAAATGGCCACATAGATCCAGACATGAAGGACGAGGAATGGATAAAAAGTTGAGTTTGTAGATGAAATTAAAAATTAGTTTTTCATAAATGGATAAATTAACAAAAAAGGTTAAACAACTGTATAACAATTGTTTATTTATATATGTAGAAATAGACAGATGGATGTCTGTGTAAAGAAATTTTGGGCGGATGGTCCGATAGATCAAGACTAGGGTTGGATGGGAAGATGAGGTTTTCATGATTGGGACGAGAATGAATTTGTGGATAAATTAATATAATTAATATAAATAATGTTGTATATATGTGTATGATTGGGGAGTTATAACAATGAATTTATAGAATGAGAAGAAGAAAATTTTGGACCGATAAATCCAGACAGGACGAGGGATGAATGGAATGTTTTAATTTTTTTAGTTTGGAATTCAAAATGATTTTGGTAAATGGATAAATTAACATAAACATGAGTGAATAGATGTATGTTTGTACATATACAAGTACAGAAATATAGAAAAGAGTGACAGAACTAGAAAAATTGAGTGGATGGACTAAGAGAGCAGGCTGGACCCTTGTTTATATAGTTATTCAGATATCGTGAGATGCGGTCGGGTGTGATGTAGGTTTCAGAAAAACATTTTCTTTATCGTGCCAACGTTTCGATCTTTTATTGAGATCATCTTCAGGGCCTGGGATTTACAAACA